>NC_090651.1:52747299-53095424 GCF_040937935.1 Hyperolius riggenbachi
ATGTTACATGTGAAATAAGGTGAACCTGACCTCTCGTACTCCATCATCCTGTGCTGTGAAAGGGAGTCATTACTGGGTTGCCAGTTGCAGTGTTGTGTGGGAGAAAGTTGGTCTCACAGAAAACGTTTGAGAATTCTCTCACAGATCTCTTGTACTTCCAGTTCTGGACAAGCCTGGGAAGAGGCCAGAGGCACAGGGAGGGAGGCCGTGTGCTGTGTGTGCCGGGGGGGAGGAAAGGGATCCTCACACTGCAAATGTTCCCATCGTCTGAAGGCAGGGATACTTTGCCATTCTGAAATATGAGAGCGCTCACAAACTCTGCCGCGACCCTTTATTTAATTACCTTTTTATATGACCCACATTTCCTTCATTGGGTGAGACTTCTTGGCTGGATGAGAATTTGCTGGGAATTTTGTCATCTGCGGTACACAAGAGCTGTGTTAGGGCCTGGTCCACACATGTCGAGAAAGAAAACACAGCTGGAAATGTATTCTACTTGAATTTGTAGAACGAAGGGGACGGTCAAAATGGCGCAAGGACATTTGGGCACATCATGCACAGCCATAGGTTGTAATGTGAAATACGGCTATAGCGGTACCCAGACAGTAATTTGGGGTACCGTCAAAAGACGGTACCCTATTACTGAACAGTGGCCTAAAATGAAAATCAGGACTTACCTGGGGCTTCCCACCAGCCCCCTGTAGCCTGTGAGGTCTGCCGGCATCCTCTTCTTCCCTTCCATGGTCCTGCTGGTGGCTCGAATCCGGGGACTTCAGTTGAAGTTGCACGTGCGCGCCATCATGCCGGTTGCTGTAAGAGTCTTGCGCATGCACGGTTCAGTCTTTAGATAATCGTGCATGCGCACGACTCTTACAGTGATGGGTGTGATGACGCGCAGCGTGACTTGAGCTGAACTCGCCGGATTACCGCAGTCACCAGCAGGACCACGGAAGTGACCAAGAGGATACCAGGGGACCTCGCGGGCTACGGGGCGCTGGAAGAAGCCCCACGTAAGTCACAATTTTCATTTTAGTCCCTTTAACCACTTGAGGACCGCCCCCAGCCGATGGGCGGCGGCAAAGTCCAGGCCCAAACGACCGCAATACGCCCATCGGCGGGGGCGGCTGCGTGGGTGGCTATGCGGCGATCGCGTCATTCGTGACGCGATCAGCCGCCGGGGACTGGCTCCGCCCACCGCTCGTAGTAACCCGCCGGCCGTTCGGAAGCGCCGGCGGGTTACTAGCACCCGGATCGCCGCATGGAAATAGTATAATAGGCTTTGTAATGTATACAAAGCCTATTATACTGGCTGCCTCCTGCCCTGGTGGTCCCAGTGTCCGAGGGACCACCAGGGCAGGCTGCAGCCACCCTAGTCTGCACCCAAGCACACTGATTTCCCCCCCCCTGCCCCCTGATCGCCCACAGCACCCCTCAGACCCCCCCTGCCCACCCCCCAGACCACTGTTTGCACCCAGTCACCCCCCTAATCACCCATCAATCGCTCCCTGTCACTATCTGTCAACGCTATTTTTTTTTTATCCCCCCCCCTGCCCACTGCCCCCTCCTGATCACCCCCCCACCCCTCAGATTCTCCCCAGACCCCCCCCCCCCAGACCCCCCCCCCCCGTGTACTATATGCATCTATCCCCCCTGATCACCTGTCAATCACCCGTCAATCACCCGTCAATCACCCCCTGTCACTGCTACCCATCAATCAGCCCCTAACCTGCCCCTTGCGGGCAATCTGATCACCCACCAGTGGCGGCGCCACGCTGGGGCTTACCCAGGCTTAAGCCCCAGCTGGCAGCTCATTAGCCCCCCTCAAAGCCCCCCCGCCGCCGCCGGCTGTGTCCGACCCGACCTGGCTCAGCTGCACTGCAGTGAGCGAGGGCTGCCTGAAGTCTGGGAGGAGGGCGACTGGGCAAGAGCTTGGGCTGGCACCCACCCCAGCAGCGATCCCACGGACCCACCCACCCTGGCTGGCCGGCCGGCCGACATCTGTCCTGGGCCGGGCGCAGGCTCAGCTGAGTGAGTCATGCAGAGCGCGGCCCGCCCCAGGGGTAACGTCGTGGTGGGTGGCAACTCGCCGGCGCCGCGTAGTATAGCGGCGCCGCGTTATAAAAGTGTCTGCGTCACAGACAGACTCTCTCTGCGGGGTGGCCGGGCTAGTCACGCTGCCTGTCACTGTGTGTCACACTGACACAGACACGCCACCGACACACGGACAGGACAGCGGCAGCGGGGCTGGACTCTCTGGACCCTCTGGACCTCACCTGGCTGACACACTGACACAGCCAGGCTAGCCAGGCAGCAGCCAGCAGGAGCAGGAGGACTCGGAACTCCGCGACAACTCCAGGTGGGTGCGGTGGGCGGTGGCTCCTCTCCCAGAGTCCCAGTCAACTGCCAAATTGTCTCTTTCTGCCGCAGCCCCCCCAGGCCTCCTGAGCCTAGCACCAGCAGCACCACCACCAACAACCCCCAGGCCCCAGGCCTGACTCTGGGGCCCCAGTCCACCAGCCAGGCCTGAGCTGCCCTTGGGCCCCCCATCCCACCACCACCAGCCAGGCCTGAGGTGCCCTGGGCCCCCCATCCCACCACCACCAGCCAGGCCTGAGGCCTTCCCACCAGGCCTGAGCTGCCCTGGGACCCCAATCCCACCACCACCAGCCAGGCCTGAGCTGCCCTGGGCCCCCCATCCCACCAGCCAGGCCTGAGGCCTTCCCGCCAGGCCTGAGCTGCCCTGGGGCCCCCAGCCCACCATCACTAGCCTGACTACATATACTGGGGACACTGGCTGTCTGTCATTATGTGCATTAACTGGTGAAACGCTGTCTCTCATTACATGCATTTACTAGGGAAACGCTGTCTGTCATTATGTGCATTAACTGGTGAAAAGCTGTCTCTTATGTGCATTTAATGGGGAAACTCTGTCTGTCATTACGTACATTAACTGGCGAAAAGCTGTCTCTTTATGTGCATTTACTGCAGAAACGCTGTCTGTCATTACGTGCATTTACTGGTGAAAAGCTCTCTTATGTGCATTTAATGGGGAAACGCTGTCTGTTATTACGTGCATTTGCTGGTGAAAAGCTGTCTGTCATTACGTGCGTTAGCTGGTGTAAAGCTGTCTCTTATGTGCATTTACTGGTGAAAAGCTGTCTCTTATGGGCATTAACTGGTGAAAGGCTGTCTGTCATTATGTGCATTAACTGGTGAAAAGCTGTCTCTTATGTGCATTTACTGGGGAAATGCTGTCTGTCATTATGTGCATTAACTGGTGAAAAGCTGTCCCTTATGTGCATTTACTGGGGAAACGCAGTCTATCATTATGTGCATTAACTGGTGAAAAGCTGTCCCTTATGTGCATTTACTGCGGAAACGCAGTCTATCATTATGTGAATTAACTGGTGAAAAGCTGTCTCTTATGTGCATTTAATGGGGAAACGCTGTCTGTCATTATGTGCGTTTACTTCATTTTTTTTTTCCATGTAACTACGTTAGCTGGTACAACTACATTACAGTTAGCCCCGCCCACATGACATCATGACCACGCCCAATTTTTCGCCGCCGCAAATCCCCCCCCCAAGCCCGGCCTGCCAGCCCTCGTGCCCCCTTTGAGCCCCCCAAAAATCTAAAGCTGGAGCCGCCACTGTCACCCACCCACACCAATAGATCGCCCGCAGATCCGACATCAGATCACCTCCCAAGTGCATTGTTTACATCTCTTCTCTCCTCTAAACACCCACTAATTACCCATCAATCACCCATCAATCACCCCCTATCACCACCTGTCACTGTTACCCATCAGATTAGACCCTAATCTACCCCTTGCGGGCACCCAATCACCCGCCCACACGCTCAGATTGCCCTCAGACCCCCCCCCCCCTTATCAATTCGCCAGTGCAATAATTACATCTGTTATTCCCTGTAATAACCCACTGATCACCTGTCAATCACCCCCTGTCACTGCCACCCATCAATCACCCCCTGTCACTGCCACCAATCAATCAGCCCCTAACCTGCCCCTTGCGGGCAATCTGATCACCCACCCACACCAATAGATCGCCCGCAGATCCGACATCAGATCACCTCCCAAGTGCAGTGTATACATCTCTTCTCTCCTCTAAACACCCACTAATTACCCATCAATCACCCCCTATCACCACCTGTCACTGTTACCCATCAGATTAGACCCTAATCTGCCCCTTGCGGGCACCCAATCACCCGCCCACACGCTCAGATTGCCCTCAGACCCCCCCCCCCCCCCCTTATCAATTCGCCAGTGCAATATTTACATCTGTTATTCCCTGTAATAACCCACTGATCACCTGTCAATCACCTATCAATCACCCCCTGTCACTGCCACCCATCAATCACCCCCTGTCACTGCCACCCATCAATCAGCCCCTAACCTGCCCCTTGCGGGCAATCTGATCACCCACCCACACCAATAGATCGCCCGCAGATCCGACATCAGATCACCTCCCAAGTGCAGTGTTTACATCTCTTCTCTTCTCTAAACACCCACTAATTACCCATCAATCACCCCCTATCACCACCTGTCACGGTTACCCATCAGATTAGACCCTAATCTGCCCCTTGCGGGCACCCAATCACCCGCCCACACCTCAGAACGTCCTCAGACCCCAGCCCTGATCACCTCGCTAGTGCATTGCTTGCATCTATTTCCCCCCTCTAATCACACCTTGAGACACCCATCAATCACCTCCTGTCACCCCCTAGCACACCTACCCATCAGATCAGGCCCTAATTTGCCCTGTGTGGGCTCCTGATCACTCGGCCAAACCCTCAGATCCCCCTCAGACCCCCTTCCGAACACCTCCCCAGTGCATTGATTGCATCTATTTTCCCCTCTAACCGCACCCATCAATCACCTCCTGTCACCCCCCTAGCACTCCTATCCATCAGATCAGGCCCAAAACATCCTGTCATCTAAGAGGCCACCCTGCTTATGACCGGTTCCACAAAATTTGCCCCCTCATAGACCACCTGTCATCAAAATTTGCAGATGCTTATACCCCTGAACAGTCATTTTGAGAAATTTGGTTTCCAGACTACTCACAGTTTTGGGCCCGTAAAATGCCAGGGCAGTATAGGAACCCCACAAGTGACCCCATTTTAGAAAGAAGACACCCCAAGGTATTCTGTTAGGTGTATGATGAGTTCATAGAAGATTTTATTTTTTGTCAAAAGTTAGCGGAAATTGGATTTTTATTGTTTTTTTCACAAAGTGTCATTTTTCACTAACTTGTGACAAAAAATAAAATCTTCTATGAACTCACCATACCCCTAACGGAATACCTTGGGGTGTCTTCTTTCTGAAATGGGGTCACTTGTGGGGTTCCTATACTGCCCTGGCATTTTAGGGGCCCTAAACCGTGAGGAGTAGTCTAGAAAACAAATGCCTCAAAATGACCTGTGAATAGGATGTTGGGCCCCTTAGCGCACCTAGGCTGCAAAAAAGTGTCACACATGTGGTATCGCCATACTCAGGAGAAGTAGTATAATGTGTTTTGTGGTGTATTTTTACACATACCCATGCTGGGTGGGAGAAATCTCTCTGTAAATGGACAATTGTGTGTAAAAAAAATCAAAAATGTGTCATTTACAGAGATATTTCTCCCACCCAGCATGGTTATATGTAAAAATACACCCCAAAACACATTATACTACTTCTTCTGAGTACGGCGATACCACATGTGTGACACTTTTTTGCAGCCTAACTGTGCTAAGGGGCCCAAAGTCCAATGAGTACCTTTAGGATTTCACAGGTCATTTTGAGACATTTGGGTTCAAGACTACTCCTCACGGTTTAGGGCCCCTAAAATGCCAGGGCAGTATAGGAACCCCACAAGTGACCCCATTTTAGAAAGAAGACACCCAAGGTATTCTGTTAGGTGTATGATGAGTTTATAGAAGATTTTATTTTTTGTCACAAGTTAGCGGAAATTGATATGTATTTTTTTTTTCACAAAGTGTCATTTTCCGCTAACTTGTGACAAAAAAAAAATCTTCTATGAACTTAGCATACTCCTAACAGAATACCTTGGGGTGTCTTCTTTCTAAAATGGGGTCACTTGTGGGGTTCCTATACTGCCCTGGCATTTTAGGGGCCCTAAACCGTGAGCAGTAGTCTAGAATCCAAATGCCTCAAAATGACCTGTGAATAGGACGTTAGGCCCCTTAGCGCACCTAGGTTGCAAAAAAGTGTCACACATGTGGTATCGCCGTACTCAGAAGAAGTATTATATTGTGTTTTGGGGTGTATTTTTACACATACCCATGCTGGGTGGGAGAAATCTCTCTGTAAATGGACAATTGTGTGTAAAAAAAATCAAACAATTGTCATTTACAGAGATATTTCTCCCACCCAGCATGGGTATGTGTAAAAATACACCCCAAAACACATTATACTACTTCTCCTGAGTACGGCGGTACCACATGTGTGGCACTTTTTTGCACCCTAAGTGCGCTAAGAGGCCCAAAGTCCAATGAGTACCTTTAGGATTTCACAGGTCATTTTGCGACATTTGGTTTCAAGACTACTCCTCACGGTTTAGGGCCCCTAAAATGCCAGGGCAGTATAGGAACCCCACAAATGACCCCATTTTAGAAAGAAGACACCCCAAGGTATTCCGTTAGGAGTATAGTGAGTTCATAGAAGATTTTATTTTTTGTCACAAGTTAGCGGAAAATGACACTTTGTGAAAAAAAACAATTAAAATCAATTTCCGCTAACTTGTGACAAAAAAAAAAAATCTTCTATGAACTCACCATCCTCCTAACGGAATACCTTGGGGTGTCTTCTTTCTAAAATGGGGTAATTTGTGGGGTTCCTATACTGTCCTGGCATTTTAGGGGCCCTAAACCGTGAGGAGTAGTCTTGAAACGAAATTTCTCAAAATGACCTGTGAAATCCTAAAGGTACTCATTGAACTTTGGGCCCCTTAGCGCAGTTAGGGTGCAAAAAAGTGCCACACATGTGGTATCGCCGTACTCAGGAGAAGTAGTATAATGTGTTTTGGGGTGTATTTTTCCACATACCCATGCTGAGTGGGAGAAATATCTCTATAAATAGACAATTGTGTGTAAAAAAATTAAACAATTGTCATTTACGGAGATATTTCTCCCACCCAGCATGGGTATGTGTAAAAATACACCCCAAAACACATTATACTACTTCTCCTGAGTACGGCAATACCACATGTGTGGCACTTTTTTGCAGCCTAACTGCGCTAAGGGGCCAAAAGTCCAATGAGCATCTTTAGGCTTTACAGGGGTGCTTACAATTAGGCACCCCCCAAAATGCCAGGACAGTGAACACACCCCACAAATGACCCCATTTTGGAAAGTAGACACTTCAAGGTATTCAGAGAGGAGCATAGTGAGTCTGTGGCAGATTTCATTTTTTTTTTGTCGCAAGTTAGAAGAAATGGAAACTTTTTTTTTTCTTTTTTTTGTCAGAAAGTGTCATTTTCCGCTAACTTGTGACAAAAAATAAAATCTTCTATGAACTCACCATGCCTCTCACTGAATACTTTGGGATGTCTTCTTTCCAAAATGGGGTCATTTGGGGGGTATTTGTACTATCCTGGAATTTTAGCCCCTCATGAAACCTGACAGGTGCGCAGAAAAGTCAGAGATGCTTGAAAATGGGAAAATTCACTTTTGGCACCATAGTTTGTAAACGCTATAACTTTTACCCAATCCAATAAATATACACTGAATGGTTTTTTTTTTTATCAAAGACATGTAGCAGAATAACTTTCGCGCTCAAATGTATAGGAAATTTTACTTTATTTGAAAAATGTCAGCACAGCAAGTTAAAAAAGTCATTTTTTTGCCAAAATTCATGTCTTTTTTGATGAATATAATAAAAACTAAAACTCGCAGCAGCAATCAAATAGCAGCAAAAGAAAGCTGTATTAGTGACAAGAAAAGGAGGTAAAATTCCTTTAGGTGGTAGGTTGTATGAGCGAGCAATAAACCGTGAAAGCTGCAGTGGTCTGAATGGAGAAAAAGGCTCTGGTCCTTAAAGAGAACCCGAGGTGTGTTTAAAGAATGTTATCTGCATACAGAGGCTGGATCTGCCTATACAGCCCAGCCTCTGTTGCTATCCCAAACCCCACTAAGGTCCCTCTGCACTCTGCAATCCCTCATAAATCACAGCCATGCTGTGAGGCTGTATTTACATCTGTAGTGTCAGTCTCAGCTGCTCCCCCGCCTCCTGCATAGCTCTGGTCCCTGCCCCCGTCCCTTCCCTCCAATCAGCAGGGAGGGAAGGGATGCAGGCGGGGACTGGAGTTCTGCAGGAGGCGGGGAGAGCAGCAGACTGACACTATAGAGATAAACACAGCCAGCTCTGACAAGCTGTTTGTCAGCAGCGTGGCTGTGATTTATGAGGGATTGCAGAGTGCAGGGGGACCTTAAGGGGGTTTGGGATAGCAACAGAGGCTGGGCTGTATAGGCAGATCCAGTCTCTGTATGCAGATAATATTCTTCAAACCCACCTCGGGTTCTCTTTAAGGGGCGAAAAGACTGTGGTCCTGAAGTGGTTAATGCCTGCGGGACTTTTACAGGAGCACACTGAGATGTTTTTTGGCTTCACCCTCATGTGTGCAATGATGGTGACCAAGGCCGGGCTGAGGCAGAGGCAAGAGAGGCTCCAGCCTCAGGGCGCAGTGTAGGAAAGGGGCGCACAACTCATTCAGCTATCATTCCCCTATTGTGTTTAAAGCAGAGAGAAATAAGAAAAGGGAATACATGGCAGTGACTGTAAGCCAGATAACTAGAGATAAAGGTGTTGGGGGCCCTGGGGCGCTTCTTAGTCTAATAGCAATCAGTGTGTGAGGGGTGGGAGGGATGGAGAGGAGCATTTTGGTGTCTCAGCCGCGGGTGCTGGAGGACCTTGTCCCGTCTCTGGCGGTGACCAATGAAAGGGAGAAGGCGACTGCCAGCTAGACATGATGAATCTCTTCTGAGAGAGAAATGATGTAAGGCGATCCTATGATATCCTCCCCACTATTTGTTTTGTACTATGTAAAGCGCTATGGAAAATGTTGTTGCTATATAAAAAATAATAATAATAATAATAATAACTAGAGATGGCCAAAGAGGTGGAAATATTTCTGGTATGCATGCAAATTTCAGGCAGCTTGGGTTTGGACCAATCAAACGACCTAGTTGTTTGATTTTGACTGGTCTAATTCCAAATTGCTTTTAAGGGGAACTTGAAACCAGGATTGAACTTCATCCCAACCAGTTGCCAATAGCCCCTTTAGGCCCCATTCACACTCAGTCTGTGAACCTCGTTGCATTGTGGGAAATAACGACTGTTTCTAACTGCCAAGCAAGCAGCATCTCCCTCTCTGCATAGAATCTCAATAAACAGACATTCCGCAGAGATCACCTGACAGGGCTAAAGATGTCACTACCAGTGAAAGACTTCAGTAAATATTTTTTTTTCTGTGTTCAAAACTTCATGTATTTTTCAGCATATAAGATGCACTGTTGCTCCCCCAGAAAAGTGAAGAAAAAGTAACTGCATCTTATATTCCTCATAAAGGGAGTCCTAGACTTATGAACGCCCGCCGATATGAACTGCTGACCCGCCACCATGTCGAGGACTCCCTGTATTGTCCCTGATGTCTCCTCCACTCCTCTGTGTCATCTTCTGCTCCCCCTGAATAAATGAAAGCAGCGGCAGCACAGATCACCTAATCTATCGGAGCCCGTGGTGATCAGAGACCTCTCCTCTCCCTCACTGCTCCCCTAGTGCTGGCTGCTGCTGATCGCATCATCACCCGAAGCCGGCACTTTTTTCTCTGGTTCTTACCCTCTAAGGGCTCATTCACGCTAAGGGCGTTTTTGCCTTTTTTTTCAAGTGTAGGCGATTTTCAAAATCTTCCTCAAAACGCTTGTGCAATGATTCCCTATGAGAGAGTTTCCGATCCGCTCAGCAAAGTGGTGCCTGTACCATATTTTGGGCGTTTTGCCTCAATGGAAGGTATAGGAAGGTAATGGAAGGTATAGGAAAACCGCAAAAATGCTCACAAACTCGCGTTGTGCAGCGATTGTGTTCGCGATTATTATTTTCTTGATCAAAGAGTTCACTTCCTGACTTGCGTCAGGGAATGAAAAAACGCAATCGCTCTGCAAAAGCGCTTAGAAAATCGCTTTTAAAAAACCGCAGCGCACACCCGAGCGCAGGAGAAGGAAATGTATAACGTTCAGGAAAAAAAATCGCAAATGGAGAGTCACGCATGTGGAAAATCCCATGCGGTGGGAACGGCCCCTCATTCATAGTAGAAGTGAATTACGCAAGTGGCGTGACCACAGCGACTTGTGGCATGAAAAGTGATTACTGCGCACAGTGACTGGGGCTGTGTGTCGGCTGTCATGCTGGATTATGTAGTGTCACGGTGCACAGCTCTGCACTCCAGTCATAATTGTTTACTTGTGATCCAAGTCTGGCTGAAGTTATATAATCTGCCTTTAGGCCTCTTTCACAGTGCAACGTTAAAGTTGCACGTTAAGAAAATGATTCAACGTAGACTAACGCACAGCAATACTAAGTCTGTGCGACATTCACAGTGCACATGTTACGTTTGTGTGTAACGTGTAGCGTTATTAGAAAGTGCTGCATGCTGTGAGTTATACACGTTATTAGCTGCGTTGGACTGTTTGCACATGCTCAGTAATGACTTGGAAGCATACTTTTCATTGCCTGTATGCTCTACTGTACGCGACGATAACGGGGCATTAAGTTGTGTTGCGACTTTTTGGGGCGTTGCATTGTAATTTGCGTTGCGACTTTAACGTCGCATAAAATGCAATGTCCTACTGTGAAAGAGGCCTTAACCTGTAGCCGACCGCCTCGTGCTGATGGGCGTGGCGCGGCAGCCCCAGGACCGCCTAACGCCGATCAGCGTAAAGTCCTGGGGTTCTGTTTTGCAGGAGATCACGCACAGGCTGCGCGCATCTCCTGCTTGGTGGGCAAAGCGCCTCCAGTCTCCGAGTGACGGAGACTGTTAGATTACACGTCTAATTACACGTACAGTGCTGCGATCTGTGTCACAGAGCTCCTGAGGCACAGAGGTGAGCGGCTGTCATAGGCTGAAGCCTATCACGGCTGATCACGGGGATTGCCTGGCGGGGGAGGGAGGGGGGTGTACATTAGTGGGAAAAACACTTTTTTTATTAACCTTTTGGGGACCACGGACGTTGAATCAACGTTCAGCAGGTGGTGCTACCGTTCTGACCGGACGTTGATTCAACGTCCGCGCTAACAAACCTTCCCGATGAGATCGTGCGCACCAGAGAGAGGAGATTAAGCTGTCATATGACAGCTGGCATCTCCCCCGAGTGATCAGCAGCCATCTCGTATGACTGCTGATCACGTGATTACTACGATCGCCGTCGGATCGTAGTGATCACTTTGACAGCTGCGGCGGTAGGGGGGAAAAGATGAGGATCCACTCACCTCCATGCCGTTCCAGCGACGATCGGTGCCCCCCTCTGCTCTGGCCGGCTGGAGAAGAGGTGGCTACTGCGGCTCATCGCTGGAGCCTGGAAGGTGAGTGATGGCTGCCAGCTACAGGGGGAACACCTGCCTCCATGGGGGACACCATGCCCAGCCAGCCACAGATGGAATCCGGCCACCCGACCCCCTCAAACGCCCCCCCCCCCCCTCCATGCAAATTGCCCTGGTCCTTAAAGAGACACTTAAGCCAGAAAAAAAAAGAGTTTTACTCACCTGGGGCTTCTACCAGCCCCCTGCAGCAGTCCTGTGCCCTCGCAGCCACTCACTAATCCTCTGGTCACCCGCTGCCAGCTAGTTTCGAACCACTCTGATATGCACCATCCCTTTCACTTTCATTAGCCAAGCGGTTTTCCCTCTGCAAGGATTTTAAAAAACGCTCCAGAACCGCTGTGGTGTGCACCAGCCCTTACAGGACACAACCAATTCCACGAAACAACTGCACCTTAAATGTCCCCTCCTCGCACTCCCCGTCTCCCTGTCCCTAGATGTGCAGCACCACTTCAGTCAACTGCTCTCAGCATTCCAAGGATGGGATCTCCATCTGCCCGTCCAGCGTCCTGTATCGATGGCTACAGCGGTGCCTCATGAGACCTGTTACGTGCTGCCGGGTCACATGAGGCGACCGCTGTAGTCAGAGAGGAAGCAGGACTTCACGTTTTGGCTGGTGATCCCATCGCCAATCTACTGAGAGTGGGTGAGTGATGCAGCACCAGAGCAGCACATACCCGGCATCCTGGGAATCAGCAGGGAGGAGATGCTGTTGGGGAAAGCACAGGGAGGTCAGCGTAATGGCGGTGCCTGCAATGCACAGCCTGATGTGCCTCTCCTCTCTGGTCCAGCTTTGCACACACTCATCGGGGGAGTGTAATGTATTGCTTCAGGCGGCAAAAAGCCTAGAATGGCCTTGGAAAGAAAAATAGGAATATCATTGCATCGTGTTGCTATGCTTTGTCATTTTCCATTGTGACAAAACGCATTTATCAGCAATGTACAAGTCATTTTAATGTCAAGTAACATTGGGGTCAATTGACAAAACTCTATCTCATGAACCTCCTTATTTGTGTAAAACTTTATCTATGACATTACCAGTGGCGTAGCTAGAGACTATGGGGCCCCACAGCAATATTTTTAAGGAGCCATCAGACCTAGAAACTCTTGAGCAATGCCACCTGCCCCTAACCTATGGATATGAGTTGACATTTCCATGCAATGTACACTGTGTATAGTCCATGAGCACTGAGACAAAGTCAGAGGGTGGAGAAACAAAGTGAACACATCAAATACCACCTGGGCCCCCGTCTCTCCAGGGCCCCAGTTGCTATGGATATGACCTGAGCCGGGTCCTAAAAGTTTTGCTACTGTATTTCTGTGTGTAAGGTAACTTTAGCATCTGAGGCAAAATTTTGCCTTAGATGTTCGCCTGTGGAACCAAAATGGCTCATGGAAGAGGAGGCGCTGTAAAGGTTGCATGGACTGTTGCTAGGCGACCAGAGTATGCAAAGTATACTAAGTATACTAAGTAAGAACTTGCTGGAACTTTCCAGAAGCCCTGCGCGGCCTGTCAAGCTATTGCGCAGGTGCAGGGGGCAGAGCTTAGAGGGTGTAGCCAGAGGGAACTGGGAGAAACCAGCCAGAGCGTGCCAGAGAGAGGAAGAGAGCGGAACTTAGCCCAAGTCAGGAGGCGGCGGGGAAGAGGCCACAAGGAGGGCGTCCGCAGCAGTCACCTTAGAGCTTAAGAGGGGACCTGGTGGTAATGCAGCTCCCTGAGCAGAGCAGAGAGATAGCGGTGACCAGGCCAGACAGTGACCGGAGGCCAGAGGCAGCATACACCGAGGCAATCCAAGCTACCCAGGACAGAAAGGAAATCCGGCAGTCAGATGAGTATGGAGCCAAACTACAGGTACAGTGTGTGTTCAGTTAGTATCCAGTGTCCAGCGGAGGCTTGCTGAGGATAGCAACCCAGAACCTGGAGAGTCCAGGCCTGTTCATATTGCTGTTACCAGAGACTGTCTGTGTGCAAAGGGCCTTGAATATACTGAGACATTGTGTTGCTGATATAGTAGTTGCTGCCATCTAAAGGGAAGTGTATTGAGTGTGAAGTCTTTGATATTACAAGAGACATTATCTGCCTCTATTAAGTTCCCTGCTGAGCTGACACAGCCACCGCTTGCTTAAGGCCTGATTCAGAGACAGTGTACCTGTCACGTCCGTTTCAAGTCCAGAGTTAAAGTTCAAGTGTTCTTCTGTGTTATGTTCTGAAGTGTTACATAGAAAGTGCTACCAGAAGTGAACCAAAGTGTGATTTATGCATATTAAGTACACGGTCCTAAAGAAACCAGAGACTACTAAGTCCGTGATTGTAAAGAGAACCTGTCAGTATTGAAGATCATAAGTGAAAAAAGAGGGGTTGCATTGCGTTTTGTGATACTAAATTGTGCTACAATAAAAAGTGAACGGTCATCTGACCAAGATACAGAGTTAACTTACTTGGATTACAAGTTTTGCATCAACTCTAAATTAGAGCTTATTCAGCCTAAAAGTCAAAGTGCACTAAAAGAGCGTTATATTGCGGGAGGTTGATTTGGGAGGCATATCTGGGTGCATTGGTCACTTTATATTTTATTTTGTTTACTTTTATTTTCCTAACCTTTTTGACTATTTGATATATCTTTTATTGTGTTTGTTATTTTGGGAGGCCCTATCCAGACAGGTGTGTTAAGAGTAAAGTGGGTTTGTGGTGAGATATTATCAAGGGTAAAGAGTCTAAGAGATCTTTGAGCAAGGTGGACATCCTTTTGGGATCAACCAACGAACTGTGCAACTGTACAGTACCATCTTAAGAACTGTCACGAGTTCCCCCAAGGTTTTGCCGAGCAATATAGCTTGGACTTGGTTAGAAGGGACTGAGAACTGTTTAGGAACTGAAATTGCTCAGTAGACCATCTCCTTTCCCCAGCCCTATGTCCCAACAGTGGTACTGTGATGTAAATATGCTGTAAAGTGATTGATTATTGTACAAGAAGACCTTTGTACCTCAAATTTCTTATATAATTTGTATGTAACTTAACCTTTTCATTCCGCAGCATTTACCGGTGCACCGGCTGTGAAGACTTGGGGGTTGTGTATTTTAACCTGTGATGTGCAAGGGAGGTGTATTTGGGTTGTTGAAGTGTTACAGGTTGATTCATGCTGACAGTGACCACCGTTAGTTCACAAATAAAACTTTGATAATTTCATCTGAGTCAGTGTCTGGTGGATTCCCCTCAGCCGGGGCCTGGTGCTAACGTTTAATTCGGGTTACACTAGATCCTCCAGCACCCAAGGCTGAGACACCAAAGTGCGCCCCTCCATCCCTCCTACCCCAGCCTTCACACACTGATTGCTTTTAGACTAGGAGGCAGCCCAGGGCCCCTAACCCCCCCCCCCCCCCCCAACACCTTAATCTCCAGTTATCTAGCTTGTAGTCACTGCCATGTATGCCCGTTTCTTACATTTCTCTGTTTCAAACACAATAGGGGAATGATAGCTGAGTGAGTTGTGCGCCCCCTCCTACACTTTGCCCTGAGGCTGGAGCCTCTCTCGCGGCCCTGGCTATGGCTACACTCCTGGACATTAAATTTCAGAGATTTTTCCAAGCTAAAAAGATTTAGCAAAAAAAAAAAGTTGCCCCCAATTAAAGGGGCACTATGGCTAAATTCTTCTTATATTCTCATTTAATATAAAATATGTGCAATTGTAGCAATGTGTAAGACTTGTATTGTGGCTGAATAAAACTCTGCTTCAATATTGCTTTACCCTAAATCAGTGCTGGAGTCCCGTCGCCAGAGAAAGCTAAGCGACGCTGAACCAGCACATTCCATTCTGCAGGAGGAGGCTGCCTTATCAGTCGTTTCATCTGAAGTTGTAATTAGAGTTGGGCCGAACCTCCGATTTTAGGTTCGCGAACCGCAATAGACTTCAATGGGGAGGCGAACTTTGAAAGTTTAAAAAAATTCTATCAACTGGAAAAATGATAGAAAACATGTTTCAAAAGCTCTAATACCTGGAGCCATACCTAATTGAGTGAAAGACACATCACTGCTGGAGGACTCGCCCACCCTCCCTCCTCCAAGCAAGGTCCTTTATACCATTTGCCTGCCTACACTAATTAGTTATGGGACAGCTGCTACAGAGATTTTAATTGGCCCCCCTTCTACCTTTCTACCTATTCCCTCCTCCCTCCTACCGGAGGGAGGAGGGTCTCTTCTGCCAGGGAATTATACTATTTTAAAAACCAGTATACATCATACCATAGCTGGGAATACATACATGAGTATACATCATACCATAGCTGGGAATCGAACCCAGATCTCACTGTGTGGTGGGCATGTCACCCTAAGCACTGTACCACTACAGAAGTAAGTGAAGCTAGCCTAAAATTTAACATTTATGCTCAATGCAATAGAACCATTAGGTTGCTTAAAGGAGAACTGTAGTGAGAGGTATATGGAGGCTGCCATATTGATTTCCTTTTAAGCTATACCAGTTGCCTGGCAGCCCTGCTGATCTATTTGGCTGCAGTAGTGTGAATCACACCAGAAACAAGCATGCAGCTAATCTTGTCAGATCTTACAAAAATGTCAAACACCAGATCATACCATAGCTGGGAATCGAACCCAGATCTCACTGTGTGGTGGGCACATCACCCTAAGCACTGTACCACTACAGAAGTAAGTGAAACTAGCCTAAAATTTTACATTTATGCTCAATGCAATAGAACCATTAGGTTGCTTAAAGGAGAACTGTAGTGAGAGGTGTATGGAGGCTGCCATATTGATTTCCTTTTAAGCTATACCAGTTGCCTGGCAGCCCTGCTGATCTATTTGGCTGCAGTAATAATAATAATCCGTTCGGCCCACTCCCCCTTTGATGTATCGGGAGAGGTTTCACCCAACGTCTAACTGCACATTAGTGCTGTTACAGCTCCTCTGATCTGCCGTACGTTTTAGGACAATGACTTACGGCTCTGATGAAAAAAATGCTCCCCGCTGAGGTCCCCCTTCAGAGAAGCTGGCACAGGCAGGGTCACCACTTGTTGTCAGTTGCCATGGAGACCAGCTTCTCTTATGCACAGGATTCCAGCGTCTTGATTCAGCACACGCAAGTGCTGTGTAGCCAGTGTCCTGCTTGTGTCTCTGAAGGGGGGGCCTTAGCGGGGAGCATTTTTTTCATCAGAGCCGTACGGTACGTCATTGTCCTGAGACGTACGGCAGATCAGAGGAGCTGTAACAGCACTAATGTGCAGTTAGACGTTGGGTGAAACCTCTCCCATACATCAAAGGGGGAGATTACAACTTCAGATGAAATGACTGGTAAGGCAGCCTCCTCCTGCAGAATGGAATGTGCTGGTTCAGCGTCGCTTAGCTTTCTCTGGCGACGGGACTCCAGCACTGATTTAGGGTAAAGCAATATTGAAGCAGAGTTTTATTTAGCCACAATACAAGTCTTACACATTGCTACAATTGCCCATATTTTATATTAAATGATAATATAAGAAGAATTTAGCCATAGTGCCCCTTTAAGCTAACTTTGTTATTACATTCCTCTTCTTCATTTTAGGCCTTGTTCACATTAGGCGCGCTGAGAAATGTGTAAAAGCGCATTTAAAAACCGCACGCGCTTGAGCACGCTTTAGCGTGTGCTTCATTACATTGCGCTGTGCTTTTTTTAAGCCTGTTTTTCTTATTGTAGTATAGTATTTTTTTTCCAATAAGGAGTAAAAAACGCACGCGTTTCTACACACTTGTATGTGCTTAAAAAGCGCACCCATTCACTTGCATTCATGTGCGTTTTACAGCTCAACGCACAGAAATGCATGCAACACTACGTTTTTGTAACGCAGCGCAGCGCATAGATGTGACCCAGGCACATTTAATTATATGGGAAAATCAATACCTTGCAGAACGCACAGGGCAATGCGCTGGGAAAAGCGCACAGAAACAGCCCTGGTGTGAACGAGTCCTTCGTATTTGTTATGCTTAAAAGGTTTTATAAGGATGATAAAAAAATTCATAAGGGCCCTTATTCAATTGGGTTTTTCTCCTAGGATATATTTTTTTCATTTTTGGATTAAAATAACTTTTCAGTGCTTTGTGATTAAAAAGGTACCAAAAATATGTTAAACAGTACATGCAGCCAAAATGGTAGCGGGTCACATTTGACACTCAGTGACGTGACCCTGCAGCCAAAACTGTATTATGTCGCATCTGTGTCAGTGGGAGGGGCCTGTCCACCCCCTGTGCTGAGCACTAGCAAGCGCCCGGCCGTGGAAAAGATGCCTAATTTGCACATATTTCTCTTGGGTTTAGCTATGGAAGACAAACAATCTATTTATCATGCAGCTCTCAGTGAAGCTATGCTTTGTTGTTGTGTTTTTAGCATCATACGCTCATCTTATATTACAATTGGGAATAAAGCGAAGGCACTTTATAAATGCAATTAAACTTTAATGAGGTTTTTTTTTTTTTTCCAATTGCTGCTCACAGTTTAAAGGGTACCTAAGGTGACATGGGGTATAACATTTAACAAACGTGTTATAATATATGTGTGAGCTGCAATGGAGACTGGACATAGACTTAAATGCAAAGCCTGCATGCAGAGAGTTAGGCTCGGTCCACACTTGTCCATTTGCAGAATCGAAACGGTGGTTCCATGTCCTGTTTTCGAAAAAAAACGTTTTTCAAAATGCTGCCCTTTTGCAGCATTTCCAGTCCGGATCCAGCCCTGCCTGTGGGGGGGGGTTCGCCAAGCTGGAGGGGTAGCAATCAGGAAGGGCGGCAGCGGGCACAGCGGCGCGGGGGCGGGGGGTCAGACCCCCCCCCCTCACTCACCTGGGTACCCCCTTCCGTGCTCCCCCTCCAGCTAGTTTCTTTTAAGATCAATCCATCAGCGAGCGGGGAACTCGCTCATTTCCTTGTTCCACCGCTTGCCGCGTCACTTCCTGCAATGCCGCCCACTGAAGTACAGAGGGCAGCATTAAAGGAAGCGACGCAGCGAGCGGTGGAGCGCAAGGAAATGGGTGGAAGTTACTCTGCTGTTCAGAAAATGCTTTTGAAAACAAAGAAAACCCCTAGAATTCCCCGTGAGGAGATGGACTAGTCCAAAACCTGTCGGTACTATCAGATTTTAACTGCTTACTTTTTTTTTGCTGGAGTGGTCCTTTAAGAATCCAAGGCTCTGAATGATCATTTCTCTACAGTCGGAACTGCATTAGTTATTTTTCAGGGGATTTTTCAGCTGAATTTTCATGTGCGTTTTCTGCAATTTTTGTTTGAGTTTTGTATGCAAATCTTTTTTTTAATATATTTTTCTGTGAATATAAACACTGTTGTTTATGTGAAAATGTATCTAACTTCAAATTGTGTGCAAGTTTTCAGTGTTCCCATTGACTTATACTGAAACATGAATTGCACATTGCATGCAAATAAAACATCTGCTGTCCAAATTTTAAAGCCCACCTGAACAGACAGTGATATTGAGGGGCTGCCATACTGTATTTATTGCCTTTTAAACTATGCACATTGCCTGGCTGTTCTGTTGTTCCTCTGCCTCTAATAATATTAGCCATAGACCCTGAAGAAGAATGCAGATCAGATGTTTCTGACATAAGTCTGACTGGATTAGCTGCATGCTTGTTTCAGGTGTTCGATTCAGACGCTACTGCAGCCAAAGAGATCAGCAGGGCTGCCAGGCAACTGGTATTGTTTAAAAGGAAATAAATATGGCAGCCTCCATATGTCTCCATGCGTCCTTTAAAAAACAGACAAATAGCAAAACAAAAATTGCAAACGCACAAAAAAATACAATGCCATTGGAATAAATTAGATGTACAGTGAATGTGATTTTTGAAAAAACGTGTGAAAGCTGCCTCACTGATAACTATTTATAGTTAATAAGACTCATGTGTGGCTTGGGAAACAAAACATCTGGATACAGGGAACAGATTTGTCAGAAGTTCAAGAAGTTCAAGATTTGTCTGTATGGGAGCCGAATAAAAACCTAAGATGAAAGATTTTACAGTCTTACACGAGGGTAGTTTTTCTTTTCTTTTTTAACTTTTGGAACCAAAATAAGACTTCAAGATTTCAGAAACATTCTGTTCAGGGTTAGGAGGACCTTAGATACCATTGTTTATCTCATCGGTTTATTGTTCACTTTAGGTTTGCCTCCAGTGTTGTTCTCCCTGGCTTCTGTGAGCGTTTTGTTTTGCCTGTGCACAATATTGCAAAATATGTCAGTAGCTCAGTGCAGAGACAAAGCCGGTGTCTGTCTGCTTCGTGCCGGTAACACACCTGCCTGACTTGGACATAACAATCTATGCTGTCATTCTTCAGTCCTGGACAAAGAGTACCAGGACACATCACAAGGGAATATACACAGCTACTAACATGGTAAATTCCACTGGAGAGGAACTGAGTAACTCATCAAAGTGCCAACCAACAGCTCTCTTCTACAGGGCAGTCAAGGACAGTGGCGTCACTAGGGGGGTGCGTTAGGTGCGGACCGCACCAAGTGTCACAGACATAGGGGGTGGCAGCAAGCTCTAGGCTAAGGGAGAGTGGAGTAAATGTATGGAAATATAGACCCAGCTAGTGCCAAATGTACTTTCTCCATCCTGCTCTTCTCTCTTCTGGCTGCTCCGTGCGGAGCTGATAATAGAGTTTAGAAACCACCAGGGCTATGTGGGGGATTACAGTGACCAGATTTTTCTGGGTCCTACCTGAAATGGGGGGAGGAGTCAGTGCGGCAGCAAAACCCCCCCCCCCCAAAAAAAAAAAAAAAAAAAAAAAAAAAAAAAAAAAATAGGCGTGGCTATGACATCACATGGGCAGAGCTAACTGTAATGTAATGGTGTAACAGTGAGGCAGTGGGCCAGAGTTTCCTCCCAAAACAGTTAGGCAGCGTGACCCTGATGGTAATTGCACAACGTTCCCCAAACACACAAGAAAGCAGCGTTTCCACCATGATTTAATATGGTGAAACGGGAGATTCGCATCATTGATGTGCAGATGATAAATCTGCAGAAACTGTGTGATGCATTTTATTAGCATACCATTTAGTAATCATGAGCTCCCAAAATGCCAAATGTTGCAACAGTAACATCAAAGAAGCAAATGCAGCCACAATGACCATTAAATAATAAATACAGCAACCATTACCTCCGACACATGAAATGCATCAACCGTTGCATCCAGCACACAAAATGCAACAACCATTGCCTCCAACACATGAAATGTAGCAACCGTTACCTCCAGCACACGAAATGCAACAACCGTTAACTCCAACACATGAAATGTAGCAACCGTTACCTCCAGCACACGAAATGCAACAACCATTACCTCCGTCACATTCTGCAGTATCTGGTGTTTTTTGCCTCAGGTACACTTTAAATATTTGGTCACTTTTCATCTCTATGTTTATCTGCAGATGCCGTTGAAAGGTCTTTTTATATATACCTGCAGTCTGTGTTTACTAGCACTTAAATTTCTTTAATTGCCATGAATGCATCTGTTATATAACCCGGACAGATTAATAATTCTGTTTTCCTGATATGACACACTCAGTATACCTGATATGACACATTCATTAAACCTGTAGTCTCACCAGACAATGTTTATCTGCCTTTTATTGAAGTCACTTCATGAAAAGTTAGCTGTGGCCGATGAAAGAGGACCTGTCTTCTATGCACAAGGCGAGGCACATTCTAGCAAAGGTGAGCAGTGAGTGCGTCCATCATTATTTCTGTCATCTACCCCAGCTGGTCGGAGCTGCATAATGTATGAACAATGTCGTGGGACAACTGTACATAAACGCTAGATTATCGGCCCGAGACCTCGCAGGACAACGGTCTGTGTCATGTTGTTTTCTAGTGTGTGTATGAGCATTTATTCCATCCAAAAGGGATAGATCACACTATGGGCTCAATTCTCAAAAGCGTGATAACTGCTATCACAGCAGTTACCACGCACTCTGTCGCTCACAAAGCTTTTCACGTGAACAGCGTTGGCTCACGTGATAAGCAAAGGTTTTTGCGCGATCACGTGTAGTGTTTGCCTGAAAAGTAGACATGCGAAGTTCGGATCTTTTCAATGATTCGGATGATTCGAATCAGATCATTGAAAAGATCCGGATCTTCGATCTGAATCTCGGATCATTTTACTAGGGAAGCATTCGGGGGTGAAATGACTAGCCGGACAGGACTTTCCCTGGGGTGGACAGAGAAGGGGAGGGGGGTGGACAGAGGGCAGGGAGTGGACAGAGAAGGGAGGAGGGACGAGCAGAGAGCAGAAATGTTTGTTTGCACACAATACCCACATGCTGCAATCATATGCTTTACATACATTTCACCTATATGTTCATCTGTATACTCCAAACTCCCATTCCCCAAAGCATTCCCAGAAGTAAAGTGCAGCTGTTTAGAGCAGTGCAGGAGGATCATATTGCACAGCAATCACAGTGCCTGTCCTGTCCTAGCCCAGCACACTGTCTACAAAGTTACTGAGCTGTGCCAAAAGTTTCCAATTTGTTCAATGTACACAACTACGGAACAGACAGCCTATAATGAGCAGCACATTATAGCCAGTATGTGTGCTCTACACATATCTGGCAGTGGCACCGATGTCCCCTCTCTCTCATCTACCTGTCCCTGCAAGGCTGGCTCCCCTCCAACAGAACGATCCATCTCTGCTCTGCTTCCAGGACCCCGCTGCCCGCTGAGAGGGGGGCGTGCCGCTCCTGGCCCCGCCCCCTTTGCGATCAGAATCACTCATTTTGATGATTCGACTCACAAAAGAGATTCGGATCAAAGATCCGAATCGTTCATGATCCGGACAACACTACTGAAAAGCTCTGCGAGAGGCAGAGCGCGTGATAACTGCTGTGATAGCAATTATCACGCTTTTGAGAATCGAGCCCACTGAACGCAAAATGCAAATCGCAATCGCAATTTTGCATAGCATTTTTCATTGTGATCCCCGTTCAAAAGAATGAGAATAACATTGCAAACCAACAGCGTCGCTAGGGCCTTTGATCCGGGGCACCTCCCAGGAACCTGTTGCCATGGTGCCCCGGATCACATTGCGCGGCAGGAGGGGGCACTGGGCGGAGCGGCGGGGGGAGCGGGCAGTTCAAAACTCACCTTCCGTTCGGATCAGACGCAGCACAGTCTCTGTCTTCTTCCGACTTCCTCCCACCGGCGTCTTTCACTTTGGTTACAGCGCCCCCTGTGACCAATGTCATCACATGGAGCGCTGTAACCAAGGCGACGGACGCCGGTGGGAAAAAGTCGGAAGAAGATGGAGACTGTGCTGCATCTGATCCGAACGGAAGGTGAGTTTTGAACTGCCCGCTCCGCTCAGCGCCCCGCCTATCTAGCCTACACTGGGGGAAGCTACCTATCTAACCTACACCGCGGGAAGCTACCTATGTAATCTATACTGGGGGAAGCTACCTATGCAATCTATACTGGGGGGAACCTACCTATATAACCTATACTGGGGGAAGCTACCTATCTATTCTATATGGGCGGAAGCTACCTATCTTATCTATACTTGGGGAAGCTACCTATCTAATCTATACTGGGGGAAGCTACTTATCTAACCTACACTGGGGGCACCTACCTATCCAACCTATACTGGGGGCACCTACCTATCTATCCTATACCGGGGGCACCTACCTAACTATCTAACCTATACCTACCTACAGCCAAGCAAAGCCCCAGGGCCCCAGCCCAGCAAAGCACAGCCCCCAGCAAAGCAAACCCCCCAGCCTAGCAAAGCCTCCTGGTCCCAGCCCAGCAAAGCATACAGCCTAGTAAAGCCCCCAGCTCAGCAAAGCCCCCCAAAATACCCCCAGCAAATTGCCCAGCCCAGCAAAGCCCCCAGCAAGTCACCTAGCAAAGCCAGGCCGGCTCACCATCACCACCAGCCAAGCTGGCACAGCATCACCGGCAGCCAGGCCGGCACAGCATCACTACCAGCAATGCCAGCACAGCATCATCACCAGCCAGGCCACCATAGCATAGCATAACCGCCAGCCGAGTACAGCACACAGACCAGCCAGCCGAAGACAAGACAGAAGCCAGGTGAGGGGCTTATATATGTGAAATACTACCTATTGGATATATTAAGTTACGCCACTGCTATGTTCATGTACATTTGGCCCCACCTATGACCACGCCCACTTTCTGTGGTATGAGCACGCCCATTTTTGCGCTACGTGCGCCGCACAATCATTCCCTTTTGGTGCCCAGGGGTGCCACGGATTTCCTAGGAACCTAGAATCGCCCCCTGTCACAAACGCCCCCAAAGCGCTACATGCAGCATGTTGGCGATTTATGCAAATTGCAAATGCTGCAGTGAGAATCATCCAAAAGGGATACATTAGCAGCAGCGCTTTGCTCATCGCTGGCGATCAGCAAAGCGCTTAAAAGCACCCAAGTGTGAACCAGCCCTTACTAGCCATTCAGTTTACAGGATTGGATTATCCAGGCTATTCTGTCAACCAATGGATACCCAACATTAGTTTGGGTCTCGGCTCCACCCACAAACAATGGCAGGAATGTCTTTCTTACAAATGAAGGCTGGAGTCACACTATACCGGATGAAAAACAGATCCTGTAAAAACAGATCAGTTTCTTACATTGCACATCAGTTTTTCATTCAGTTTTACTTCCTTGCAATACCCGCTCGCCACGTTCCCCACCGCTGCCACTACAGAGAGATTAAGATGAAATGAGCCCTAAGCAAGATGGCACTTTTTGCCTACCGCTGATGGTCACCTAGCTTTTTTAGTTAGATTTGGTGGGGGCTAGCATCCTCCAGGCCCCTAGACTCTTTTCAGGCCCTAGGAAACTGCCTAGAATTGCCTTGTGGATCCGGCTTTGGCTGCCGTCATCCATTTGGGTCTCTGCACACTGGAAATGCTGGTATACCGATCTCGAAGCCCCAGCAGAAGCATCAGACTTCTATTTGTTTGCAATAGACCAATGGGAATCATTCCTCCTTAGAGGATACCCCAACTGAAATGTGACATAATGAGATAGACATGTGTATGTACAGTGCCTAGCACACAGATAACTATGCTGTGTTCCTTTTTTTATTTTTCTGCCTGAAAGAGTTAAATATAAGGTATGCAAGTGGCTGACTCAGTCCTGATTCAGACAGGAAGTGACCACAGTGTGACCCTCCCTGATAAGAAATTCCAACTATAAAACACTTTCCTAGCAGAAAATGGCTTCTGAGAGCAAGAAAGAGGTAAAAAAAGGGGGAATTTCTTATCAGTGAGGGTCACACTGTAGTCACTTCCTGTCTGAGTCAGGACTGAGTCAGCCACTCACATACCTGATATTTAACTCTTTCAGGCAGAGAAAGAAAAAAAGGAACACAGCATAGTTATTTGTGTGCTAGGCACTGTACATACACATGTCTATCTCATTATGTCACATTTCAGTTGGGGTATCCTTTAAGGAGGATTTTCATTGGTCCACTACACAATGTATGGACAATTTCCATTGGTCTATTGCAACCAATGGGAGCCTGAGATGCTTCTCCTGGGGCCTCGGGGTCTGTATACCGACCCAAATGGACAGCAGCAGGTGAGTATCCAGCAGTGGCTGGATGGTGTACTGGTTAAGGGCTCTGCCTCTGACGCAGGAGACCAGGGTTCGAATCTCGGCTCTGCCTGTTCAGTAAGCCAGCACCTATTCAGTAGGAGACCTTAGGCAAGTCTCCCTAACATTGCTACTGCCTATAGAGCGCGTCCTAGTGGCTGCAGCTCTGGCGCTTTGAGTCCGCCAGGAGAAAAGCGCGATATAAATGTTATTGGTCTTGTCTTGTCTTGTCTTGAAACGCACGCGACACGCAGCCTAGTGAGAACAGACGCCCTCCTAGCATCCATTCAAGTGGCCTCCATCACCATCCATCGTGTCTGGTTGATACGGAAAAATCCTTGCGTTCCGTTTGTCGGAACACACGAACGGCCTGGTGTGAACAGATCCTACTGCTAATTGGATCCGTTGTGCTCGGCTAAGTGGAATAATTTTTATTCCAGTGTGAAAGGAACCAAACCAAGCTTATTTTTCTTTATTTTTCTTTCTTTACCTTATGTAGAATCCATTGGGCGGGGTTAAGCAGTGTTTTGTTGGGATTGTAATGACTGTGGCAGGCTTTGGGAACTGGAAATTCCAGCAGTGAAATAGTGTAACTGGAGACCCCAGAAGAGTACAAGAATCCTGCAGGTGAAGCAGCTTGCAGGCCACACGTACAGCTGAAATACTTTCTTTGGGTTGTGCATGCTTTAAGGGCTCGTTCCCACTATCGCGAATCTGCATGCGTCCAACGCATGCAGATCCGCACATGTAATGCAAGTGGATGGGCCTGTTTCCACTGTAGCGTTGTTGAGGTGCGTTTTTTTCAGCGGTAAAAAAACGCACAAAAGAGCCAACGATTTCGCCTGCGTCGGGAATCCGTGCGAATCGCCGCTAATGTATTTAATAGTAAAAACACATGCGTTTGTTACATGCGTTTTTACCCGCGATTTCGCGTGCGATTTCGCACCTTTTTCAATTTTATTTAGCCCTGGCAGTGTCATGGTTAATTTCGCATGGCACCCTGCCATGCGAAATCGCATGCGAAATCGCGGGTAAAAACGCATGCGGAAACGCATCCGCATGCGTTTTTACAAGCGTCGGAATGCGGCCGAAATCGCATCGCAACAGTGGGAACGAGCCCTTAAAGATAATCTGCTGCATCACAAACATTGCCGAAACTGCAAATAATGAGAAAGTGCAGCACCTTGTGGCAAAAAATCGTTAAGAATATATGGGGCCTAGACAACAAAGCAGTTTTTGCCCACCACTGATGGTTTCCTGGCTTTTTTTGTAAGATTTGGTGGGGGCTAGCATCAACCAAGCCCCTAGACTCTCTTCAGGCCCTAGGCAACCAACTGCCTAGGATTGCCTAGTGGATGATTCAGTTCTGCCTTGTGGGGACATCAAATTTGCAACATTCCTTAAAGTGGACCCAAATTAAAAATACAAGATTTCAGAAATAAAACCTATTTTCTAAATTATAATAATAAATAGCAGCCTTTTTTCAGCTGCATGATGACAAATATAAAATATTTTACATTTATTGGAGGAACCCCTCCCTTTTTTTCAAATTGCCGGGATATTTCCGGCAAACTGGTGGAGTAGACGATGGTGTCCGGCAATGGAGGAATTGCTAATGGCTGCCCCAGTATAACCCAAGCTATGAAAAGAGAAGGGTGAAAAGCAGGCACTGAAATGCTCATAGGCTTGAAGGAGTGTTTATTTATCTTTGTATGTGTCAGAATAGTGCAACTAAATATTTTTAATAAAAAAAAATGTTTGGTTTGGGTCCGCTTTAAAAAGGATCGGTACTAACAAAAAATGCCCCTGGGGGGTACTCGCCTCAGGAGGGGGAAGCCTCCGGATCCTATCGAGGCTTCCCCATCCTCCTCCGTCTCACAGTGGCAGCGATCGAGCTCACCGGACGGCAGCGCTGTAAATATTTACCTTCCCGGCTCCAGCGCAGGCGCAGTAGCGGCACTCAGCTCGGAGATAGGCGGAAATCGGGTCTGCTCTACTGCACAGGTGTAGTGGAGCGGACCCAACTGAGATCAGCTATTTCCGCCTATTTCCGAGTGGAGAGCCAACAGCTCCCCTGCTGGAACAGGAAAAGGTAAATATTGCACAGCCTGACAAATTGTCGGCTGTGCTTTCCGTGGGCTGCAGCGAGACCGCCGTGGCAGGGATGATCACTGGATGAAATCCGAATAGGTTTTTTTCGGATTTCATCCAGTTAATTAAATCACCTGTGTGGGTGGGCGAGGAGGGGTTAATCTTACCCATGAGACATCTTCTTTGATCCGTCCCTCGGCGCCTCCCACGAAGCGTTCCAAGCGCATCACGTGACTACAAACACTTCCTCCTTCAACCCAGAAGGAGGAAGTGTTTGTAATCACATGACCGCGGCTTGGAACGCTTCGTGGGAGGCGCCGAGGGACAGATCAAAGAAGACGTCTCATGGGTAAGATTAAACCCCCCCCCCCCCCCCGTTCGCTCTTATAAAAGCGCTTTATAAAAACCGCAGCGGCCACCCGAACACCGGGAGGGGCAAAAAATCGCCCACAAATTCAAAAATCCCTAACGTTTGCGATTTAGATTTTAGATGTGAACAAAGCCTAAGGGCCCATTCACATTTGAGCATTTTGCCGGCGATTTCGGCAAAACACTCAAACGATAGCGCTTTTCAAAGCGCTAGTGTAATTAAACCCTATGGGCCCGTTCGTACTTGGGCGATTTGCACTAGTCGCCGCAAATCGGCCAAAAATGTGAAACGCAAATGTGTCACCTGTACCATTTTCAGGCGATTGACGGCGGTCACGTTTCAGTGCTATAGAAGCGCTAAATGCGATCGTGGAAAAATCGCCACAGTGTTCAGTAATTTTTCCACTGAATAGTCACCCACACAAAAACGTTTTGCGCTTTCAAGTGTGAATGGGCCCTAAGAGTGGTCACACACCATACAATTTTTTCTATTTCTTTCCAATCTGAGAATTAGAATACATTTTTTCTGATTGATTGTTACATTTGAAAAATCTTACCGATGTATCACGCAACTGCGTTACATTTTCCCCCAATTATGAAAAAACATGATTAAAAACTCTGAAAAAAAATAGCTTGGGCCTATAAAACAAGAAATTGTCACTCTACTCCATACCATTTTATTTTCATAAATATTGAGCAGAAAAATCAGTCACTCCCAACCAACTTACTGTATATAAAAAACCTCGAAATTCAATTAGATTTCTTGCTTAAATAAATAGTAAAAAACTTTTGATTTCTCTGTACAACCTTTTATCGAACTGGTGTAAAATTTTATCTTTTTATTGTATGGTGTGTGGCCACCTTAAAGGAGTTATCAGGCTTTTAAAAAAAAAAAAAGTGCTATTTACCGGGGGCTTCGTCCAGCCCCAAGCTCCCAGCATATCTCATGCCGCAGCTCTCCCCGCAGCCGTTTGCCGCCGCTGCCTCCTGGTCCCCGGTGATGACGTCAGGATGGCCTGTAGTGTGCCTGCGAGAGCGGCGCTGTCAATCACACCACGTGGACCGGAGCCGGAGCGTACTGCGCAGTACGCTCCGGTCCACGTGGCGGTGATTGACACAGCCGCTCGCACAGGCGCAGTTCGTCGGCCTGATGTCATCGCCGGGGACCGCTAGGGAGCTGCAGCGAACAGCTGACTGCAGAGCTGCGGCGAGGGACGTGCTGGGAGCTTGGGGCTGGACAAAGCCCCCGGTAAGTAGCACTTATTTTCTTTTATAAAGCCTGATAACTCCTTTAAAGAGGAACTTTAGTGAAAAGGGAAAAAAATAAATCAATACATTGCAAAGTGAAAATTTACAAAATAGAAGAGAGATTAAGAAATTATTGATATTTGCCATGTAACATAATGGTCATATTGTTTGATCCACAATCAGCCTGCAGGTAATCATCTTTACTACTGGAAGACATGGAAAAAAAAAGACAGCACCAACCACCATTATCTATAACCACACCCCCTAACAAAGCGATAGGCTAAAAAGTTGTTTTTTATAGATATACATATGCACCAAGGGAGATACTGGTTGCTTGGCAGTTGGAAACAGCTGTTATTCCCACAATGCAACAAGGCTCACAGACAGGAAGTCAGGAAACTGTCAGGACCTATCTGCTTTCATCACACTGTGAATAGAAGAGAGACCAAGAAATGATTGACATTCACCTTGTAAGCAGAGCCGGGACAAGGTCCTCCAGCATCCAAGGCTGAGACACCAAAGTGCGCCCCTCCATCCCTCCCACCCCAGCTGTCACACACTGATTGCTATTAGACTAAGAGGCACCACAGGGCAAACAACCCCCCCAACACCTTAATATCTAGTTATATGGCTTGCAGTCACTGCCATGTATCCCCTTTTCTTATTTCTTTCTGCTTCAAACACAATTAGGAATGACAGCTGAATGAATTCTGCGCCCCCTCCAACACTGCGCCCTGAGGCTGGAGCCTCTCCAGCCTATGCCTCGGCCCGGCCCTGCTTGTAAGTTGTTCATGTTGTTTGATCCACATTCAGCCTGCATGTAATCATGTAATCATCTTTACTGCTGGTAGACATGAAAAAAAAATACAGCACCAATTGCTATTATTGATAACCACACCCCCTAACAATACGACAGGCTAAAAGGTTGTTTTTTATAGATATAAATAAGCACAGAGGGAAATACTGGTTACCCAGGTCCTGATATCACACTGTGCAGTGGCGTAGCAATAGGGGGTGCAGAGGTAGCCACCGCATCGGGGCCCTTGGGCTAGAGTGACCCATCCCTCAAACACAGTACTAGCACTTTATTGGTCCTGTGGTGATAATATTCACTTCTATAGTTGATTTGAATAGTAGTGATCATTAACACATTGTTTCCCATCCCCTTCTTGCACCTCTGACACCTTGGTTGTCCTTGATTGATTTTGGTGCGCTGTATCAATTGTTATGTATAGAGTGCTTGGGGGGCCCCAATGCTAAACTAGCACCAGGGGCCCATGGCTTCTTAGCAACACCACTGACACTGTGGGAGGGGTTTCACCACAATATCAGCTATACAGACCCCCCCCCCCCCTCCCGATGATCTATTTGAGAAAAGGTAAAGATTTTTCATGGGAAAAGGGGGTATCAGCTACTGATTGGGATGAAGTACAATCCTTGGTTACAGTTCTATTTTAAAGTAAACCAGAGATCAAAAGAACAAAACAATCAATACTTACCCGGGGCTTCCTCCAGCCCCATAAGCTCGTCTGAGACCCACGCCGTCCTCCCGCGGCCAGCCGTTCAGCTGCGATTAGCAGGGACGGATCAAGACCAAGGTGCGCCTGGGGCAAGGTCAGGTTTTGGCGCCTACAAGTCAGGTTTTGGCGCCTAAACTGCCATTCATTTTGCCGCCTTTTTAAGAATTCAACAAACTGCACCTGGGGCAAGATACCCGCTTGCCCCCCCCAGCCCTGGTAACTTGCTCAGTCGTGTCAGTCAAGGTCTACTGCGCTTGCACGGTCAGTCGCAGAAGACCCAGACTGAACCCGACTGAGCCAGTTACCGGTGCTGATCGCGGCTGAATGGTTGGCCGCGGGAGGACGGTGTGGGTCTCAGACGAGCTTATGGGGCTGGAGGAAGCCCCAGGTAAGTATTGATTGTTTTGTTCTTTTGATCTCTGGTTTACTTTAAAATAGAACTGTAACCAAGGATTGAATTGGAATTGATTGGAAAGCCTCTGGATCCTATAGAGCAGGGGTCTCAAACTCAATTTACCTGGGGGCCACAGGAGGCAAAGTCTGGATGAGGCTGGGTCGCATAAGGAATTTCACAATCGCGGCGCATCGCCGCTTCTGCCCTCCCCTCTCACTCTTCCTTCTCAGAGAGGGGCGGGGAGAGGCGGAGATCCGCACCGCGATTGACATCAGGAGGGGCAGAGCTAAAGCTGAAAGCTCTGCCCCTTCCAGGAAATGCCAGCAGATTGCCCCCCGGGCGATTTGGGGGCTCTGGAGCCCTTGTTTAGCGGCGGGGATGCGGCGGATTACTTGGGAGCAATGAAGCGAACTATAAGGAAGCTTTTGCCGGCGAGGGCCACAAAATATTGTAGCGAGGGCCACGAGTTTGAGACCCCTGCTATAGAGGTTTCCCGCGCCATCTCCCGCCCCCCTTCGCCAAGCGCGGACTCCCCGACGATTACCAACAAGAGCAGTTTTGCCTTTGCCCTGCCTCCCCAGGCATATGTTTAGTAGCTGGTTTTATGGATTGTATGTTTTTTTCCCACAGAATACTTTCTGCGTTACTTCTCAGCGACTTCAGTCACAGAATCATTAGACTGCATCACTAATCCATGTGCATCAGCAACGGAGAGTATGGAGTGATGTTTTGGCCTGGCAGTATGGTTGCTGTGTACTCCCTGTATATGTATGTATGACACAGGTGCCGGGCTCTCCATACCGCTGCTATTTTGCATACACTGTTTATTAGCTACAGCATCTTGTGTCCAGGTAACGGAGACCTGGCCAAGTGTTTATCACACAGAGCTAGAAAACAGCACTTGTGTCTCAGCTCTGCTGACAGAAAAATACCTGCAGCACTTGAGGCTTCACTGAACTCTGACAACACACCAGATTGTGTTTGTCTGCAGAATTAACTGATTCACCTCAGCAAACATGATGTTTGCCATTAGGTGCTGCCTGTGCTGTTCTTATAACGGTACCTCTGAAGTGTCTGTATATTGTCAGGACTAGCGATGGGAAAGCGGAAAATTGTATACTTACCTATCGGTAATTTTCCTTTCCTGATGCATCCATGGCAGCACATTGGGTAGTGGCTCCGCCCCCCCTACCCCATAGGACCGGTCAGTATTTAAATAGAGATTAGAGCAGGTGCTCGCTGTCTTTTGTAACTATGATCCTCACCGAATAGCCGGGTGGGATCCATGTGCTGCCATGGATGCATCAGGAAAGGAAAATTACCGATAGGTAAGTATACAATTTTCCGCTTTCCTTATGCCTCCATGGCAGCACATTGGGATCTAACTATTTATAAATAAGGGAGGGAGGCTAAATATGCTGCATAACAAAAGAAAATTTATTCATGACAATATACAGAAGAGGAGATTACAGCTCTCCCAAATTCTACTGGAGTGTTTACAGAAACATCTACTTTGTAGTGACTAATAAACGTGTCTATAGTAGACCAATTTGCGGCCTGGCAGATTTTGGCTGCTGAAACATTAGAGTATGCCGCCCATGAGGATGAGATTCCCCTGGTCGAGTGCGCCCGTATAGTCTCTGGAGGTTGCAAACCGACAGCCCTATATGCTGCTTGAATGGTTTTGATTAACCAAGAGGCTATGGTTCTTGCCGATGCCGCATGACCCTTTCTGTACCCTGAGGGCACTATGAACAGATGGTCTGATGTTCTGAAAGGTTCGGTAGCTTCTAGATAAGCTTTTAGAGTCCTCGAGACGTCTAGGGTGTGTAGGATGGTACTAGAATCCTCATGAAATGCGGGTAAAGACCAATCTTGATTAATGTGGTATGATTTGACCACTTTGGGAAGGAAGGAATCTACTGGTTTCAGTTGTACCCTATCGTGAAAGAAGGTGAGATGAGGCTCTTTACATCCCAAGGAACTCAGTTCCGAAACCCTCCGGGCAGAGGTAATTGCCACTAAAAAGACGGATTTAAGGGTCAAGTTCCATAATGAGCAGGACTGCAATGGTTCGAAAGGAATCCCTGATAGAAAGTTCAATACTAAAGGAAGATCCCATTTTGCATAAGATTGCTTCCTTGGTGGTCTGATTTTTATTAAGGCCAACAAAAACTGCTTGATGAGGGGATGTAAGGCCCATTTGAAGTCCGATAAAGCCGAGATTGCAGAGATTTGCACTTTGATGGCATTGTAGCTGAGGCCTTTGTCTAATCCGGACTGGAGGAAGGCCAGCACATGCTGAGGTAGCGGCTGATGAGGATTGAAGGATGATGCTGTGGCGAATGATGTGAACTTTTCCCAAATTTTGTAGTACGTCCTGTTCGTGGACGGTTTTCTTGCTTGAAGGAGGGTGTGTATTACGTCCGCAGAACATCCTAGCTGTTCAAGCTTCTCCCTCTCAACAGCCATGCCGCTAAATTCAAACGACCTGGGTTCGGATGGAGTATTGGCCCCTGCGTCAGCAGGTCTCTCCTCAGAGGAAGCATCATTGGCTCTGCTACTGTCAGGGTTAGGAGTAGAGGATACCATGGACGTCTCGGCCATTTGGGTATCACTGATATGACGGATACAGATTCCTGTTGTATCCTCCTCAGTAGGGTGTAGATCATAGGCGTTGGGGGAAATGCATAGGCTTTCGAAAAGTTCCACGGGGCGGTTATTGCATCCACTGCTTCCGCTTGCCTGAATGGATACCTGGCCATGAATCTTTTGCATTTCGTGTTGTTGGATGTTGCCATGAGGTCTAATTCCGGCTGGCCCCAACAGCTGCAGATTAGGTTGAATGTTTCCTGATGTAGAGACCACTCGTTGTTGTCCAGCGAGTTTCGACTTAGGTAGTCCGCTTGTGTGTTTAAGGTTCCTGGAATGTAAACCGCTCTGAGGGATAAGAGGTTCTGTTCCGCCAGATGGAAAATCCGATTGGCTATTTCCAGAAGGCAATGGCTCCTCGTCCCTCCTTGTCTCTGAATATATGCCACTGCCGTCCTGTTGTCGATGCGAATGAGACAATTTTTGTTCACAATGTATCTCAGGAAATGAAGTAGTGCATGGTATACTGCTTGAAGCTCCAACGAGTTTGATGATTGTTCCGTTACATCCTCCTGCCAGGAACCCTGGGCTGTCAGCTGATGACATGTCGCACCCCATCCCTTCTTGCTGGCGTCCGTCGTTATGATCACTGGAGCATCTGGTGTCAACTGGACTTGGCGATAGATTTTGTGATCTAAGAGCCACCACGTAAGGCTGTCTGTCATTGACTTGTGAAGTACAATCCGCTGATTTAAGCTCACTCTGTCCCACTGGTCGAGGAATCCGACTTGAAAGTCCCGTATATGCCAGTGGGCCCAAGGTAGCATAAGTATGGTCGCCGAGAGGGTACCAAGAAGTCTGAGGCAGTGCCTGGCAGATGCCGTGGAGGAGGTTATGATGGTTGAGATCCTTTGTTGAATGACAGGGACTTTTTCCAGCGGAATCGATATTGCATTTCTGTTGGTCTGGAAACGTGCTCCGAGGAATACAAGGTCTTGGGTTGGTGTTAACTGGCTTTTGTCTGGGTTGATTAGCCACCCGAACTGCCGTAGAGTGTCCAATAGAATATGTCTGTGGTGCAAGATTATGTCCCGGCTTGTTCCCAGAAGCAGTATATCGTCCAGGTAATGGTAAACTCGGAGTCCCTGGATTCTGAGAAGGGCAATGATGGAGACGAGCACCTTTGTAAATGTTCGGGGAGCGGTCGAAATCCCGAAGGGGAGACATGTGAACTGATAATGATGCTCCTGTACTGCAAACCTTAGGAACTTTTGGTAATCCCTTCGTACCGGTATGTGCAGATAGGCATCCTGCAGGTCTGCTGACAGCATCCAATCGTTTTTGAGTATAGCTTGACTGATTGATTGGAGTGACTCCATTTTGAATGTTTCCAGGTTTATATACTGATTCAATTTTTTTAGGTTGAGCACAGGTCGAAGTTTTCCCGACTTCTTCTTTACCAGGAAAAGAGGGGAGTAGAAACCCTCTCCTCTTTGATCGAAGGGAACCAATGATATCGCCTGTTTTTGGATTAGTTCTTGTATATAAGAGAATAGGATGTTCTTTTTCCTCTGCGTTACTGGAATCTTTGTTGGAATAAAACGGAATTCCGGGGTTTTTTTGAATGTCCAGGAATGACCTGTGGAAATGGTTTTGTTGACCCAATGAGATTTTATTTCCTTCTTCCAGATCTGTCGGAAAGAGCTTAGTCTGGCACCGACAGGTACATCCTGGACTTGGACACCGTCAAAAGGACTTCTTCTGAGTAGAGGGTACGTCAGAGGTCCTTTGCTTTGTATTCCTTTGTGAAGTAGCCTGTGTCCCCTTCCAGTCTTTTCTATAATTTTTTCCAGGTCGGTAAGCCCTTGCATTCCGATATCTATTCTGAGTCTGCGAAGGAGTAAAGTTCTGCTTGGTGGACCTTCTATCCTGGGGTAAGAGGCCAGACTTGCCCCCCGTGACTCTCGATATTGCTGTATCCATCCTTTCCCCGAATAAGGACTTGCCATCATATGGTATCTTACACCAGGCCTGCCTGGAATTAATATCTGCCGACCACGATCTGAGCCAGAGAGCTCTCTTGGCCGTGACGGAATAGAGCATGGCCCGAGCTGCTCCTCTGACCACATCGAAAGAAGCTTCGCCTATGAAGTCGGCCGAGAGTTTTAAGTCCTCGAGTGCTGCAATTATTGTGTCTTTATCAGCCTCAGCTCTCACAGCTGCTTCAATATTTTCTGTCCAAGACCTCACCGCCTTTCCCACTGCCGCTAATGTGATAGCTGGCTTGCATGCCCCTCCAGCCGAGGTGTAGACTTTCTTCAGGTCTAGGTCGGCCTTCCTTAACAGTACATCTTTAAAAGAAATGCAATCTTCCAACGGGAGCGTCATATGTTTGGCGAGGCGGGTTATGGAGGCGTCAACAATTGGGGAATTTTCCAATGGTTTGGATTCTTCCGCTGGTAAGGGATACAGTTTTGATAATCGATTTGCTAGTGGCGGTTTTTTCTCTAGCCTTTGCCATTCGTCTTTAATCACTTCCTCGATCTCTATTAGGTAAGGAAAGGTATCTTTTGTCTTTTTAAGGTGGGTGTAATATCGTTTTTTCTCTTTCTTTTTGGAATTACCTTCCTCCATTTCATCTTCGGACTCCCACTCGATTGCCTCTCTAACCGATTTGACAAAGGAAGGTACGAGAGTGAAGTCAAAACCACCTGCAGTAATATTGTCCGAAGTTGGGTCCTCAGCTGAAGTAAGCGGTTGAGACTGGTCTGCGACTCCTAAGGACGGAAGACTTGCAATGTATGTGTCCATAGACTCTTGAACAGCTTTCTTAATTAGTGCAGATACGTCTACCGACGATTGTTCCGTTTCTTCCGACTTCTGTATAAAACATGATTTGCAGACTAACTTTCCGGGCATCACCGGGTCACCACACGCCCAGCAGCTCTTGTGATGAGAATAGTAATCCGGAGTTTCGCCCCTTGGTGCATAACTTCTGGGTGGTGGGCTCCTTCTTCTTCGATAGGTGTAATAATCGTCATAGTAGTCGTGATAGTCCCTTCTGGGCGGAGAACGACTCCTTGAATGATATCTTGCACGAGAGGATGAATAGTATTTAACAGGAGAAGATTTTCTTGGTGCCTTCCTAGGGCTTGAATCTCGTCGTCTTCTCGGGCTGCAATGAAACAGCCATAGTTGTTATTAGAATATGCACTCCCCAAAAGGAAAGGTAACCTACCTGAAATGCACCTACCTATCGGTTATTTGCTGGTCTCTGAGAGGCGCATTTGTGTCTGAAGATGAGGAGGAAGAGAGGTAGCTGAAAGGAAGAGTTAGCATTGTAAGCAATAGATAAAGAGACACAGGCAAAAAAATCCAAGCATGAAACAAAATGCACACACAGCGCATGACACGCTGGATAAAACTTTGCAGGGTCTTGAAAAAGGAAGAAAACTTACTCATCCGCCACAATGGATACTTCTGCTGCTATAGCAGAACGATCAGGGTCCATGATGTCCCTCCACTGCACGCCAAACGTGGTGAAGATGCGGAAAAAAAACGCTGCCGCCCCTCTCTGTTTAAGTTACTTCCTGGAGGGGCGGCAGCCGGAGGACAGAGGAGGAGTAAGTCGCGTCACCGCGCGAACACTGTGCGCGGTGACGTCATGGGCCGAGAGCGAGAGGACGCTTCCGCATCTAACCCCGCCCCCCCCCGTGCGTTCCAGGAAGGAGAAGGCTTGGAGCGCACGCCGCCCGGAGACAGCGAGACTTAGAAAGGAGGCGGACACGCGCCGGGACAGACTCGTTTAGAGTCGCACAGGCATGGGTAGGTAGGTAGCAATATGATGCAGGCAAAAAACTCCGCATATGCACTGACGGCCAGAGCAGATTAGTGCCCTATATCGTGCCCAGTGACACCTAACCCATAGCCAAGCCCCCAAGGCCAGCAGAACGGGGCATCCACCACAGCCCTAATTTATAGGACATAAAAGGGGGATCTTCACACAGGGAGGCAAATGTGTGGGGACTGCAAGATACAGTCAGATAGGTGCAAAAAAAAAGAAATTTTCTGCCGGATTGCAGCCTTTCTGGTCCCATGAGGTGAGGACAGAAAAAAAAGACAGCGAGCACCTGCTCTAATCTCTATTTAAATACTGACCGGTCCTATGGGGTAGGGGGGGCGGAGCCACTACCCAATGTGCTGCCATGGAGGCATAAGGAAAACTTGTTGTGTTGCACTTCACTGACCTGAACTGCCCCCAAATATGACCAGCACCATAATATGTTCTTTTAGACACCCTCTCAACAGATACACCTATTGTCTCCACCCCCACCCTTTAGATTGTAAGCCTCTGGCAGGGCCCTCTCCCTTATGCTACGTACACACATGCGACAACGATCGTTCGTTATGAACGACGAACGAACTTTTAATTGATGAAAGAACGACCTAAGTAAAGTTAGTTTTAAAAGGTGTGTAACGATCTGATCGTTAGAACGACGTTACATCACGCAAAGCAACTATTGCGCTTGCGCATAAAAATGAAACGTTCCATGTAGAAATAGTGAAATGCGCATGTCAAGCCTAGTACGAACGACCGTTTCCAACGATGTGCTACTTTTGCAAACGATCGTCGTTGGGAAAAATCCGCCAAGCTAGATAGTTCGTTTTGAACGATCTAGCTCGTCCGTCGTTAGACTTAATAGTCGTTGGCTGCTTTTTTTCAAACGATCGTCGTTTGAAATGATCTGGGAACGATCGTTTGTGGACTAGAGCAATCTCTATTTTGACCTATGACACTGTATTATCAAATCATTTGCATGATCTTGTTTTGTTGTGAGTTTCCTGTATGTCCTACCTTGTATGTTAACCCTTTTATCTATTGTGCAGCGCTGCGTAATATGTTGGCGCTTTATAAATACAATAAATAATAATAATAATGATAGGTGTCCTTTGCCTATCCCCCGATAGCAGATTTAGATTGACTTTGTGCCCCCACCCATCCCTTAACCAGCTGGGCGGTATGGACAAGCTCAGCTCGTCCAGTACCGCCGGAGCCTGCCGCTCAGGCCCTGCTGGGCCGATTTGCCCCAAATAAAGTGCAGCACACGCAGCCGGCACTTTGCCAGCCGCGTGTGCTGCCCGATCGCCGCCGCTCTGCGGCGATTCGCCGCGAGCAGCGGCGAAAGAGGGTCCCCCCAGCCGCCTGAGCCCTGCGCAGCCGGAACAAAAAGTTCCGGCCAGCGCTAAGGGCTGGATCGGATGCGTCTGACGTCAGGACGTCGGCCGACGTCCATGACGTCACTCCGCTCGTCGCTATGGCGACGGTGTAAGCAAAACAAGGAAGGCCGCTCTTTGCGGCCTTCCTTGTTTATTCTGGGCGCCGGAGGCGATCGGAAGAACGCCTCCGGAGCGCCCTCTAGTGGGCTTTCATGCAGCCAACTTTCAGTTGGCTGCATGAAATAGTTTTTTTTTAATTTAAAAAAAACCCTCCCGCAGCCTCCCTGGCGATCTTATCAGAACGCCAGGGTGGTTAAAGGGAATCTGAAGTGAAAATAAACTTATGAGATAATGAATTTTATCTGTAGTACAGCTAAGAAATAGAACATTAGTAGCAAAGATATGAGTCTCATATTGTTTCCAGTACAGAAAGAGTTAAGAAACTTCACTTGTTATCTATGCAACAGGGCTTCTCAGATCTCTCAGACTAATTTAGGAGAGAAACCCACTAGGAGCAATTTACGAGTTGAAAAACTCTTGCTAATGTAATGCTATGGGTGGGATCCCACTTGAGCGATGTGATTTTATAAAAATCCCCCATAGCATTGCATTAGTGTTTTAAAAGTTACTTCAGCTCCGTCTTCTGATGGCGCCGAAGTTACTCACTGAGCGCCGCTATAGTCGTAATTTCTATTACGGTCTATGGTGGCGCCGGCTGCGCCTAAATTGCCCACATTACTTCAACAACCATGTGGGGCGCTTGTAAGGACGAAGAACCCCCAGGCATCGAGGGGGGGGGGGGCACACTGAACATTAGGGGGGACAGCACCGGGGATTTTGTAGTGTTCATCGCTTGTCCCGATATCACACACCGTTACTGCCGTGCACCCAATCCAGCAAATCGTCCCTACATCTTGCAGCAATTTTGGCCCGAAATGGAGGCACCGTCGATCGGGCAAGCACTTGGTGGCACCGAGTTTAGCCCGATTCAATCTTAATAATCGAATTGGATGGTCAATCCGCCACCAAGTCACCAGATGTTTGGCCACCTTAAGGACTCTTTCAGATGAACGGCTAAACAGCGTGTTAAACATGCCATTTAGTTGCTCATGTGCTGGGGTTAAGCACCGCCCGGTTGCAAATTAATGCAACCGATTGGGATAGTTTGTAACCACAAGCGTGTCAGTGGTGGACACACAGTGCGGTAACTGCCCAGCTTAGATACACATGCAGAAATCGCCGAAAGTGCTGGTCGCCTGTATCCACCTGCAAGCGCCCTGCACATAAACAGGAGCGGCTGACAAGCAGTTCTGCTGTCAACTGAAAGAGCCCTAATGCTGGGAATACACTGTTCGTTTCTGCCGTGTGTTTCTACTCGCGATCGTTTTTGCCGCTCGATTCTCTTACCTTCCGCTCGTTTTACTTATCTTTTTCCATTCGCTTCTATCGGAAATCGAGTGGCGAAAGGGAGATCGGACATGTCGGAAATTATCTATCGAACCATCTAATCACCTAAAAAACGAACTGTGTATTCCCAGCAAAAGCCTTGTACGAGTACTTCACCCGATCCCTCAGGTGATAGTGCGGAGTTGAGGTTTACAGAGGCGTTTCTAGGCTAGAGACATGTGTGTGGGAGGGGGGAGGGGGGTGAGAACGCAATGCCCTTGGCTAGAGCTTGGCAGAGACGATCCCGTCAGCAGGCAGATCGCTGGCCGAGGCAATGAGTAGGGTTCAGGGGCCTTTGCACACCAGATTCTCAGCAGAGGCTGAGAATTATCTGTGGCTTCACTAATCAGGATGGACTTTGTAACTACTGATCATTTTGACAAACGGTTGTGCAGCAGTCTGGATTTCTTTTTTCAGTTTCTGTTGATTGGGCTGTAAGGGGGATGGCTTAGGAAGAATCTAGGTCAAGCATTTATTTTGGAAACTTTTCTCCCTCTTCTACAGACGTAGTACCGTCTGTTAGTTGCTGCTGATGATTCCTCCCATGCCAGCAGCATTATGTCACCTCTCCAGGGAGACTTTTCCCCAAAACAAAGACTGATTGTCATGTGCTTTTCCACTATGTGCCATTGCCGGTTTCCATTCTATTGCAGCTGATGGAGGAAATGGGAAAGGCTGGGGAATTCTCATGAATTGTTTCCACAATAGAGTTTGAAAAAACCCTTGTGTGTATATGACGGTATTCTGTATATATACTGTATACATTTAAACTCACTCGCCACTTTATTAGGTACACATATTCAATTGCTTGTGAACAGAGGCATGGAAAGGGCCCACTCGCACTCGGGAGTGTTTGCGCCTGCGATTTGCTGATCCCCCAAAGTGCTGCTGCACAAGCGACAAGCAGTGCACAAGTAATTCTATCGGATTACTCTCACTGCAGCGATTGCGGCGCATTTGCGGTTATCGCCAATCGCAAACGTGATGCATGCAGCTTTTTCCCGGCGATTGTGGTGCAATTTTCATTTGCTAAAATGAGACTCGCAAAATGCACTGAAAAAAAAAGTAATGCAAAATCACGATTGCAATTTAAGTTGGGACTTTACTGGGCGTATACTTGCGTATGGTCGGTAAGCGACGGTACGCGAGGTATACGATGTAGACGCGACCACGTCTTGACTGATGACTCACTCCCTGTGGACTATTTAACACTGGGCTACATTGCTTACGTCAGCCTCTGACGCAGCTTCTGACGAATCTAGTTGGGCAGCGTGGCTAGCACAGCTTGGCCCGCCGTACCGCCCACCATTGTAGGGTAAGAATCTCCATTACAGGAGTTGGCAGAAGGCAGGAAGAAGTTGTTTTGTACTAAAATGCCTTTACATGTCCGTGGTGTATGTATATGTTATGGCCAAAACCAGAAATCGGCCAAAGTGGGAATTGACCGGCCATTTCTAGAACTGGAATATTTGACGTCGGCCAAAGTCCAAAATGCTGGGAGCTTCTGACGTTGGCCGGCCAGTTTGCAAAATGGCCAAAGTCAGTCGGCCAAAGTCCAAAACGCACAAATCCCAGAACATCCCCGGTCCTGTCCAGCACCATGAATGGCACTCGGAACTTCCTCTCTGCTCTGAAAGATACAGCATAATAATATTTTTAATAGTTACAGCTGATACAAATCCTGCAATAAAACTGCAGAGTGTCTACATCCTGCTTTCTTGGGAGCAGACATATTGTTAACATCCTGTGCTTTTAAATTAGCTGCTCTGCTGTGGCAGTCAGGTGACACAGGGAAGAGATCAAATGGTGATTAGTCACAGATGAGGGGGGGATGCATGGCTGGGGGTTCTTTTTTGGGCGCTTTGCATTGCTGGGGGTGCTTTGCTGGGCGCTTTGCATGGCAGGGGGCTTTGCATGGCTGGGGGTGCTTTGCTGGGCGCTTTGCATGGCTGGGGGCTTTGCATGGTCTGGGGGGGGGCTTTGCATGGCTGGGGGGGGTCTTTGCTGGGTGCTTTGCATGGCTGGGGTGCTTTGCTGGGCGCTTTGCATGGCTGGGGGGGCTTTGCATGGCTGGTGGCTTTGCTGGGTGCTTTGCTGTGGGGCTCTGCATGGCTGGGGGGGGGGCGCTTGGCTGGGTGCTTTGCATGGCTGGGAATGATTTGCTGTGCACTTTGCATGGTGGGGGGGGAGCTTTGCGTGGCTGGGGGTGGGCTTTGCTGGGTGCCTTTTCTGCTGGGGGTGCTTTGTTGGGCTGGGGGGGTGGGGGACTTTGCTGGAGGCTGCCTGCGCTACTCAGACCTCCGATCAGGGCGACCAGAGAGGCGGAGAGAGGCAGAGCAGCGCGCACACTACCCACTCGGACCCATACACTTCATATGCGGAAGTGATCAATGACAACACTTCTGCATTGAAGTGTTTGCGTCCTGCGGGTCGCATGTGAGCTGCTATGCCTCTCTCTGCCTCCTCGGTCCGGTCACCCTGATCGGAGGTCTAAGAAGCGGCAGTGGGGGAGGAGCAGTGAGCAGGGCTTCCTGGTGGTGGGGAGAGGAGAGCAGCTGGCGGCGGGGACCGGTAAAGGAAACTTCGGGACTTGGCCGGCCACCTTAAGTCACAACACGTTCTGGCCGCCCAAAGTCCGCAATTCATGCCCATTTTGTATATTGGCCGAATCAGCTGACCACTTCACATTTTGAACGGCCAGAACCCGAAGTGGCCAGACTTCGGGTTCTGGCCGTAACATATACAAAAACACAAAACCCATATAGATGTCCACGGCAGTCTAAAGTTCCCACCCATTCCTTGCAATGTTTTCAGAACTGCTCAGCTACTTTTGTGTCTCTCCAAGTCATCAATATTTTCAGTGGAGCCAGAATTCAATCTAAATTGAATGTTCTAAATAAGACTTATTTTGTTATTTATAGATTAAATTTGAAACCACTTATGCTGGGTACACACGGTAAGATTTTCCGTGCGATTTTACGACCTGATCGTTTTTTCCGCTGGATTCTGCACTCGATTCTCTTATCTTCGCTCGTTTTTCTTACCTTTTCCATTCACTTCTATGAGAAATCGAGCGCAGGATCGATCGGGAGTAATATCGGACATGAGGGATTTTATCAATTGGATCCATCTACCACACGGAAATTGTACCGTGTGTACCCAGCATTAGAGATGAAATTCTACATATTAATATTTCTGTTTCTCATCTTGTGACCAGCAGGTGGAGTCTCTGAGCAGATGCTGGTAATACACTGAGATGCAGCCACTCAGAGCATGCAGGTACCAGCAATCTCTGGCTCTTCAAGGACCATAGACCACGTGTACAAACAATAGTGATCAACGGCGTCACACCGCACAGACCTGTCACTCTCACCATTTGTGCCGCTCTTCCTTTGCAGAAGCCTACTTGCTCTGCTGTCGCTAGGACAGCAGAACTCCGTGAGCCGGTCAGGAATCGCTTTCATTGGCTCCTGACCCTGTGATCACTGTGAAATCTACCCCCTGGCAGGGATAACAGGTCCCATACAGAGCGTACATTTCAATCAGTCCGGTCCGGAGGTGGTTAAAGAGATGTCAGGTCAAACTCACATAAAGCTGGGGAATACACACAACACCTCCAAAAACAGAGATTATTGGTTACACATATCCACAGCTATATATCCCTTTCACCAGGGTCGGTTTAAGCTGCACCAGGGCAAGAGTACAAAGATAACCTGGGCCCCCATCATCAACAACTTTAGCCCTCCAGGGCCCCCGATACGACCGCCACACGTCCACCCTAATCACGACAGTTGTGATCCACTCACAGCGCAGTGTGATGCAGAGTCCAGATGCGGCCGAACTACAGCCCCCACAATCCCTTGCATTGCCTTCTGCGCAAACCAGGTGACAGCTCCTAGCCAATGAGTGGTCACCTGGTATGCTAGGCAATGCAAGGGATTGTGGGGGCTATAGTTCTGACGAGTGTGGCCTACCCATACCGTAAACAGCACTGCAATGCCTTGCAGCCAGCCATTATATTTTAGGGTCCTCTGGAGTAGTCCGGAAGGTGACCACCTGGAGTTCCGGCAGCACAGGGGGGCCCGGCAGCTGTCGGGAGCCGTGGGACAATTGCCCCCTTTGCATTAATGGCAGCGCCGGCCCTGCCTTTCTTCCTCTCTAAGCTGCTCCCATTAGTAATCTGCAACCACTAGCAATGGTCAATCTAAAGCAGGGGTGTCAATCTAAAATACAAAGTGGACCGAAATTGAGCTCTAGGACCAAGTCGCGGGCCAACCTCAATGTCTAGTGGCCACCTCTCTCCCTTATATAGTTCCATGTTGTCAAATAGCCCCCCTCAATCCCCTATACGGTTCCCTAGTATCTAGCGCTCCCCTCCTTCCCCTATCAGTGCTCCCCAACCCTGTCCTCAAGGCCCACCAACAGTACATGTTTTGCAGAAAACCACAAACATGCACAGGTGGGGTAATTAGTGTCTCAGCAGAGCTGATTAACTACATTTGTGGATTTCCACAAAACATGCGCTGTTGGTGAGCCTTGAGGACAGGGTTGGGGAACATCGCCCTATATGATTCGCTAGACTCTAGTGGCCCTCATCTATACAGTTTCCTGGTGTCTAGTGGCCCCCTCCTTCCCCTGTACAGTTCCCTGGTGTCTAGTGGCTCCTTCCCTCTCCTATATAGATCCCTGGTACTTAGTGCTTTCCACCCCCCCCCCCATATGGCTTCCCTGGTGATCTAGGGCTTACCCTCCAATATAGCTTCTCTGGTGGGCCAAACATAATGCAAAGTGGGAAAACCACCTGAGGGCCAAATCTGATGGCTCAGAGGGCTGGATTTGGCCCACTGGCCGGAGTTTGACATGTATGATCTAAAGCTATTGTCTACAGCTTGTATGCAAATACAATATGAAATGTGAGCAGGTTGGAATTAATCCAGACAAAATTACTTCCTGCTGATTCTGGATGAGCCGGGTCCAAGCAGTGTACGATTTGCATTAAAATGTACATGTACGCTGGAATTATTGGCATCTCATTTACAAACCCAACAGACCACTAAAAAGAAAACTAATTATCTCCCGTTATAACTGTACCATCGTTGTACGCTATAGTGTCCCTGTGTCTGTTGAAAGCACAACTGAAGTGAAAGTGATATGGAGGCTGCCATATTTATTTCCTTTTAACTAGTTCACCCCCAAGGGTTTTTACCCTAACGGACCGGAGCAATTTTCACCTGTCAGTGCTCCTCCCTTTTATTCCCTAATAACTTTATTACTACTTATCACAAGAAAATGATCTATACCTCGTTTTTTACGCCACCAATTAGGCTTTATGTGGGTAGTACATTTTGCTAAGAATTTTTTTATTCTAAAAGCGTTTTAATGTTAAAAATACAAAAATAATGGAAAAAAATCATTTCTCAGTTTTCAGCCATAATTATAGTTTTAAAATTAAACATTCTCCTGTGGATAAAACCAACACATTTTATTTGCCCAGTTGTCCCGATTATTAAACCGTTTAAATTATGTCCCTATCACAATGTATGGCGACAATATATTATTTTGAAATATAGGTGTTATTTTTTTGTTCTGGCCATAATTACAAGCCCCTATGTAATAAAGTAAAATTAATTTTCCCTCATAAAATATCGATTAAAAAAGAAGGCAACTATTTATTTTAAGCTGATTTTTTTTACAAGTTTTTTTTTGGGGGGGGGGAGTTGGAAGTGTAATTTATTAATTTGGCGCTAGTGAACACTCTCCCATTATAGGAAGTGATCACTTTTTTTTTACTTTACTTTTTTGTTAAACTGTGACAGTTTCCTGTTTTTTTGTGAATGGACGTCACGTCCATTCACTCTAGGCATTGCGATTGGGTAGAGGGTCCTCTTCCTCAATCACTTTACACGGGATCCCGACAGAAACTGCGGCGGTAGCAGTGCGCACACGTGCGGAGCGGCGGCGGGATTGACGTATTAAAATGTCATGTTGCCGTTAACAGGCTAAAGCATGTCGTTTTAATAGGTGCAATTGTCATTAAATGGTTAAAGTGAATCTTAACTGGCGCTGAAAAAAAAAGTTTCACTTACCTGGGGCTTCCACTGGCCCCCTGCAGACATCCTGTGCCCGCACCAGGACAAACGGATCCTCCAGTCCCCCGTAACTACCGTGTTTCCCCGAAAATAAGACACTGTCTTATATTAATTTTTCTTCCAAAATATGTGCTAGGGCCAGGGGCGTAGCAATAGGGGGTGCAGAGGTTGCGACCGCATCGGGGCCCTTGGGCCAGAGGGGCCCCAAAGGGCCCTCCCTCAAATACAGTATTAGCTCTCTATTGGTCCTGTGATCATAATATTCACTTCTATAGATAATTTGAATAGTGGTAATCATTAATAAACTGTTCCCTGTCCCCTTCTTGTACCTCTAACACTGTAGTTGCCATGGGCAGGTTTTGATGCGCTGTATCAATTGTTATGTATAGAGTGCTTGGGGGGGGGGGCCCCATTGTAAAAATTGCATCGGGGCCCACAGCCCCTTAGCTACGCCACTGGGCTTATTTTCAGGGAGGTCTTCTATGTTGTGGGGGTAGTCAGATCCCCCTTTAGTATTTAACCAGATTATTCAGATTCCCTCCGTGTATATAGACAGATTCCCCCCTGCCCGCTTGCTTTACCTCCTTTATGCCGGCTCCTGTCCCCCTCCTTAAGAAAGTTGGGTCCCCTTGGGGTTTATGCCGGGCATAATGCAAACTGCAGATCAGCAGCAGTGAAGGCAGCTAATGCAGTCCAGTAAGCGCTGCCGTATACAAGAAGTGATTTCTGTTTACTTCCTGTTACTGGGCTATATGAGCTGACGTCACTGATGATCTGCGGTTTGAATTATGCCTGGCATAAACCGCAGGGGGATCCAACTTTCTTAGGCCCCGTTCACACTTGCGTTTTTGCAAAAAACGGAACGGTTGTCCGGATCCGTTCCGTGCGCATCCGGACCGGATGCGTACGGTTGCACTCAGGATCTGGTCCGGATCCGTTACGTTTGCATCTGTTTTTTCATCAGTAGGTTGATATCCGGATCCATTTTTTAAAAAGATACATACTATGTAAATTTTTGGGGTCTGGGAGGTCTGCAGAAGCACTGGGGTCATTGTTGGAGACAGCCTGACGTGTGGAGACCAGCCTTGGATATAGAGACTGCAGTTTGGACCATGGATCCAGTGTTTTTGTACTCATTTTACCTGGGAATTGTCTCCTTTTTGATTTTTACCTATTACTATGTGGGAAGAAGGCGTGCTCCTCGCAGGAGATGGTGGGTGCACCAGGCAGGTAGCTGCTGCATCTGTAGAATCAGGTCCTCAGGTGTGTAGGGCCTCACCTCTTCGTCCGACATGCTGCCAAATATCTCCAGCCACAAGTCACTGCTGCTCCACTCAAACGCTAGGCCCATGTGTTACCATTCAAAATGGCCACTATGACCATAGAAAACGCATAGGAAGTGGGTAGAACGTCCAGATTTTATAGCCAGTGTGTTGCCTCCTTTCCGTTTCTCATTGGTTTCAGCTGTGCGGATGGTGCAGTCAGGATCCGGTCCGGGTGTAGCGGCTGGATCCGACGTACGTGAAAAATAGAGCAAGTTGGAAAAGTGTCCGGAGTTCGTATCCGGTCCACATGGAACGGACGAGTATGTATGCATCCATAGAATATCATTGGAATTCCAAACGTCCGTTCCGTTTGTACAGTATACGTTCCGGATCCGGTCCGGAAAATCCTGACTGCTAACGCAAATGTGAACCCAGCCTTAAGGAGGGGGACAGGAGTCGGCACAGAGGAGGTAAAGCAAGTGGTCGGGCAAGTGATTGGGGGGGGGGGGAGGACCCTAGTGCCCACTGTCACTAGGGCTTATTTTAGGGGGATGTCTTATATTTCGAGTATACTCGAAATATATGCTGGGGCTTATTTTAAGGGGATGTCTTAAATTCGGGGAAGCATGGTAGGGTCAGTCCCCGGGCCACTGTGCCTGCGCGGCCCTGGCCACGTGTCCTCGCTCGTACTCCCATTGCCGTGGCTGTCCTGTGCATGAGCAGTATGACAAATCTCGTACTGCGCAGGACGGCAACGTGAGCGAGGACGCGCATGGCCAGGGCCCCGCAGGCGCAGTTGCTGGAAACGAAACTGGCTAGCTGCGGAGGAGCGGAGGATACTTTTTTTTTACCGGTGCGGTTACCGGACGTCTGCAGGGGGCCGGTGGAAGCCCCAGGTAAGTGAAACTCCAGTCAAACATCTGATCTGCATGCTTGTTCAGGGTATATGACTAAGACTACTTTCAACCACGCTGCGTTGCACAAAAACGCTGCATACCATCGCAGAAGCAGTGAGAGCCCTATGGGGCTATCGCATTGGTCACGGTGCGGGTGCTGACAGAGTAACCCACTGCATGCAGTGCATTGACAGTACGATGCGTGCATTTACCATGTAAGTGAAGCATACTGTCATTGTACTGTATGCCTCACTGTATGCAGTGTGACCTTTCAGGACCGTTGCGGTGCAATTGCAGAAGAATCGCACCGCAATGGACTGTTTGCCGTGTGTAAGGAGCCATAAAGTACTAGACCTGGGATGCATCTTTGAGCGTTTTTGGAGCTCTGTCAATCGAAAGAGCTTTCAAAAACACTTTTCTAATGTAAAGTCTGTGGTGTTGAGCCCACTAGAGCAATTGCGTTTTGCCAGCTTTTGGGTCCAATACAATAACTTATTACCAGAAATCGCACTGTAAATTGCTTACAAAATGCTTATAAAAAGCGCTAGCGACTTGCGATATGTAGTAGGTACCTGGCCTTAGGCCGGATTCTCAATGTGTGCATTGCAGAACGCATGCGTCATAATGTGTGTGCGTGCAGCAAGATTAGCGCAATCTGTTACAATGCAGTACTGTTAACAACAGTCCCATAGAAGTGTATGGGCAGTGAGTTGACATGCAGAATTACATACCTCCCAACTTTTTGAGATGAGAAAGAGGGACACTTAAGCCACGCCCCGTCACACCCTGATCACGCCCCCGGCACACCCCTAGTCACGCATACAATAAAGATTTCATAACAAAAATATGTTGTTTTATAATTCAAACTACACTTGTCCTTTCTATCCTGGTTCATTTTCCGTCATATTAACATTTTAAAATTAGTAATATGTCAATGTAAAGGATTTTTAGTAGAGAAATTTATATATTTACATAGAAAGAGGGACAAAGTCCTGAAAAAGGGACAAATGAGGAGGAAAGAGGGACAGGGCTCCCAAAGAGGGACTGTCCCTCCAGCGAGGGACAGTTGGGAGCTATGGAATTATTCTGCAATGTAACTGATGCACTGTGAACCTGGCCTTAGAGGCAGAGAATCAGAAGGGCAGCCAGGCTATATGCATTGATTAAAAAGAAGTAAATATGTCAGCCCCCATTTCGCTCTCCCTTCAGGTGTCCTTTAAGGTTGTAATGTGTCCCCTATCTATTGTTTAGCTATGTGGTATAGTTAAGGAGTTGGGCCCTAGTACAAGTTTTACATTGCCTTCCCCCCCCCCCCCCCCCCCAAGCATTCTATACACAACAATTCATATGGTGCAACAAAACCAGCCAATGACATCCACAGTATAGGAGGTGCAAGCAGAGGAGGGGGACAGCTTCTTAATGATTTTTTGAGGCTGGGTGCACACATAGCAGAAACGCTAGCGTGGCATAAAACGTGGCGTTTTTGCCGCTAATGGAAGTCTATGGGCCGCAGGAAAAAAACACATGCATTGTATATGCGTTTTCCAACTTTTGTTTTTAGAAACACTGGTTTTGTTGCATAGTATTCATAGACGCATCAAAAATGCACATTATTTATTTATTGTATTTATAAAGCACCAACATATTACGCAGCGCTGGACATACAGCAATATGACAATACAGGAATACAAGAAAGACCAGATCATGCAGCACAGTATGAGTACAAGGTAATGCTTAGTCAGTCACTGGATGGAGCATGGAGATTAGGCCAGTTAGGTTCACTCAGATGCATAGCATGGGTTCACAGTAATGGAGGTGCATGATCAGGTAGGACACAAAAGGAGGACCCTGCCCAAAGGCTTACAATCTAGAGGGTAGGGAATCAGAGTTGAGCTGTGGGTTTAGAGCAATTGTGAGGGGTGGTAGGCCAGAGTGAAAAGGTGAGTTTTGAGGGACTTCTTGAAGATGTTGAAGGAGGGGGCTGCCCTAATGGGTGGAGGTAGGGAGTTCCATAGTGTTGGAGCAGCTCTTGAGAAGTCCTGGAGGCGTGCATGGGACTGGGTGATGCGGGGGGCGGTCAGGCAACGTTCATTGGAGGAGCGGAGTGAGCGGCTAGGTGTGTACCTCTGAGTAAGATCAGAAATGTAGGTTGGACAGGTTTTGTGGACAGGTTTGTAGGTCAGACACAGTATCTTGAATCTGATTCTGGACTGGATAGGAAGCCAGTGGAGGGAATCTAGGAGGGGATCTGCCGTGGTGGAGCGATGGGAGGAGTGGATAATTCTGGCTGCCGCATTCATGATGGACTGCAGTGGGGCTATTCGGGTCATAGGGAGACCAGACAGAAGGGCATTGCAGTAGTCAAGGCGGGAAATTATGAGGGCATGGCTGAGGAGTTTGGTGGTGGCAGAGGTCAGGAAAGGGCGAATCTTACAGATGTTACAAAGGTGGAAGTTGCAGGACTTTGTGAGGTTTTGGATGTTGGGAGTGAAGGAGAGTGCGGAGTCCAGGGTGACACCCAGACAGCGGGCTTAAGAGGTAGGGCGAATGGTAGTGTGGTTAACAGTGACATGCACATCTGGGAGGTTCATGGATGGCCGGGGTGGGAAGATCATAAATTCTGTTTTGTCTAGATTTAGTTTCAGGGACCATAATGAAAGACAATGGGAACGCAATGGTATGCGTTTTTCATGCGTTTTTATAAGCGTTTTACCCCCAAAATATATATTTTTTTGCCGTATTTGTGCTTCCTGTTGTCTTCCTAGTGATTTGCATTAATGGAAATATAAAAATGCATGGGAAACGCATATGCGTTTTGTATATGCGAACCGCAGACACTTGAAAAATGTACAAAAACGCATACAACATTAACATAAAACATGACAGCCTTTCACGTTATGTTATGTGTGCACCCAGCCTCATTGATTCTGATAAAAATTGATTCAAAGCATAAATAGAAGTGATTTTTAATTTTTTTTTTGCTTTCTTGGCTTCTGTTGGGACCGGAGTAAGCAAGGCTGAATGCCCATGCACGGAAAAAGTAGCAATGCATAAACTCCACTACAAAAACGTACATGGGCGGCCCCAGGCCCCACAAAAGCGGGGCTCTTTCTGTTGTTCCCCAGAGGGAACTTCCCCCTTTGCCATCTGCGCAGGGGGCATTTGGGGTCCTCTGACACCCGAAAGATTGGAGGACCCCAACTTGCCATGTGGTCCCCCAAGTCGGGGACCTAAGTTCCCAGGGGACAAGTCCCCAGTGCCAGCCAGCTGGCCTTGACCTTGCGGCTGAAGTGATGATTACCAGCATAGCACCATTAACCTCCTTAGCGGTATGGACAAGCTCAGCTCGTCCATTACCGCCGGAGGGTGCCGCTCAGGCCCTGCTGGGCCGATTTGCGCCAAATAAAAAGCAGCACACGCAGCCGACACTTTGCCAGCCGCGTGTGCTAGCTGATCGCCGCCGCTCTGCAGCGATCCGCCGCGAGCAGCGGCGAAAGAGGGTCCCCCCAGCCGCCAGAGCCCTGCGCAGCCGGACCAATCAGTTCCGGCCAGCGCTAAGGGCCCGTTCTCACCTGAGCGGGAATCGAGCGATTCCCGCTCACGGCAAACCGCTAGCGGTTCTGCAAGAACTGCTACACAATGTAGCGAGTGGCGGTGTTCTCACTGCCGCGGTTGCGGTTAGCGATAACCGCAACCGCGCTGCATGCAGCGGTTTGCCGGCGACGAGCGTTCCGCGATTAGCGATCGTGATTAGCGTGCACAGCACGCTAATCGCGATCGCTCCAAACCGCCGCAGTGTCCAGTGATTTTTCCGCGCTAATCGCGGGAAAATCACTCCCGCAAAACGCCGGCGGTAATCGCCAGCGTTCTGCGATTGCAGGTGTGAACGAGCCCTAAGGGCTGGAACCCACAGGAGCGCTTTTGGCAGCGTTTTGGCAGCACTGCGATACGCTAGCAGTTTGCCAAAACGCTGGGCTAATGTTAATGGATGGGGCAACTTCCACAGGAGCGTTTGCGTTTCCCAGAAACGCAAACGCAGGACCTGCAGCATTTTGGGAGCGTTAGCGCTTCAATGTAAAGTATTGAAACGCTAGCAGAAACGCTCAGCAAAACCTAAACTGAGCGGTTTTGCTAGCGTTTTGCGGTTCAGCACACTGTAACAAAATTAAAAATAATTCACAGGACCAATCAGGATAAAAACGCAAAATGCTACGCACCCGCTGGGCAAAAAAATACAATGTTGCAAAACACGACCAAAAACGCGCATGAATCCGCTTGCAAACCGCTCAGACAAAACGCTAGCGGTTGCGTTTTGCGTTTGCTGATTTCAGTGGGTTCCAGGCCTGAGGGCTGGATCGGAGGCGGCTGACGTCCATGACGTCACTCCGCTCATCGCCATGGCGAGGAGAAAAGCAAACGAAGGAGGGCCGCTCATCGCCCCCTATTGCTGCGCCACTAGTTACTGCCTTATTAAAAAAAAGTTTAATAATGACTGTACTACATTTAAATTTACTGAGCTAATTTTGACACAGGTTTGTTTTAATCATAAATTCAAATAAAAGATAAAATCAGCAGCAGCTATTGGCTTGAAATAATACAATAATACGCAGTAAAAAAAAAGTGGTGACATTTTGATGGCCAAATTTCCCAGACTGGGGGCTTCCCCTGAGAGTTGTTGCTGAATTTCCCCCCCATCGGTGACTACGCTCCCTTGTGTGAGGGCTGATACCTCCTGGAAACATACAACAGCCCAGCACTGTCTGACTTGCTGATTACTGGAATTCATTACTGATACTTGGAAGGCTGGCTGTTTCAGTTTCGCTGCATTTTCACCTGCTTCTTGTGCCATCTAGTGGTAAAAAAAATGTAGCTAACCTGCAGGCAGTTTCCTTCTCTACAGAGCCATATGCAAAGTCTACTTTCAAACTCATAACCCCCAACTTTTTGGAGATGAGAAATAGGGACATTTAAGCCACGCCCCTTCCACATCTGTAATCATGCCCCCAGCACACCCCTACTCACGCATACCATAAAGATTTCATAAGAAAAATATGTTGTGTTATGATTAAAGCCACACTGGTCCTTTCTATCCTGGTTCAATTTTCTTTATATTAACATTTGAAAATAAGAAGTTTATCAATTTAAAGGATGGGAATAAAGTTTTTCAGTAGAAAAATACATATACTGTATTTACATAAATCTATCCATAAGTTTTGAAAGAGGGACAAATGGGGAACAAAGAGGGACAGAGGGATTGGGTTCCTTGAACTGTCCCACTGAAAAAGGGACAGCTGGAAGCCATGCACCTAATCTGAGAAACATTTCTCATAGATCTGCTGCTTGTGATGTGATATTGCCATGCAGACTTCTGTGTATCTTGGTAAGATTAAACTATCTATATATATAATAGACTAAAGGGGCATACAGACATGCGACTAAAGTCGTTGGTAACGAACGACTAACGATCGTTTATAACGACGATCGTTACAAAATAACCGCTAACGATCGTTAAGGGTAGCGATCAGCGACTGAAGTCGTTGCAAACTGGAAATCCGTCCTGGCGGATTTTTTGTAACGACGATCGTTAGCAAAAGTACGTGTGTATGCTGATCGTTACAAAAACGATCGTTCGTTAAGTACCGTACATGCGCAGACAGAGAGAGAGAGACAGAGAGATGTATATAGATATATGTATATAGATATATATATATGTATATATAGATGTAGATAGATGTATATAGATATATAGATATATGTTGACATAGATAGAGATATATCTATCTATATCTCTCTCTCTCTGTGTGTGTGTATATATATATATATATATATATATATATATATATATATCTGTACGCAACTTCCTCTTTCCTACTGGCCATTAACAATGACGTTCGTTCCGGGTTCATTGATCTGAATAACGTTTAGCATAATAGATGCGCTGCATCATACGTTCGTCACTTCCGCATCGTTCGTTCGGAAACGATCTGATCGTTTGCCACTTTCAACACCTCTTTACTAACGATCTTTTCATTTCTCTCCTTAATTGATCGTTCGTCGTTGCTTACGAACGATCGTTATCGCATGTCTGTACGTAGCATAAGTGCCTCAACCTTCAAACAAGAAGAAGAAGTACTTTGCATGAGAAAATTTATGCGTGCTCAAACACCAAGTTTAAGGCCTCTTTTCCACGGACTGTTGAGCTGTGTGCTCAGCAAGCAGTTACCAGGCAGCAGTGAGCAGATACCAGGCAGCAACAAGCAGTTATCAGGCAGCAGCAAGCAGTTATCAGGCAGCAGTGAGCAGATACCAGGCAGCAACAAGCAGTTACCAGGCAGCAGCAAGCAGTTACCAGGCAGCAGTGAGCAGATACCAGGCAGCAACAAGCAGTTACCAGGCAGCAGCAAGCAGTTACCAGGCAGCAGTGAGCAGATACCAGGCAGCAACAAGCAGTTATCAGGCAGCAGCAAGCAGTTATCAGGCAGCAGTGAGCAGATACCAGGCAGCAACAAGCAGTTACCAGGCAGCAGCAAGCAGTTACCAGGCAGCAGTGAGCAGATACCAGGCAGCAACAAGCAGTTACCAGGCAGCAGCAAGCAGTTACCAGGCAGCAGTGAGCAGATACCAGGCAGCAACAAGCAGTTACCAGGCAGCAGCAAGCAGTTACCAGGCAGCAGTGAGCAGATACCAGGCAGCAACAAGCAGTTACCAGGCAGCAGCAAGCAGTTACCAGGCAGCAGCAAGCAGTTACCAGGCAGCAGCAAGCAGTTACCAGGCAGCAGCAAGCAGTTACCAGGCAGCAGCAAGCAGTTACCAGGCAGCAGCAAGCAGTTACCAGGCAGCAGCAAGCAGTTACCAGGCAGCAGTGAGCAGTTGTAAGAGTTTGAGAGCCATTTCACTGCCTATTCACAGTCCATGGAAAAGAGGCCTTACCCTAGCAAGTCTGACATTGCAAATCTGGCCTAATTGGCTATTCATGAGGCAATGCTCATGCAAATGCATGCACAAACCAATACCACAAAGCAGTCACCCTGCTACATGCTACATTAGCACTATCCGGCTTAGTGCACACCAGAGCGGTTTGGCAGCGTTTTGCGATCCACTTGCGGCCGCGGATACGCTTGGGTAATGTATTTCAATGGGCTGGTGCACACCAGAGCGGGAGGCGTTTTGCTAAAACGCATACTCCCGAGGTGAGGCATTTTTTGGATTGCGGAGGCGTTTCTGCCTCCAATGTAAAGTATAGGAAAAACGCAAACCGCTCTGAAAAACGGCAGTTCAGAGCGGTTTTGCAGGCGTTTTTGTTACAGAAGCTGTTCAGTAACAGCTTTACTGTAACAATATATGAAATCTACTACACCAAAAACGCTTTACAAAACCGCAAAATGCTAGGTGAAATGCTACAGAAAAATAAGAAAAAGCGTTTCAAAATCTGCTAGCATTTTGTGGATCTGCTAGCAGTTTTTGGTGTGCTCCAGGCCTCCAGGAGCGCCACGGGGAGGATTCCCAATGCCCCCTTTTTATACAACTGGGGGGACCGCAGGGTCCCAGGCTCTCACTGCCTGGAAACCACATCGGCACCCCGGAGGGGGAGGCTGGGTGGCGTGGACGACCCCCCCCCCAAGTGTGGCCAGCGCCGGGGAGAGCCGTCTGCACCCACCTCCCAATATTAAAAACAGGCACTTACCTTAACGTCCATTGCGTTCTGCTACATGCGCATTAATTTGGGGGCACCACATGAGAAAGGAGAGAAGCATGGGTCACCCCGAGCTTTAGAGCTCAGGGCTGGCTCACATACAGCACTCCAGAGGGGAGGGGGGGAGGACAGGCGCACTCACTCCAGGGTTCACACCACCGGAGCAAGCCATCCACCACCTGCCTCCAAAGGATACAAACAGCACAAAATGCTTTCCATGAGAAAATGAATGCCCATGTAGCAGAACCCAATGGACGTTAAGGTAAGTGGCTGTTTTTAATATTAGGAGGTGGGTGCGGGCGGCTCTCCCCAGCGCTGGCCACGCTTGGGGGGGGGGGGGGGGGGGCGGCTGCGCCACCCAGCCTTCCACTCCGGGGTGCCGCTGTGGTTCCCAGGCAGCGAGAGAGCACTTTGCAGTATTGGTTTTTTGACCCTGCATAGTTTGGCATGCGAAAGCAAATGCATATTTGCATGAGCATTGCCTCATGTATAGCCAATTAGGCCAGTTTTGGAAAGCCAGACTTGCTAGGGTTAAACTTGGTGTTTGAGCACGCAAAATTTTTCTCATGGAAAGCATTTTTTGCAGTTGTATCCTTTGGAGGCAGGTGGTGGATGGCTTGCTCTGGTGGTGTGAGCCCTGGAGTGAGTTGTCTGCGCCTGTCCTCCCCCCACCCCGGAGTGTTGTATGTGAGCCAGCCCTGAGCTCTAAAGCTCGGGGTGACCCATGCTTCACTCCTTTCTCATGTGGTGCCCCCAAGTTAATGTGCATGTTGCAGAACGCAATGGACGTTAAGGTAAGTGCCTGTTTTTAATATTGGGAGGTGGGTGCGGATGGCTCTCCCCGGCGCTGACCACACTTGGGGGGGGGGTGCAGCTGCGCCACCCAGCCTCCCCCTCCGGGGTGCCGCTGTGGTTCCCAGGCAGTAAGAGAGCCTGGGACCCCGCAGTCCCCCGGTTGTATGGGGGCGTTCGGAATCCTCCCCGTGGCGCTCCTGGATAGTGCTAATGTAGCAAGAACTAATACCCGCAGGGTGATCGCTTTGCGGTATTGGTTTTTGGACCCTGCATAGTTTGGCATGCGAAAGCAAATGCATATTTGCATGAGCATTGCCTCATGAATAGCCAATTAGGCCGGATTTGCAAAGCCAGACTTGCTAGGGTTAAACTTGGTGTTTGAGCACGCATACATTTTCTCATGGAAAGCCTACTTCTTCTTGCTTCAAGGTTGAGGCACGTACTCTATTAGATAGATAGATGCGGCGTATGCTACGACGCGGGTTGGCTAGTATATACATATTTCCTTGTGTGCAAAAATGCAATAAGGGTTGGGCCATGCTATGCTTGCTACTGGACTGTTTTTCTGGAGCGGGCGTTTTTTTACCCTCTCAAACTCAGCTTAAAGAGAGCCCAAGGTGGGCTCAAAAAATGAAAAAAAAAAAGTAGGCTACCTGATCCGCGGAGCTGAGCGGATCAAGTAGCCACAAAAACCGCTGCTCCCGTAGGCCGCAATGGCCCACTTTCACTTTTATGACCTCTGGGTCATGATGCTGCACCGAGAGGCTGTGTGTCTCTCATAGCCTGCAGGAAGGCGGGGGAGCGGCAGGAGGTGTGGCCATGGAGAGCTGCCCAATGGCAGCTCAGGAAACCCTGTAGGAACGCTTCTGGCGGGCATTTTAAACAGGGAATTCCTCTCTAGGGATTAAATTGGTTGGTCCATTTTCAAGCTGCATATATTTGCATAAGGATTTGCATCAACTCGGAATAATTTGCATATCTGTGATCATCCCTATTCCTCTCCCCTGTATATAACTCCGAGTTAGCGACAAATCTTGTTGCTAAACTCTGGGGGCTATAGCGTGGCGGTGGGGGGGGGGGGCAGAGAGTGGCAGTGGGGACACAGAGCCATGTCATTAGGCAGAGAACATGGCTCTGTGTCCCATCTGCCACCCACAGATCCACATCGGGTTCTCTTTAAACCATAGATGGATTAAGATGTAATCTGAAGTGGAGAGAGAGGTCAGAGAAGGTGGCAGGTGGGCCCAATCACACACACTAGGCCCCAGGCACCTGCCTAGTTTGGCTGGTGGATGATCCTGCTCTGTTGGAGCTCCAGCAGGGGAGGCCTTACGGATGTGTTATCTGTGTATGTGCTCAGACCCACCACTCAGTGGCGGACACAGCCAGCAGTGGGCCCCTGTGCAAAATTGTAATTGTGGGCCCCCTATGACCTGCGGCGCGCGTAGCGCGCCGCGGCAAAATATGGGCGTGGCTACAACCTGCGGCGCGCGAAGCGCGCCGCGGCAAAAATTAGCGGACAGAACCTGCGGCGCGTAGCGCCGCGGCAAAAAAATGGGCGTGGCAATGACCGGATGAGGGCGGAGCTAACTGTAACTTAAAGCGAACCCGGGGTGAGGGTTTATTTCCTTTTAAACAATACTAGTTGCCTGGCGGCCCTGCTGATCTATTTGGCTGCAGTAATAAACTGAATTACACCAGCAACAAGCATGCAGCTAATCTTCTCAGTTCTGACAATATTGTCAGAAACCCCTGACCTGCTGCATGCTTGTTCAGGGTCTATGGTTGAAAGAATAAGAGGCAGAGGACCAGCACGGCAGCCAGGCAACTGGTATTGCTTAAAAGGAGAGAAATATGGCAGCCTCAATATTATTCTCACCTCAGGTTCCCTTGAAAAGTGCAACGCAAAGACAGTGGGCCCAAGTTTTGGTGACCCTTTCCCCAGAAAATTCACATAATTGTGCAGGTTTTCTCAAGAAAATACACATATATGCCCAGAAAATACGTGCAATCATGTCGGCAGATATGCCCAGAAAATACGTGCAATCATGTCGGCAGATATGCCCAGAAAATATGTGCAATCAAGTCGGCAGATATGCCCAGAAAATACGTGCAATCAAGTCGGCAGATATGCCCAGAAAATACGTGCAATCAAGTCGGCAGATATGCCCAGAAAATACGTGCAAACAAGTCGGCAGATATGCCCAGAAAATACGTGCAAACAAGTCGGCAGATATGCCCAGAAAATACATGCAATCAAGTCGGCAGATATGCCCAGAAAATACGTGCAAACAAGTCGGCAGATATGCCCAGAAAATACGTGCAATCATGTCGGCAGATATGCCCAGAAAATACATGCAATCATGTCGGCAGATTTGCGAAGAAAATACATGCAATCATGTGGCAGACCTGCCCAGAACATACACCTGCTAATATAAATAAAACAAAAACATTTACTCACCTGCAGCAGCAGACCTCCTGTCCCAGCCTCCATCCGGCGCGCAGCTCCCATGGGTGGTTGGGTGGATAGGTAGCCTAGTGGGTGGGTGAGTGGGTGGGTGGGTTGGTAGCCTGGTTGAGTGGGTGGGTTGGTAGCCTGGTGGGTGGGTGGGTAGGTAGGTAGCCTGGTGGGTGGGTGGGTAGGTAGCCGGGTGGGTAGGTAGCCTGGTGGGTGGGTGGGTAACTAGCCCGGTAGGTAGGTAGGTAGCCCGGTGGGTGGGTAGGTAGGTAGCCTGGTGGGTGCGTGGGTAGCCGGGTGGGTGGGTAGGTAGCCTGGTGGGTGGGCTGGTAACTAGCCCGGTAGGTAGCCGGGTGGGTGGTTAGGTAGGTAGCCGGGTGGGTGGTTAGGTAGGAAGCCTGGTGGGTGGGTAGCCGGGTGGGTGGGTAGGTAGGTAGCCGGGTGGGTGGTTAGGTAGGTAGCCGGGTGGGTAGGTAGGAAGCCTGGTGGGTGGGTAGGTAGCCGGGTGGGTAGGTAGGTAGCCGGGTGGGTAGGTAGGAAGCCTGGTGGGTGGGTAGGTAGCCTGGTGGGTGGGTAGGTAGGTAGCCTGGTGGGTGGGTAGGTAGCCTGGTGGGTAGGTAGGTAGCCGGGTGGGTAGGTAGGAAGCCTGGTGGGTGGGTAGGTAGCCTGGTGGGTGGGTGGGTAGGTAGGTAGCCTGGTGGGTGGGTAGGTAACCTGGTGGGTGGGTTGGTAACTAGCCCGGTAGGTAGCCGGGTGGGTGGTTAGGTAGGTAGCCAGGTGGGTGGTTAGGTAGGTAGCCGGGTGGGTGGTTAGGTAGGTAGCCGGGTAGCCGGGTGGGTGGGTAGGTAGCCTGGTGGGTGGGTTGGTAACTAGCCCGGTAGGTAGCCGGGTGGGTGGTTAGGTAGGTAGCCGGGTGGGTGGTTAGGTAGGTAGCCGGGTAGGTAGGTAGGTAGCCGGGTGGGTAGGTAGCCGGGTGGGTGGTTAGGTAGTTGAGTGGGTGGTTAGGTAGGAAGCCTGGTGGGTGGGTAGGTAGCCGGGTGGGTAGGTAGCCGGGTGGGTGGTTAGGTAGGAAGCCTGGTGGGTGGGTAGGTAGCCGGGTGGGTAGGTAGGTAGGAAGCCTGGTGGGTGGTTAGGTAGTCGGGTGGGTAGGTAGGTAGCCGGGTGGGTAGGTAGCCGGGTGGGTAGGTAGCCGGGTGGGGGGCCCGACTCCTATCCTCCCTCCCTCCCTTCCTTCCTCACCTCGGGGGGCCCCCTCCCGATATGCGCGGCGGGAGAGTGAGCGGCAAATGCAGGAAGTCTTCAGGGCTCTCCAGGCATCCGCTAGAGGCCCAGCCGCTGAGTCTCCAATATGTCTCCAACTGGAGACATATTGGAGACCAAGCGGCTGGGCCTCTAGCGGATGCCTGGAGAGCCCTTCCTGCATTTGCCGCTCGCTCGCTCTCCCGCCGCGCATATCGGGAGGGGGCCCCCGAGGTGAGGGAGGGAGGGAGGATAGGAGTCGGGGGGCCCCCGGGAATAAAATAATAAAAAAAAAAAAAAATATTAAAAAAAAAAAAAAAAAGTACTTAATGCCATGGGCCCCTGAAGAAAACGGAACTTCAGGGGCCCTCGTGCGGCGGCACGGCCTGCACGGCCGTATGTCCGCCCCTGCCACCACTCTCAGTGGGGTTACCACATGCGCTCACTGAGGGACGATCTGGTCACTATGGCTGCTCACATCAATGCCAGTTCCTCACATCACTGCAGAGCAGCAGGTCACAGCGAGATGACACCCCTGTGCTGTGCCAGCACCTGCATGCGCCGCTAGTATAGGCACGGTCTGCAGCCTAGTTGCCGGGAGGTTCTTGTTGGAATATAACAGGATTATTACCTAAACTGCAGTATAGTAAAACAACCACAAGATGTCACTGTGTGTAAAATGCGATGGTGATATTTATGGTACTGTCATTTCCTGTATTCATTCTGTATTCTCTCTGTTCTAAGCAAGCTGCATTTCCTGGTGGTGGTGTATGATATACTGTATCTGTTTGGTTTTCCGTCAGTAAAGAGTTCTGACTTGTTATACTGGTGCCTATATGCATGCACAAAACGCTAAGATCTAAAGGTGGCCACTAACGGTCCAATTTGTAACGTAAAATCGTTTGAGCGATCAGAAATTCTGATCGGATTGGTTGTAAATAATCTTCATTGATGGGCACGAACGATTAAAAAAATAGTCGTCCGATTGGATTTTGCTCAAACCAAAATTTGGATTTTCTTGTGTGGTTGTGATAGATAGGAAGCAAAGATTGGTTCTTTGGTGTAGTGAACGAATTTTCTTCCAATCAACACAGGCGAAGGTTTCCGAAGAGCTTCGGCAGACATCAGAAAACACGGCCACGACTGCATTCCCGAGGAGGGGGCGGAGCGTCAGCTGTGGCGGAGTTAAGTTGGATCAGGTATGTAGCTAACCCTGGAAAATAACATCTGTTTCCAACTGCCAAGCAAGCAGTATCTCCATCTGTTCATAGAACTCTCTGTAACAAACATTCCGGACAGATCACCTGGCAGAATTAAAGATGTCATAACCAATGTTAAATATGTAAATCAGGGAGAAGAAAGATTTTACCACAGGCAAAAACTGACTAAATATTCTATTATGGCTCAGACACACTATAAGCGTTTTTCTGATGTTTGCGATTGATTAGAACTTTCTGAGCGCTTTTCAAAAATCACTCCCATTCACTTTCATTAAAATCGCGCTAAAATCGCCATGATCAGACCAGTATTGGGGTGGAACATTGCATGGCAGGTATTGGTCACATGATCAGTATTGGGGCTGGACATTGCATTGCAGGAATTGGTCACATGACCAGTATTGGGGCTGGACATTGCATGGCAGGTATTGGTCACGTGACCAGTAGGGCTGAACATTGCATTGCAGGAATTGGTCTCATGACCAGTATTGGGGCTGGACATTGCATGGCAGGCACTGATCATGTGACCAGTATTGGGGCTGGACATTGCATGGCAGGCACTGGTCATGTGACCAGTATTGGGGCTGGACATTGCATGGCAGGCACTGGTCATGTGACCAGTATTGGGGCTGGACATTGCATGGCAGGTATTGGTCATGTGACCAGTATTGGGGCTGAACATTGCATTACGGGAATTGGTCACATGACCAGTATTGGGGCTGGACATTGCATGGTAGGTATTGGTCATGTGACCAGTATTGGGGCTGAACATTGCATTACAGGAATTGGTCACATGACCAGTATTGGGGCTGGACATTGCATGGACTGCAGGAGACAGAAACAATTTTAATACCTACACCTTTTACATTTAAGCAATGTGTGTTTTCTTCTCCTAAAAGGTAATTTTCCTAGTACAGGTATGAGTTACAGTACTGTGGGGGAGATTTATCAACGCATTACCAACAGTTTTTTCTTCTTAATCTGTTCTAACCAGCAGGGAGAACAGTTCTGCATGATAATAAGAACCTTCTTAAATCCTAGGTAATAGTGGCAATTTAGCATGAATTTCTAGAGCTGCACTACAGTTAAGAAAAGTGCAAATCCATCCCTAAACTGGCGCAGATTAAGAAGTGCTTGATAGCAGTTCTACAGATATAGAACTGCAGGGTAGACATGATTGCAGATTGCAGGCTAGACATGATTTGTGATGTGCTCCTCCCCCTGCTGAATTCCTCCTCAGAGCCTGCTGCTATCAATACAGCAGGTGTGGTGGTTACCTCAGCAACAGCAATTCCCCTCACACAGTGCACTGTCTGAGAGACCTTCCTAGCTCCTCCTATTTTACAACAGTTTTAGAAGGAATCATCACTGATTTAGTGATTTCTTTGGCTGTCTGAGACAGTTCTGCACGGATTTCTAAAAACCTACTAATATTTTGTCTCAGACACTCTTGATAAATGCCCCCCACAGATTCAGTGATATGGTCTAAGCATTTCCATCCTCCCGCCTCCATGTGGTCACCTGTGGCGGCTCTGAGAAACTGAGGACGGTTCTCTGTATGATTTGCTGTAAGCTTGTTTGTGAGCAGCAGCATTGGGAGGTGTTAATAATCATGATGACTGTGCAGGTGTGTGACACAGCTCTCAGGCATGTTTATGTATTTCTGGCTGCTTGGAATGGTGTTTACATGGCTCATCTGTGATCTCGGCTGCAGCGTGGCAACACAAATAAGCGTGGACCTGCTGCAGCTAGTCCAGTTTTGTTTACTTTCCTGTCTAAATGTCAGCTTGGACCTGACTGGATGCTGCTCACCAGCCTTCCTCAGGCACGCTCTAATCTGCGAGGTCTGTTATTATGACATACGCTGATCTCCAGATGAAATTCTGGCCCTGTTTATACCCTTTAGAAAAGTTTTCATCCTTAAAGTGAACCAGAAACGAAGCACCCTCATGTATTTTACCATACAGATCAGTGGGAACATTAGAGAAAACACCTACCATGCTTTCTGTTTCATTCTGCACTGCACAGCTTGTTTCTAATCAGCCCTGATAAAATCCCCGACTGAGCATTCAGTCTGGCTTTGCTATAATGACTCAGCTATGATTCCTGAGCAGAGCCAGCAGGGGGCAGGCTTGGACTTGAAAAGACATGAGAGAACACTGACTGAGCTATAAAGATTCCTGAGCAAAGCCAGACTGGATGCTCAGTCGGGGATTTTATCAGGGCTGATTAGAAGAAAGTTGTGCAGTGCAGAATGAAACAGAGAGCAGGGTAGTTGTTTTCTCCAATGTTCCCACTGATATATATGGTAAAATACATGAGGGCGATTCGTCTCTGGTTCCCTTTAAGTAGAAAAACAAGTTGCTTGTTTAACAGCTGAAGAGATAACAGCAACATCTGTAAAAACAATAGAGTGGTATAGATGTTGCCATGCTCACCTTACAGCACTGAAGTCTTTTGTTCAATTCCCAGCTTGGACACTGTCTGGGTATGTTCTTCCTGTGTTTGCGTGGGTTTTTCTCCAGACGCGATGGTTTCCTCCCACATTCCAAAAATGTACTCTTTCCTTTCAAATATGTTCTTAAAGTGTACCTAAGGGGACACAAAAGTAAAAGGACAACTGTAGTGAGAAGAATATGGAGGCTGCCATATTTATTTCCTTTTAAACAATACCAGTCGCCTGGCTGTCCTGCAGATCTATTTAGCTGTAGTAGTGTCTGAATTACACCAGAAACAAGCATGTAGCTAATCTTGTCAGATCTGACAATAATGTCAGAAACATCTAATGTGCTGCATGCTTGTTCAGGGTGTATGGCTAAAAGTATTAGAGGCAGAGGATCAGCAGAACTGCCAGGCAACTGGTATTGCTTAAAAGGAAATAAATATGGCATCCTCCATATCACTATCACTTCACTTGTACTTTAAAAGGTTTACTTACCTATATATACTATAAGCTCTTTAGACACCTGTGGGCTCCTTATTGCCCCCGGGCTCTGCTCTGTCTTGTGATTCCTTGTGAAGGTGGTGAATTGATTGTTTCATCTAAATGCCACTATAATTATTTAGTATTAATATAGCACCTACATCTTCTGCTGCACTGTGTACAAATATATGTACAAAGTATTGTGGCACGGAACTGCCTCTCAGAGGGGCTCACAATCTAATCCCTAACATATTCATACACATACAGTATGTCCATCGTAGTCTAAGACCAATTAACTTTTCTGTGTGCTTTTGGAATGTGGGAGGAAGCCAGAGTATCCAGAAGAATCCCATGCAAACACAGACTCCGTGCAGATAGTGCCCTGGCTGTGGTTCAAACTGGGGACCCAGTGCTGCAAGGCAAGAGTAGGGCTGGGCCGAGGAAGAGGCAAGAGAGGCTCCAGCCTCAGGGCGCAGTGTAGGAGGGGGCGCACACAGGGCCGAGGCAAGATAGGCTCCAGCCTCAGGGCACAGTGTAGGAGGGGCGCACAACTCGCTCAGCTATCATTCCCCTGTTGTGTTTGAAGCAGAGAGAAATAAGAAAAGGGGATACATGGCAGTGACCACAAGCCAGATAACTAGAGATGAAGGTGTTGGGGGTCCTGGGGCACCTCTTAGTCCAATAGCAATCAGTGTGTGACAGCTGGGGTACAAGGGATAGAGGGGAGCACTTTGGTGTCTCAGCCTTGGGTGCTGGAGGGCCTTGTCCCAGCTCTGGGCAAGAGTACCACCATGCTGCCCTGTTACAATTTGCTGATCTCCAGAAAAGTGCTGTACTTTCTGCAGATCACCACTACATAAATGAGCCCCAGTTAGGGGCATAACTACTAATCATGGGGGCATCAGCAAAACTTTGACTTAATGTTCCCACCCTTTCTTTGCCTCCATTGGTGACCCTCACAACATGGGGTCCATCATACAAGGGTCATAAAACAAGTGTGGCCATCAGGATCTTCATACCCATAACATGTGTAGCCACATAAACACCTGATCTGGATCTCAGAGAAAGGGATGGTTAGTAGTTGGGGCCGCCAACACCTCTGGGCCGTCCTGCATTCGCAGGAGCTGCTCCCCCCTAATTAGGCCCCTGGCCCCGGTGACTGTCTGGCCCCTCACACACCATACTGACCTGCTCTCTACATACTTCTGCATTCTGTTGGAAAATGGATGCTTGTAGGCACAAAATGGGTTCACTTTTAACCAAGCAGGTTTGTTCTTGAAGCTGATGATTTATTACCTGTCTGCCATGAATTAAGAATAGACCAAAGGGAACCTGACAGCACACAGCAGCTGGGAGGGGACTCGTACCCATGTGACACACAGTCACCAAGCATCCACTTATCATGTGTGAAAAGGAATTTCATATCAGGAGTCATTGGTTTTAAAAATGACCAATACAGGGTAGTTTTATTTTCTTTATCGTGAGGCCAATCCAAAGCCTAACTGTAAAAATCTCACATTTTGTTATTCTTTGTGTTTATGAGACGCTGTGTGAGACGGCTCTCTGAGATTTTGCCAAACCTTTAGACAGCTGTCCGGTGACATCTGCTCCTTTGTCCATTCACTGCTGAAGACAGACAGGAGTGCTGAAAAGACAAGACACAGAAAATTTATATCGTGCTTTCCTCCTGGTGGACTGAAAGTGCCAGAACTGCAGCCACTAGGGTGCTCTATAGGCAATAGAAGTGTTGGGGAGTCTTGCCCAATGTCTCCTTACTGAATAGGTGTAGGCCCACTGAACAGGCAGAGCTGAGATTCGAACCCGGGTCTCCTGCGTCAGAGGCAGAGCCCTTAAAGGGGCTCTGCAGTGGCTATTAAAAACAAAAAGTGTCACTTACCTGCGGCTTCAACCGGCCCCCTGCAGACATCTTGTCCTGCGTTGTCACTCAAGGATCCTCATGCCCCCCGCCACTGGTCACTTCCCAATTATTCGTCTAACTAGACGAATGCCACTGCGTCTGTGCGGCCATGGCCACGAGCGACCTCGCTCCCGCTCATGTCTCCGGAAGCTTCCTGTGCAGGCGTAGTACGTAGTTTTCTCCACCAAGCAAAAAACCTCCAGCTAGGTTCATTGGCTCCCCCAAAATTGACCACCTTGCACTATGATAGGGACATAAGACTATGCCTATGGTAGGTAGATTGTGAGCTTTACAGTGAAAAAGCCTTCCATGGATCCAGATGCAATGGCAGCTACATATCTGTCTCCAACCTTCCCTTTCAGGGGAGAAAATATAAACAGAGAAGGACCCTGGAAGTGGCTTTGGCTGAGATGGTCCAGATTTCACTACAGGAGTGATCTAGTGGCTCCTAGGCCACTGATGCTGTTTCCATCTTGTACTGTATAGGACTAGATTTCTGGAAAGGCCACAGAGGCCCAGGCTTTGGGCGGCTGGACAAGAAAGAGCGGTGGTTGCATATGGAAGAGGAGTCTGTAAATGGAGCAATACATGCAAGAGGGCATCTGCTGCCCAAGGGAGCAGCTGTACATGGATAGTACATGTGGAATTAGGGGCTGCACATGAAAAGGGGGGGAGGGTGCTACTCATTGAAGAGGAGCAACAAGAAAGCTCGCCTAGGGTAGGCTGACCAGGCGTCCTCTTTTGCCCGGACAGGTCCACTTTTTATGACCTGTCCGGGCCGTCCTCCCGGATTTTTTACATGTCCGGGTGACTGAACACAGAGGGAGCCGAGCTGCTTTGTTCAGTGTGTGAGTCAGGCACAGACTGGCCAGGGGAGAAGGGGGGCAATCTCCCCCCAGGCAGCCTTTCATTCAGTGATTTAGGGCAGGTCTGGTGTATTCAGGTTTGTTGTGGTAAGGTAATGTGAAACACAAGGCTAGCTGATAAAAGTGCATTTAGAGGGCAGGCAAGCTTGTAAATATACACAGCATGATGCAGAGCTTGCCTGGAGGGTCCCTGGGCAAATATCTGTCTAGTCTCTCCCCATTGTTATAATGACTGCATGTGTGGATAAGGGGTTAAAAAAGTTGAAAAGTTTTTGACAGTCCCTAGACTCCAGGAGGGCTGCTTTCTGACTTGTGTGAGAGACTGGCAGAGCCCCCTGTATTCCTGCACTTCATCATAAACGCCTTTGTTAGCTTGAATTAACCCCAAAGTGTTCAGTTAAATCACTGAGATATCCAGCTTTCAGTATGGGCAAATGAATGGCAAAACGTTCAGTACAGCATGTTTAACTTGTCTTTTCTCAGCAGTTACAGTTTTAGGTTGAACAGAAGACATACAGCCATCCAGTTCAGCCAGAATACTAAATCATTGTGCTTAACTAGCATGGTTTTTACAGTCTTCTCTGGAGTTCTTACCATGATTGTCATTTATCACCTGCCTGTGTGATTTTTATTGCATTTTGTGGTGAAATCTGCGAATCTGATTGCATTTTGTGGTCGGTCGGGCGGCCAGCCCTTCACCACCATGTGGTCTGGGAAAAAAAAACGGCCCTCCATGCCCGCGAAGTTGGACAGCACACTGCTAAGGTCTTGTATATTTGGCCCCACCCATGACCACACCCACATGCTGTTGTGATCGTCCTCTTTTTTGGAAATCAAAATATGGTCACCCTAGCCTAGGGGCAATAAAAAGTATTGTCTGCAGTGTTGCCCCATGTTCTGCACTATATCTGATGTGCTATAACGTAATGTTAGGCAATAAGGAAATGAAACCGAAGACAAATTCACTTTTACATTATTATCCAAGTTCCAAGCTTTGCGCTGCTGTCTGGGTTCCTGTTGCTGCACCTGTGTCCGGAGTACCAGCCAGGCTCTATTCAGCGGTTAGCAGTAAACAGGAAGCTCAGGCGGTTAGACAGAGTGTCTTGGCACCTGCAAGATGCTGCTGTTGTCTTCATGCCGCTTGTCACCTCTAGGGGTGCTGTGCTGCAGATTGCAGAGCATATATGCGCACTGGGATCAGAGGAAAGCCACACATGAGAACCGATTATTTCGAGCTCTCGTCTTGTTTTGCTTCTGAAAACAGATGTCTAAGCAGCGGAATAACAGAACAGTGCTGATGTTTATTCTACAGATGTTGCTGACAGCACGTGTTTTTACTATTTCAGAAATCACAAACCCAAACAAGGCCACGTGCGGTGCATCAGGGTTTAGTGGAACTGTCTTAGCAAATAGTAAAACAGCCTAAATTATTCAGCATAGCCATTATCCTAATTTCAGCGACAGAAAAGCATCTTATACTATACAGTGGGTTGCAAAAGTATTCGGCCCCCTTGAAGTTTTCCACATTTTGTCACATTACTGCCACAAACATGAATCAATTTTATTGGAATTCCACATGAAAGACCAATACAAAGTGGTGTACACATGAGAAGTGGAACGAAAATCAAACATGATTCCAAACATTTTTTACTAATAAATAATTGTAGGGATGGGACGAATCCACAATTTTTTCGAATCCGAATCCGAATCTGAAAAGGTTCTCGAATATCTCGAACCTTTCGAATCCCGAATCTAACGAATCCTGCACATAAGAATTGTGCGATCCGTGGTATAGTTGCCCCTAGTATAAATAGCCAGGCATAGGTGCCCCCAGTACAGATAGCCAGGCATAGGTGCCCCCAGTACAGGTAGCCAGGCATAGGTGCCCCCAGTACAGATAGCCAGGCATAGGTGCCCCCAGTACAGATAGCCAGGCATAGGTGCCCCTAGTACAGGTAGCCAGGCATAGGTGCCCCCAGTACAGGTAGCCAGGCATAGGTGCCCCCAGTACAGGTAGCCAGGCATAGGTGCCCCCAGTACAGGTAGCCAGGCATAGGTGCCCCCAGTACAGGTAGCCAGGCAAAGTTCCCCCCTCCCCCCCCCCCCCCCCCCAGTATAGGTAGCCAGGCATAGGTGCCCCTAGTATAGGTAGCCAGGCATAGTTGCCCTCAGTATAGATAGCCAGGCATAGGTGCCCCCAGTATAGGTAGCTTATGGTTCAGGTGCCCACAGTTTAGCTAGCGTAGCCAGGCATAGGTAGTCAGGTACAGTACATTGTGCCCCTCAAAGACAAACAGAATGCGAGTATAGTACTTTTCTTACTGTAGCAAGATGTCTGTGGTGGGCTCTGTCTTTGGCGGCAGCTTGTGTGAGGCTCAGGCGGCAGCTTGTGTGAGGCTCAGGCAACAGCGAGTATCTGGCTTGTGTGGGGCTTGGACTGCAGGCATTCATAAAGGGAGAAGGGTAGGAAAGGCTCATATGAGTTCAACCAAACCTTTTCTCAAAGAACAAGCACATAATAATCAAAATGACAGTATAGGTAGCTTCTGGTAAAGGTGCCCCCAGTGTAGATAGCCAGGCATAGGTGCCCCCAGTATAGGTAGCCAGGCATAGGTCCCCCCCAGTGTAGGTAGCCAGGCATAGGTCCCCCCCAGTATAGGTAGCCAGGCATAGGTCCCCCCAGTATAGGTAGCCAGGAATAGATCCCCCCAGTATAGGTAGCCAGGAATAGATCCCCCCAGTATAGGTAGCCAGGCATAGGTCCCCCCAGTATAGGTAGCCAGGCATAGGTCCCCCCAGTATAGGTAGCCAGGCATAGGTCCCCCCAGTATAGGTAGCCAGGCATAGGTCCCCCCCAGTGTAGGTAGCCAGGCATAGGTCCCACCCAGAGCCGGCCTTTGGGGGGGGCAAGTGGGGCGGTCGCCCCAGGCCCCGCGCTTGAGGAGGCCCCGCGCACCGCCATTCAGAGCCGGCCTAATTTAATATTTATTGCTGGCTGCTGCGGCGGCAGCAGCCGCCGATCGCACTGACCTGATGCGCTTCCTTCCTGTATAGGCTGGAGCGCATCGGCATTTCCTCCTCTGCCCGGCTGCTGGCACCCAGCGAGTGACGTCACGAATGACGTCATATCCATGCGCAGAGAGAGCGCTCCCCGTGGCAGCTGCAGCCCGACCTAGAGCCGACCAGGACTGAGAGTCTGAGAGACTCACTGAGCGAGCCACTGTCTGCAGCAGCCGCCGGACGTATTGCAGAGCAGAGGCCAGGGGACTCAGCTGAGGCACAGCAGATACTGTCCGGTAGGTAGGATTATTTGAGGGGTACATGATTTGGGCGGGGCACTGGGGCTGGCTGGGGGAGCATTATTGTTATTAGTTATGCACTGGGAACTATTTATACTAACTATATACTGGGCGCTGTACTAGCTATATACTAGGCACTGTACTAACTATATACCGGGCACTGTACTAGCTATATACCGGGTACTATACTAGCTATATACCGGGCACTGTACTAGCTATATACCGGGCACTGTACTAACTTTATACCGGGCACTGTACTAGCTATATACCAGGCACTGTACTAGCTATATACCGGGCACTGTACTAGCTATATACCGGGCACTGTACTAGCTATATACCGGGCACTGTACTAGCTATATACTAGGCACTGTACTAACTATATACCGGGCACTGTACTAGCTATATACCGGGTACTATACTAGCTATATACCGGGCACTGTACTAGCTATATACCGGGCACTGTACTAGCTATATACCGGGCACTGTACTAGCTATATACCGGGCACTGTACTAGCTATATACTGGGTGCTGTGCTAGCTATATACTGGGCGCTATACTAGCTATATACTGGGCACTATACTAGCTATATACTAGGCGCTGTACTAGCTATATACTGGGCGCTATACTAGCTATATACTAGGCACTATACTAGCTATATACTGGGTGCTGTACTAGCTATATACTAGGCGCTGTACTAGCTATATACTGGGCGCTATACTAGCTATATACTAGGCGCTGTACTAGCTATATACTGGGCGCTATACTAGCTATATACTGGGCGCTATACTAGCTATATACTGGGCGCTATACTAGCTATATACTAGGCACTGTACTAGCTATATACTGGGCGCTATACTAGCTATATACCGGGCACTATACTAGCTATATACCGGGCACTGTACTAGCTATATACCGGGCACTGTACTAGCTATATACTGGGCACTGTACTAGCTATATACCGGGCACTGTACTAGCTATATACTGGGCGCTATACTAGCTATATACTGGGCACTATACTAGCTATATACTGGGCGCTATACTAGCTATATACTAGGCACTATACTAGCTATATACTGGGTGCTGTACTAGCTATATACTAGGCGCTGTACTAGCTATATACTGGGCGCTATACTCGCTATATACTGGGCGCTATACTCGCTATATACTGGGCGCTATACTAGCTATATACTGGGCGCTATACTAGCTATATACTAGGCACTGTACTAGCTATATACTGGGCGCTATACTAGCTATATACCGGGCACTATACTAGCTATATACCGGGCACTGTACTAGCTATATACCGGGCACTGTACTAGCTATATACTGGGCACTGTACTAGCTATATACCGGGCACTGTACTAGCTATATACTGGGCGCTATACTAGCTATATACTGGGCACTATACTAGCTATATACTGGGCGCTATACTAGCTATATACTAGGCACTATACTAGCTATATACTGGGTGCTGTACTAGCTATATACTAGGCGCTGTACTAGCTATATACTGGGCGCTATACTCGCTATATACTAGGCGCTGTACTAGCTATATACTGGGCGCTATACTAGCTATATACTGGGCGCTATACTAGCTATATACTGGGCACTATACTAGCTATATACTGGGCGCTGTACTAGCTATATACTGGGCGCTATACTAGCTATATACTGGGCACTATACTAGCTATATACTGGGCGCTGTACTAGCTATATAGAATAATTAAAATATGTAATGTAATCAAATAGCGAATGGTAGTACCATTGTTTTTTATATTGGTTGGCTTAGTGGCCTTTACCGAACGTAATTGTTTTCAAACAATAATAGTAAGGCGTACTGCATTAAAGGCGGACAAGCCCATGAACGTGGCGATACGGTATATGGCCTACACTTATGGCTCTAGGCCCCGCATGTGACACTCGCCCCAGGCCCCGCATACTCTAAGGCCGCCTCTGGTCCCACCAGTATAGGTAGCCAGGCATAGGTCCCATCAGTATAGGTAGCCAGGCATAGGTCCCACCAGTATAGGTAGCCAGGCATAGGTCCCCCCCAGTGTAGGTAGCCAGGCATAGGTCCCCCCCCCAGTGTAGGTAGCCAGGCATAGGTCCCCCCCCAGTATAGGTAGCCAGGCATAGGTCCCCCCCAGTGTAGGTAGCCAGGCATAGCCCCCCCCCCCCCCAGTGTAGGGAGCCAGGCATAGGTCCCCCCAGTATAGGTAGCCAGGCATAGGTCCCCCCCAGTATAGGTAGCCAGGCATAGGTCCCCCAGTATAGGTAGCCAGGCATAGGTCCCCCCCAGTGTAGGTAGCCAGGCATAGGTCCCCCCAGTATAGGTAGCCAGGCATAGGTCCCCCCCAGTGTAGGTAGCCAGGCATAGGTCCCCCCAGTATAGGTAGCCAGGCATAGGTCCCCCCCAGTGTAGGTAGCCAGGCATAGGTCCCCCCAGTGTAGGTAGCCAGGAATAGGTCCCACCAGTATAGGTAGCCAGGCATAGGTCCCCCCAGTGTAGGTAGCCAGGCATAGGTCCCCCCCAGTGTAGGTAGCCAGGCATAGGTCCCCCCAGTGTAGGTAGCCAGGAATAGGTCCCACCAGTATAGGTAGCCAGGCATAGGTCCCCCCAGTGTAGGTAGCCAGGCATAGGTCCCCCCAGTGTAGGTAGCCAGGCATAGGTCCCCCAAGTATAGGTAGCCAGGCATAGGTCCCCCCCAGTGTAGGTAGCCAGGCATAGGTCCCCCCAGTGTATTGTTATTAGTTATGCACTGGGAACTATTTATACTAACTATATACTGGGCGCTGTACTAGCTATATACTAGGCACTGTACTAACTATATACCGGGCACTGTACTAGCTATATACCGGGTACTATACTAGCTATATACCGGGCACTGTACTAGCTATATACCGGGCACTGTACTAACTTTATACCGGGCACTGTACTAGCTATATACCAGGCACTGTACTAGCTATATACCGGGCACTGTACTAGCTATATACCGGGCACTGTACTAGCTATATACCGGGCACTGTACTAGCTATATACTAGGCACTGTACTAACTATATACCGGGCACTGTACTAGCTATATACCGGGTACTATACTAGCTATATACCGGGCACTGTACTAGCTATATACCGGGCACTGTACTAGCTATATACCGGGCACTGTACTAGCTATATACCGGGCACTGTACTAGCTATATACTGGGTGCTGTGCTAGCTATATACTGGGCGCTATACTAGCTATATACTGGGCACTATACTAGCTATATACTAGGCGCTGTACTAGCTATATACTGGGCGCTATACTAGCTATATACTAGGCACTATACTAGCTATATACTGGGTGCTGTACTAGCTATATACTAGGCGCTGTACTAGCTATATACTGGGCGCTATACTAGCTATATACTAGGCGCTGTACTAGCTATATACTGGGCGCTATACTAGCTATATACTGGGCGCTATACTAGCTATATACTGGGCGCTATACTAGCTATATACTAGGCACTGTACTAGCTATATACTGGGCGCTATACTAGCTATATACCGGGCACTATACTAGCTATATACCGGGCACTGTACTAGCTATATACCGGGCACTGTACTAGCTATATACTGGGCACTGTACTAGCTATATACCGGGCACTGTACTAGCTATATACTGGGCGCTATACTAGCTATATACTGGGCACTATACTAGCTATATACTGGGCGCTATACTAGCTATATACTAGGCACTATACTAGCTATATACTGGGTGCTGTACTAGCTATATACTAGGCGCTGTACTAGCTATATACTGGGCGCTATACTCGCTATATACTGGGCGCTATACTCGCTATATACTGGGCGCTATACTAGCTATATACTGGGCGCTATACTAGCTATATACTAGGCACTGTACTAGCTATATACTGGGCGCTATACTAGCTATATACCGGGCACTATACTAGCTATATACCGGGCACTGTACTAGCTATATACCGGGCACTGTACTAGCTATATACTGGGCACTGTACTAGCTATATACCGGGCACTGTACTAGCTATATACTGGGCGCTATACTAGCTATATACTGGGCACTATACTAGCTATATACTGGGCGCTATACTAGCTATATACTAGGCACTATACTAGCTATATACTGGGTGCTGTACTAGCTATATACTAGGCGCTGTACTAGCTATATACTGGGCGCTATACTCGCTATATACTAGGCGCTGTACTAGCTATATACTGGGCGCTATACTAGCTATATACTGGGCGCTATACTAGCTATATACTGGGCACTATACTAGCTATATACTGGGCGCTGTACTAGCTATATACTGGGCGCTATACTAGCTATATACTGGGCACTATACTAGCTATATACTGGGCGCTGTACTAGCTATATAGAATAATTAAAATATGTAATGTAATCAAATAGCGAATGGTAGTACCATTGTTTTTTATATTGGTTGGCTTAGTGGCCTTTACCGAACGTAATTGTTTTCAAACAATAATAGTAAGGCGTACTGCATTAAAGGCGGACAAGCCCATGAACGTGGCGATACGGTATATGGCCTACACTTATGGCTCTAGGCCCCGCATGTGACACTCGCCCCAGGCCCCGCATACTCTAAGGCCGCCTCTGGTCCCACCAGTATAGGTAGCCAGGCATAGGTCCCATCAGTATAGGTAGCCAGGCATAGGTCCCACCAGTATAGGTAGCCAGGCATAGGTCCCCCCCAGTGTAGGTAGCCAGGCATAGGTCCCCCCCCCAGTGTAGGTAGCCAGGCATAGGTCCCCCCCCAGTATAGGTAGCCAGGCATAGGTCCCCCCCAGTGTAGGTAGCCAGGCATAGCCCCCCCCCCCCCCCAGTGTAGGGAGCCAGGCATAGGTCCCCCCAGTATAGGTAGCCAGGCATAGGTCCCCCCCAGTATAGGTAGCCAGGCATAGGTCCCCCAGTATAGGTAGCCAGGCATAGGTCCCCCCCAGTGTAGGTAGCCAGGCATAGGTCCCCCCAGTATAGGTAGCCAGGCATAGGTCCCCCCCAGTGTAGGTAGCCAGGCATAGGTCCCCCCAGTATAGGTAGCCAGGCATAGGTCCCCCCCAGTGTAGGTAGCCAGGCATAGGTCCCCCCAGTGTAGGTAGCCAGGAATAGGTCCCACCAGTATAGGTAGCCAGGCATAGGTCCCCCCAGTGTAGGTAGCCAGGCATAGGTCCCCCCCAGTGTAGGTAGCCAGGCATAGGTCCCCCCAGTGTAGGTAGCCAGGAATAGGTCCCACCAGTATAGGTAGCCAGGCATAGGTCCCCCCAGTGTAGGTAGCCAGGCATAGGTCCCCCCAGTGTAGGTAGCCAGGCATAGGTCCCCCAAGTATAGGTAGCCAGGCATAGGTCCCCCCCAGTGTAGGTAGCCAGGCATAGGTCCCCCCAGTGTAGGTAGCCAGGCATAGGTCCCCCCAGTGTAGGTAGCCTGAGGCATAGGTCCCCCCCAGTATAGGTAGCCAGGCATAGGTCCCCCCCAGTGTAGGTAGCCAGGCAGGCATAGGTCCCCTCCCCCACAAAAGTAGGCCGCCCGACCTCACGTAGGCCCGCACCCGCCCCCACCCGCCCCCACCGCCATTATCCACCAAGCAAGGTCTTCTAGGGCTCCTGGGCAACCCCCCGCCCCCCCCCCCCCGACATACTGTACCTGACCTGTAGCTTCTTCTTTCGCCCGTCTGTCCACGCCTTCAGCTCTTGTGACGTCCGCGCCGGGTCTTCTCCGCGAGAGCGACGTCTTCAAGGGGCAGCGTCAACGTCATCACGCGGCGAGCGGGAGCGACGCGCGGATGGAACGCGAGGTCGGAGGTGGTCGCGATGACGTCACAAGCGGCGCAGGTAATGTATACAAAGCGACGCGTGCGACAAAATGATGCGGCGGGTTGCGCGGATTCGTCGGATTCGAATGCGCGCAAATGGCATGGGGATTTGAATCCACGAATCTCGAATCTTTCCTAAGATTCGATGGATTCGCCGGATTCGAAGTCCCATCCCTAAATAATTGCAAAGTGGTGTGTGCATAATTATTCGGGCCCCTTTGATCTGAGTGCAGTCAGTTGCCTATAGACATTGCCTGATGAGTGCTAATGACTAAATAGAGTGCACCTGTGTGTAATCTAATGTCAGTACAAATACAGCTGCTCTGTGAGGGCCTCAGAGGTTGTCTTAGAGAATATTGGGAGCAACAACACCGTGAAGTCCAAAGAACACACCAGACAGGTCAGGTATAAAGTTATCGAGAAATTTAAAGCAGGCTTAGGCTACAAAAAGATTTCCAAAGCCTTGAACATCCCACAGAGCACTGTTCAAGCGATCATTCAGAAATGGAAGGAGTATGGCACAACTGTAAACCTACCAAGACAAGGCCATCCACCTAAACTCACAGGCCGAACAAGGAGGCGCTGATCAGAAATGCAGTCAAGAGGCCCATGGTGACTCTGGACGAGCTGCAGAGATCTACAGCTCAGGTGGGAGACTCTGTCTATAGGACAACTATTAGTCATGCACTGTACAAAGTTGGCCTTTATGGAAGAGTGGCAAGAAGAAAGGCATTGTTAACAGAAAGCATAAGAAGTCCCGTTTGCAGTTTGCCACAAGCCATGTGGGGGACACAGCAACCATGTGGAAGAAGGTGCTCTGGTCAGATGAGACCAAAATTGAACTTTTTGGCCAAAATGCAAAACGCTATGTGTGGCAGAAAACTAACACTGCACATCACCCTGAACACACCATCCCCACTGTCAAATACGGTGGTGGCAGCATCATGCTCTGGGGGTGCATCTCTTCAACAGGGACAGGGAAGCTGGTCAGAGTTGATGGGAAGATGGATGGAGCCAAATACAGGGCAAACTTGGAAGAAAACCTCTTGGAGACGGCAAAAGACTTGAGACTGGGGCGGAGGTTCACCTTCCAGCAGGACAAAGACCCTAAACATAAAGCCAGGGCAACAATGGAATGGTTTAAAACAAAACATATGTATGTGTTAGAATGGCCCAGTCAAAGTCCAGATGTAAATCCAATCGAGAATCTGTGGCAAGATCTGAAAACTGCTGTTCACAAACGCTGTCCATCTAATCTGACTGAGCTGGAGCTGTTTTGCAAAGAAGAATGGGCAAGGATTTCAGTCTCTAGATGTGCAAAGCTGGTAGAGACATACCCTAAAAGACTGGCAGCTGTAATTGCAGCAAAAGGTGGTTCTACAAAGTATTGACTCAGGGGGCCGAATAATTACGCACACCCCACTTTGCAGTTATTCATTTGTAAAAAATGTTTGGAATCATGTATGATTTTCGTTCCACTTCTCATGTGTACACCACTTTGTGTTGGTCTTTCATGTGGAATTGCATTAAAATTGATTCATATTTGTGGCAGTAATGTGACAAAATGTGGAAAACTTCAAGGGGGCCGAATACTTTTGCAACCCACTGTATATAGCTGCCCTAGTGATATTTAGCCTAGGCTGTGATGTCATCAGATTAGAAATATTTTAATCGCCATGCATGACTGGGTCGTGCCTGGAATTTGATTTGGCACATACACTACAGTTCCTAACACAGTGTTACGCTAGATAGTCTATCGATCCGACATCTGGGAGGTAAAAAGCAATGGTGGGATGGCCTGAAGGGAGTCCAAGAGGTTGACAGCAGAGGGGAAAAGGGGTTTCTATGCTTCAAAGTTCTGGTTGAGATGGATCAGTATCTACAACCTGAAGGGAGCCGACTGAAAAAGCAGTGACCAGGGTGTGAGGGTCAATAGCAATCCTCTGTGCTCCTGGGCGAAGTCTGGAGTTGTGGAGGAGATCGAGTGAGGGATGAGGTCTTTCGATTAGTCTTTTTGCCTATCTAATGACCCTCTAGATGGATAAGCCTGCTCCCCCAAAGCATTCTGGGAGATCTTGCGATATTCCTGCCCCCTTCACAAAGGGGGAAAAAAAATCCACTGTGATTTACCTTGCCAGCAGTAAAGATGTCAGCATTTTTGCTTAATTTGATGGGGTTCTCTGGTACCTAAAAAAAAAAAAAAAAAAGAAAAAAAGCTAAACCTGACACTTACATGAGGCTTCTATCGGTCCCCTGCAGCTGTAATGTCTCGCGCCATCCTCGTCCGAAGCGCCGTTTCGCGCCGCCAGCACCAGGCTCATTATTCGTCTAACTAGACGCAGTATGAAGTTTTCTTGTACTGCGCCTGTGCAGTAAGGTCCCGCTGGCACACATGGGAGAGAGCACTTCTATTAGTCTAGTTAGACGAATAATTAGCCCGGGGCCGGCGGCGGGGAACGGCGCATCGGGGGAGGACAGCGCAGGACATTACAGCTGCAGGGGGCGATTTAGCTTTTTTTTAGGTCCCAGAGATCCACTTTAAGAATGCCAGTAAGGGTGAGACAGGATTTTACAATGGGAAAACATTGACTACATAATTTGTAAATGAGTATTGTAAAAATAAACCATTCTGTTTATGACATCTTGTACAGTAAAGTTCCTCTTTGAAGAGGCATTTTATCCAAAGTTTGAACGTCAATCCAATCAGTAGCTGATACCCCTTTCCCACGAGAAATCTTTACCTTTTCTAGAATAGCTCATCAGAGGGGGGTCTGTGTGGCTGATATTGTGGTGAAACTCCTCCCACAGTGTGATGTCATGACCATGGTCCTGACAGTTTGCTGTCTGTGAACCTCGTTGCATTGTAGGAAATAATGGCTCTTTCTAACTGCTAAGCAACCAGTATCTCCCTCTGTGCATAGAACATTCCGTACAGATCACCTGGCAGAACAAAAGATGTCACCATGTGATAAATGTCAGAATGTAAATCAGGGAGAGGAAAGATTTGACAACGGGCAAACACTGACTAAATAATCTATAAATGAATATTGTAAAACAATACACAATTTTATTCATGATGTCATTTTCACTACAGTTCCTCTTTAAGACCCCAATCATAAATGCACCGTGATCACTCATTTTCTGACTTGCACTGAGTGGTGTCTATGGAGTCTAATGCTGAGAGAGGTGTGTCTCTGCATTTAGTTGGTATGTTTTCTTTTTTGACTACAGACTTTTTTTTTTTTAATCGGGTGGCAGAAGTCTGGGGGCAGCACCATGCTGAAACAGGAAGTTAAGAGAGTGCCTGGCCAACCTATACTGGGGGCAACTGTACCTGACTGACCTATACTGAGGGCAACTGTACCTGACTGACCTATACTGGGGGCAACTGTACCTGACTGACCTATACTGAGGGCAACTGTACCTGACTGACCTATACTGGGGGCAACTGTACCTGACTGACCTATACTGGGGGCAACTGTACCTGACTGACCTATACTGGGGGCAACTGTACCTGACTGACCTATACTGGGGGCAACTGTACCTGACTGACCTATACTGGGGGCAACTGTACCTGACTGACCTATACTGGGGGCAACTGTACCTGACTGACCTATACTGGGGGCAACTGTACCTGACTGACCTATACTGGGGGCAACTGTACCTGACTAACCTATACTGGGGGCAACTGTACCTGACTAACCTATACTGGGGACAACTGTACCTGACTGACCTATACAAGGGGCAACTGTACCTGACTGACCTATACTGGGGGCAACTGTACCTGACTAACCTATACTGGGGGCAACTGTACCTGACCGACCTATACTGGGGACAACTGTACCTGACTGACCTATACTGGGGGCAACTGTACCTGACTGACCTATACTGGGGGCAACTGTACCTGACTGACCTATACTGGGGGCAACTGTACCTGACTGACCTATACTGGGGGCAACTGTACCTGACTAACCTATACTGGGGGCAACTGTACCTGACCACCTATACTGGGGGCAACTGTACCTGACTGACCTCTACTGGGGGCAACTGTACCTGACTGACCTATACTGGGGGCAACTGTACCTGACTGACCTATACTGGGGGCAACTGTACCTGACTAACCTATACTGGGGGCAACTGTACCTGACTAACCTATACTGGGGACAACTGTACCTGACCGACCTATACTGGGGGCAACTGTACCTGACTGACCTCTACTGGGGGCAACTGTACCTGACCAACCTATACTGGGGCAACTGTACCTGACCAACCTATACTGGGGGCAACTGTACCTGACTGACCTATACTGTGGGCAACTGTACCTGACTGACCTATACTGTGGGCAACTGTACCTGACTGACCTATACTGTGGGCAACTGTACCTGACTGACCTATACTGGGGGCAACTGTGCCTGACTGACCTATACTCATACTCATACCTTCCAAGCCACACCCATGCCACAGAAAAATATATATATTTACATAGAAAGAGGGACAAAGTCCTGAAAGAGGGACAAATGAGGAGAAAAGAGGGACAGAGAGACAAGGCTCCAAAATAGGGACTGTCCCTCCGAAAAAGGGACAGTTGGGAGCTATGCGATAAACTGGGGGCAACTGTACCTAGGTTAGCTACCAATACTGGGGCTAGCGATGGGCTTCCGAGTAGGAAGCCATTCGAATTCGGAATTAAAATGTGGCTTAATCGCCTCAGGTGTGAGTACAGGAGACAAGGGGTTACTTACCCAGAAGTCCGTCGGCTTCTATGCGTCTCAATTCACTTGCACGCAACCTATGGGACGCATTGCAAGACTCGCTACCGCACTTACTCCTTCCGGCTTGAAGGAGGAAGTGCAGTAGTGAGTCTTGGAAAGCGTCCCATAGGTTGCGTGCGAGTGAATTGAGACGCATAGAAGCCGACAGACTTCTGGGTAAGTAACCGCCTGTCTCCCGTAAGCACACCTGAGGCAATTAGGTCTCATTTTAATTCTGAATTCGAATGGCTTCCTACTCGGAAGCCCATCACTCCTGGGGACACCTACACCTGGCTACCTACCTATACTGAGGGTGTTTTTTGGGGGGCTTCTTGCAACTATAATGTGCGGTGCAAATTGTCTGGTGCTGTGCGATCATTCCAATTGGGGGGGGGGGGACCATCCTCACAAGTTTTGGCAGCAAAAAGTCTAGAACCAGCCCTGTTTTTAATCCTTTCTAATGGAATCCAGTCTACAGTTGATGAAATGTTGTCAGGACAGAACTGAACAAATAAACGCTTCTGCTTTTCGTCAGGATTACGTTTTCTTGTAAAAGGTGAGGATTTCATTCTTGCAATAACTGCTGAGTTCAGCGTGGAGTGGAATGTGATCTGCCTGTGGGCCAGTAACGGCTGCAATCCAGGTTACAGTGGAACTGCACAAATGCTTATAAAAGAGGAGCTGTCACCAAAATAACCTCATTAATAAAATGGCTTATTTTTTTACCATATTCATGCATAAATGATTTGGTCAGTGTTTTGCTCATTGTAAAAATCTTTCCTCTCCCTGATTTACATTCTGAATTGTATCACTGGTGGTGACATCTTTAGTTCTGCTAGGTGATCTGTACGGAATGTTCGTTTTCTGAGGCCCCTTTCACACTAGAGCGTTTTTATTGCGTTATGTTACTCATTTTTACCACAGGGTAATGCTAAAGCAATGAAAGCCAGTGGGACATTTCATACCTGATGCAGTGCGATGCGCTGAAAGTATCGCATCGGCGCGTTATGGGTCAACATCCGCGGTGACATGCGGTGACCGGAAGTCACGTAAGCCAGTAGCGCTGCAGATATTTTAACGTTGCGGTGCGCATGCGTGGAAGTGTATTTTTTCTATAACATTTATTCGCAATTTGTATTTCGGCCGCAGGAAGTGGGCGCTAGAGAGCTTCATTTACAGTTTGGCGTGCTGCCAAAAATTACATTACTGCGCATTACCGCTGGTATCTCCAAAGCATGTTTAAATGCTGGTTGCTAACGTGAAACCGGCCTTAGAGTTCCATAGCCAACTGTCTTTACCCATAAGATGGGATTCGACTATAACTAAAATATATATATTAGGTTTGTATGATTCTAAATAATTGAAAACGAAAGACCATTTGTATTAGCTATTGAGACCCCTCACATTCCAAAGCAAGGCAATTGCCATCGTATAGCTTAAAAGGAATGTTAACTGTGGGGGATGTGGATGTTTCCTTATAAATAAAACCAGTTGCTTGACAGTCCTGCTAATCTTAGCTGCAGTAGTGGCTGAATCGCACACCTGAAACAAGCATGCAGCTAATCCAGTCTGATTTCAGTCAGAGCACCTGATCTGCCTGCTTGTTCAGGGGCTGTGGCTAAAAGTATTAGAGTCACAGGATCAGCAGGAGAGTCTGGCAACTGGTACTTTAAAAGGAAAAATCATATCCTTCTCAGTTTAGGTTCCCTTTAAAGAGAAGGTCCAGGAAGACTAAAAATAAAAAATTAACTTACCTGAGGCTTCCTCCAGCCCCTGGCAGCCATCCTGTGCCCTCGCTGCAGCTCCGGTGGCTCCCGGTACCCTCCGGTGCAGACGCCCAGATGTTCCAGCGTGCGGCTCATGGAGTCGCACTGATGTCATCCGGATTGTACTGCGCAGGCGCAAAACTACTGCATCTGCAAAGTACAGTCTGGCTGATTTCAGCGCGACTACGTGAGCCGCACATTGGAGCGCAAGTAGGCCTCCTGTACCGGAGAGGACCCTGGGCCACCAACAAGGAGCAGAGCTGCGGCGAGGGCACAGGATGGCTGCAAGGGGCTGGAGGAAGCCCCAGGTAAGTGGATTTTTTTATTCTTCCTGGACATGTCCTTTAAGAATACATGGAGTTCTTGTGATTGTAGCACTAAAAGCAGATATAAGGAGAAAAAAGGCCGGAGACTTATACTCCCACCCTATGGGCTTGATTCACAAAACGGTGCTAACGGTTATAGCACGCTGTGAAGAGCGCTTCGCGGGAAATTTCACGTGATAACGGTTTTCACGTGCAAAAATTCGCGTTCGCACGGTAACCTAAATTTTTTTGCGCGTTAATGGTTGCGTTCGCACGATAAATTAGCGTTATCGCGCGAACACAAATGTTAACGCGTGAACGCAAATTTTTGCACGCAAAAAAGTTTTTCACGCTAAAACTCGCGAAAAGCCGTGCTAACAGTTAGCACCGTTTTGTGAATCAAGCCCTATGTGCCCACCCACTCCCTATGTGCCCACCCACTCATTTTCCCCTTATTCACCTTGCAAACTCAATGACCCCTAGGAGGTCACTTGTTACCCCACCACTCCCGCTGGCACCTCTCCTCTCAAATTACTACGTTACCCGTGCCTGTAGTGGTGATTTAACACATAGTTACCCTAAATAAAATAAAAAAAACCACTAAAACTTAACTTTTAATAAGTTACATTAAAAGAGACTAGATTTGCTGGCCATGTAGTGAAAAGTGATACAATAGGTTGGAGGTTAGTAGCTTTGGTCTAGGACCATCCTCCAGACTCACATTGATAAATGTTATAACTCTACACAAAACTCAACATGTTTCATTTCCTTAATTGGAAACTTCGTCAGGAGTGATAAGTTCCCTAGTGATAGCGTGCCACAGTGCTCAAAATAACATATACATTCTTGCCTGTAGTGATGAGCAAGAATTTAGCATAATTGTAATTTTGAATTGTAATTCACAATTACGATGCAAAATAATAATATAAAAAAAAAACGTAATTTACTTGGTTTGTAACTGTAATCATGATGTGTAATTTAGTGGTTAATAGCAAAGGCCCCATACATGCTTTAATCACCAAAATTTCTACGTATGTTAAAGGGAATAGTGGGAACAAGTCAAAAATGTTTTTTTTCCAGAAAGACCTTGTGGTTTTTGGAGAATTGAAGATCTGCTTTTATTCCGCTCATCTCCCTTCGACTTCTGTGCCTGTCTGAAAGCTGCAGATGTTGCCTCCAGCTGCATGCGCCTTAATCGTGCTTGCGTAGCCAAATCCGCAAACGCTAAACGCAACCGCTAGCGTTTTGTATGAGCGGTTTGCAAGCGGATTCATGCTCGTTTTAGGGAGCGTATTTCTGTTTTCAATATATTTATTGAGTTTTCCAAAATAGATACATACAACAATGGTCATGGACCAATATAGTAAGAAGACATTGCTCAAGTATAGTAGAGTCTTTCAATTAAGAAATAAAAGCCTCATTGGGTTAGCCCTAGGCAACTCATCCAACAATAACGTAATATGTTACAGCAAGGCACAGCTTAACCAACTTGTTCTGTCTTCTTATACTGTTTGGAGGGCAGATGCCCTAAAAATTAAGATAGAGGTAGAAAATAGAAGAAAGGAGTGAAAATAAAAGTGAGGAAAGAAGAAAGGGAGGGGGAGGGGGAAAGCTGGGGGAGAGGGGAAGGGGGGGGGGGGGAGGGGAATGGTGTTGGGGGCCCACAGACTCCATCCTGAAGACTAACATTAGCTTATAGCTCAGGAGGTGAGAATGAGCGCATGCCATGGTTCCCAGATTTTGTTGAATTTATCTACCTTGTCCTCAAGGATCGCAGCCATCCTTTCCTGAGTCATAAAAGACGTCACCCTGCTCTTGACTTCCTCAAATGAGACGAATTGAGTTCTCCAGGCCCTGGCTATACTTTGTTTAGCTGCGACTATAACAAAGTGGGCCAGCACTTGCTGGGATCTATTCAGGGAGGCAATCTCAAAATGTAACAGGGCTATCCAGGGGTCCCTAAAATTAGGGAGCGTATTTAAAAAGTGTATTTTATGTGTCAGCGGTTGTGTAGCGTTTAGCGATTCATGTTTTAATCCTGATTGGTCCTCTCAATTAATTTTAATTTTGTTACAGTGTGCTGTAACTTCAAAACGCTAGCAAAACCGCTCCATTTAGGTTTTGATAAGCGATTACGCTAGCGTTTGTATACTTAACATTGAAGCGCTAACGCTCCCAAAATGCTGCATGTTCTGCGTTTGCGTTTTTGGGAAACGCAAACGCTCCTGTGGAAGTTGCCCCATCCATTAACATTAGCTGAGCGTTTTGGCAAAATGCTAGCGTATCGCAGCGCTGCCAAAATGCTCACAAGACCGCTCTTGTGGGTTCCAGCCCTATAAGTGTGCTGCAGCAAAATGTTATTTTATACCATTTTGCCTTTGAATTTTAAAAAATCAATTTTCTCAAAAACTACAAGGAATTTTTGAAAACCATTTTTTTGACTTGTTCCATTAAAGTGGACCTGAACTCTTGCACATGAAGAAAGGAAAACCTAGAGAAATGCACCCTGTATGTATTTAGAGAGGTTATCCTGTTTAATTCCCCCTCATCTGTGACTAATCACAAGTTGTAATTTGATCCCTCAGCTGTGTCACATGACTGCCACGGGAGGTTAACAACATGTCTGCTTCCATGAATCAGGAAGTAGACACACTGCAGCTTTATTTTAGGATTTGTATCACCTGTAACAAAGAAATGCTTTTGGTTTAAAGGTTATTATGCTGTTGCTTATCTTTTAGAGCAGAGAGGAAGTTCTGAGTTCAGTTCCTGTTATTTAGCAATTTTGGTCCCTATAGCATGTATGGGGTCTTTGCTATTAAAGTGGACCTGAACTCTTGCACAGGACTAAAGGAAACATATATGCACCCTGCATGTATTTAGACAGTTTAACCTCCCCCTCCCCTCATTTGTGTCTAATCACAAATTGTAATCCTATTTTTACCCTGTGTCACAGGACTGCCATGGCAGAGATGGCAGATAAGCTCATTTGAAAGCACAGGATGGTAACAATATGTCCTGTTTCCATGAAAGCAGGAAGTAGAAACACTGCAGATTTATTTTAGGATTTGTATCAGCTGTAACAAAGACTTTTTTTGGTTTAAAGGTTATTATGCTGTTGCTTATCTTTTAGAGATCTTATGAGTTCAGATCCGCTTTAACATACGTAGCAATTTTGGTGGCAATAGCATGTATAGGGGCTTTGCTATGAACTGCTAAAATAGGCACAAAATTATGCGTAATTGCGCACATTTACGAATGGATTACGCAAAATCAGTTGAATTTCAGAATCGTTATTACGTGCGTCCATAATTTTGAATGAAATTTTACGTAATTGGCACATTACGATAATCAGTGGCATAGCTAAGGAGCTGTGGGCCCCGATGAAAGTTTTACAATGGGGCCCCCCAAGCACTCTATACATAGCAATTGATACGGCGCACCAAAACCTGCCAATGGCAACTACAGTGTCAGAGGTGCAAGAAGGGGATGGGGAGCAGATTGTTACGGATTACCACTATTCAAAGTATCTATAGAAGTGATTATTACCAGCACAGGACCAATAAAGAGCTAATATTGTGCTTGAGAGAGGGCCCCTATAATCTGCAACCATGCTCTAGTCTAGTGGACTTGGAGGTATGCTTGGGATCATTGTCCTGTTGAACGGTCCAACGTCTCCCAAGCCTCAGGTTTGTGACGGACTGTGTCACATTTTTATCCACTATCTCCTGGTACTGAAGAGAATTCATGGTACCCTGCACACGCTGAAGCTTCCCTGTACCTGCAGAAGCAAAACAGCCCCAACGCATGATTGACCCCCCCGCCATGCTTTACAGTAGGCAAGGTGTTCTTTTCTTCATAGGCCTTGTTCTTCCTCCTCCAAACATAGCGTTGATCCATGGGCCCAAACAGTTCTAATTTTGTTTCATCAGAACACTACCACAAAAGTTTTGGGATAGTGTTTTGTGGACTGATGAAACATGGTTGCAGGTTAAAGGCTGGAACATTTTGGAGTGGCCATCGCAGTCACCAGACTTGAATCCGATTGAGAACCTCTGGTGGGACTTAAAGAAAACCGTTGCAACGAGCAAGCCTAAGAATGTGACTGAACTGGAGGCTTTTGCCCATGAAGAATGGGCTAAGATACCCGTAGATCACTGCAAGACACTTGTGTCAAGCTATGCTTCATGTTTAGAAGCTGTTAAAACTGGAAAAGGATGTTGTACTAAGTAATAAGAATGAATGTCACTTGGGGGTTGAATAAAACTGATAATGATGTGAGCACAGAAAAGACATTTGTGGTTTTCATTATAAATGTTATATTTGTCTGACTTACAAGTGCCTCTTTGATTTAATTGTAACAAGATGACTGAAATAATCAAAATCAATGTCAGACTGGCCAAAACACTAAATTTCAGTGGGGGTTGAATGTATCTGCCCAGTGGGTGGCACACTACCCAAAAGACCTGCCAACCTGTCATTATCAAATAAAAGAAGCATGTACTGTATATACTGTACATTGCCACAAACATAGCAATCTGATTGTTTAGTGAAGCTGTGTGAGCTGGATCTGGCTACCTTACGCCCGCGTATTGCTAGAAACGCTTCTGCTGGGCTTGTCTTGGTAGTCTCCTCTCCCCCCTCGTCTATATATAGATGTTGCTTCTAGCAGGATAAGTATAGCAGTGACACAAGCAGCCAGGCAGCCGGGCCAATGATCTGATCTGTGTGCAGAAGGCTCATAGCTGGACTGGGCTGCAGTGATTGTGTCACACAGATCATGTTCCGGCAGGATCAAGTGACCTCACTACAAAGCAAGTGTGTTTACAGCTATATATAAGGAATATACTCCTTCCAGGTTCTTGGACAGAATATTTGCAGCAAGCCCTGCAGCATCTCATTACTAGGCTCTGCCCCAGACACCAGGCACTTTAGATTGAGGCTGTGTTTCTAATTGAGCTGAGAATGGGCATTTTTTTGTCCGTTTTCTGCTCATTGCAAAACTGACGGTGAACGGCTCCTCCTATTTATCTGACACCGTGGGCCAGAGCCGGGACAAGGCACCCAAGGTTGAGACGCCAAAGTGCACCCCTCTATCCCACCCACCCCAGCCGTCACACACTGGTTGAATTTGCTATTAGAGTAAGAGGCCCCCCAGGGCACCCAACACCTTAATCTCTAGTTATCTGGCTTGCAGTCACTGCCATGTATCCCCTTTGCTTATTTCTCTCTGCTTCATACACAATAGAGGAATGATAGCTGAGTGAGCTGTGTGCCCGCTCCTACACTGCGCCCTGAGGCTAGAGCCTCTCTCGCCTCTGCCCGGCCCTGCTGTGGGCATCCAAATTACAGCTCAATGCCGATATTTCTATTTAGCGCCGACCGAGAAACATTCTCTTGCTTAGGTAGGTAGTTTGTGGAGGGTGGGGGGGTTAGGGTTAGGCAGGGGGTCAATTAGGGTTGCCACCTCATCCCTTTAAAGGGCCACTATCGCAAAAAATCGTAACATTTCAAATACATGTAAACATATACAAATAAGAAGTATGTTTCTTCCAGAGTAAAATCACTTTTCTCCTATGTTGCTGTCACTTTGCTGTAGATAGTAGAAATCTGACTGAACCGACAGGTTTTGGACAAGCCTATCTCCTCATGGGGGATTCTCATGTTTTTTTTTTAGTTTTATAAGCCCTGAACGAATGGCAGTTGCTCCGCCCAACTGGCAAAAAAAAAAAAGCATGCGGCGAGCAAGGTGGATGGCCAGCATCTTTGTATTAATCCATTTCAGGGAATGTCTTTATAAAGAATAAAAGCCTTGCTGAGAATCCCACATGAAGAGATGGACTAGTCAAAACCTATTTGTTCTACTACCAACTGTAAGTTACAGCAACATAGGAGAAACACACATAATCAGTGCCTAAACTGCATCTAACTAGCCACAAGGCATGTATAATTGATATGTGACGGTATTTAAAGGGATGAGGTGGCAACCCTGGGGCCAATCGGTCACTTCTGGCGGGACACGACTCAACGTGACATAAGTGTGCTAGGCGGGGCATTGCTAGCCCCAAACATCAGTGCCATGTGCCCCGGATCTATTCTGTGGTGCCCCGGATGTCCCCCAGGCAGAGTAGAGGCACCACTGTACCCAGCATGCCCCATAGAGGCACCACAGCACCCAGCCTGACAGCATTGTACCCAGCATGGCACCACAGCACCCAGCATGGCATTACAGCACCCAGCATGCCCCATAGAGGCACCACAGCACCCAGCCTGACAGCATTGTACCCAGCATGCACCACAGCACCCAGCATGGCATTACAGCACTCAGCATGCCCCATAGAGGCACCACAGCACCCAGCCTGACAGCATTGTACCCAGCATGCACCACAGCACCCAGCATGGCATTACAGCACCCAGCATGCCCCACAGAGGCACCACAGCACCCAGCATGGCATTACAGCACCCAGCATGCCCCATAGAGGCACCACAGCACCCAGCCTGACAGCATTGTACCCAGCATGCACCACAGCACCCAGCATGGCATTACAGCACTCAGCATGCCCCATAGAGGCACCATAGCACCCAGCATGGCATTACAGCACCCAGCATGCCCCACAGAGGCACCACAGCACCCAGCATGGCATTACAGCACCCAGCATGCCCCATAGAGGCACCACAGCACCCAGCCTGACAGCATTGTACCCAGCATGCACCACAACACCCAGCATGGCATTACAGCACCCAGCGCGCCCCACAGAGGCACTACAGCACCCAGCATGGCATTACAGCACCCAGCATGCCCCATAGAGGCACCATAGCACCCAGCATGCCCCATAGAGGCACCACAGCACCCAGCCTGACAGCACTGTACCCAGCATGCACCACAACACCCAGCATGGCATTACAGCACCCAGCATGCCCCATAGAGGCACCATAGCACCCAGCCTGACAGCATTGTACCCAGCATGACACTACAGCAATGGGGGATGCTGGGTGCTATGGTGCCTCTATGTGGGCATATTGGGTGCTGTGAGGCCATGCTGGGCACTGTGATGCCTTTATGGGGGCATGCAGGGAGCTGTAGTTCTTCTATGGGGGCATGCTGGGAGTTGTGGTGGGGTGGGAGCATGGTAGGGGGTCCACTAGAAGGTCAGGGAATGCTATGTGGGGGGTAAGGGAGTGACTGACAACCTGTCATGCCAGCATGTCCAGAAGCAATCCAGACCAGCCAGCACGGAAGCCAAGTAACTCTGCCTAGGTATGTTTAAGTGACACTGCATACAGTATTAATGTGATATGCTGCATTTCTTTTTTTTTTAAATTAATGGAGGGGGGGGGGGGGTGGCTTCATCCAACATTTTGCTGGACAGGCCTACTTAGACCGCTTAAGTTCATTTAAACTTGGCTCCACCCACGACCACACCCACAATCCTGAGCGTTGCCACACCCATTTTTCGGCAGGAGTGCCCAAAAGTGCGCCGGATCTCTTAGGATCCTAGCAACGGTAGGCCCCATTGCCTTGCATTGCGTTACCCTGCTGTAATAAAGTGTTATACATTACAGCTTTGCAGGACAAGTGTAAAAGGGACCTTGAAGTGAGCCGAGCACAGAGGACAGTGGAGATGAGGCGTGTAACATTGTATTGTGCATTGTGTGAGGCCAGTGGCAGCTGTGACAGTGTAAAGGCAAGGTCACCACAACAGGGCCACAATCTGCACAGCTCATCAGCTAGAGTCAGGCCGGCACACACATTTCGCTTACTAATGTAAACCGGCCTTCAGCCAAAAATAATCCTGCTTTGTTCGGCCGCTACAATGGACATTGAAAACTGCTAAACTGCACCAGAAGTTGCCTGTCGCTGGCTGACACTTTTTATAAAACATGCACATGCCAGTAGATTAGAAACTGAATTCAAACAGGACCGTTGTTAATTGTGGCCATTTCTCTATCGTCTATCATACTGGATCTCTCAGTCTTTTAGTGTTTGAATGCATCCAACCCCTCCTTATTTGAAAGATAAACCTAACTTAAAGGGAACACAACAGTTTCTTTGTTTTTACCTTTTTTTTTTTTTTTCCATTTTAATAATACTTAACCACTTTACCTCAAAGGGTTTTTCCCCTTAAAAAAAACAGATCAGTTTTCACCTGTCAGCGCTCCTTCCATTCATTTGCCTATAACTTTATTACTACTTATCACAACAAAACAATCTTCAGTATATCTTGTTTTTTTTCGCCACCAATTAGGCTTTTTTTTGGGGGGGGGGGGGGGGGACATTTTGCTAAGAATTTTTATTCTAAAAGTGTTTTATCAGGAAAAATAAGAAATAAAATGGGAAAAAAAATATTATTTCTCAGTTTTTGCCCATTATAATTTGAAAATAATTCATGCTACCATAATTAAAACCTGCATATTTTATTTGCCCATGTGTCACGGTTATTGCCACATTTAAAATATTTCCCTAGTACAATGTATGGTGCCAATATTTTATTTGGAAATAAAGGTGCATTTTTTTCAGTTTTTGCGTCCATCCCTAATTACATGCCCATCATTTATAAAGTAATCGTAATATACCCTCTTGACATACATATAAAAAAAGTTCAGTCCTTAACTATTTTTGTAAAAAAAAAAAATTCAAAAAAATAATAATTGGTAACTATTGGGAGTCTGGGAGGTTAGAGGTTAATTTAAAATGCCAAAATTAGGTTAACAAAGGTCTTTTATTGAAAAAAAAAATGTAGATCTAATTTTACTATTTGGCCACAAGATGTCCTCATATTACTATGCAAACAGGAAGCAATGCGTGGACGGCTTTTGCGAATGACGGCGCAGTTTCATAGACGGCTGTGGTCATTCACACGGGGACTTAGATCAATGAATGGGAACTGTGTTCCTATTCATTGATCTAGTGGCTAATGATCGACAGCGATAACGAGCACGCGTGGAGGAAGGGGGGGGGGGTTGCGTCGCGGAGTGTTGTAGTAGCTATGACCCTGCACAGAGTTATGGCATTTTGTAAGGATGTAGTTACTCGTCCAGGGGGAGGAGAAGTGGTTAAAGCATGTCTAATGGCATGTGTTGCTTGCAGAAAAGGAATAACCTGAAATCAGGCCATAGGCAAGATAGCAGTTTTTGGCCACCTATGATGATCACCTGGCATTTTTAGTAAGAGCAGAATGGGTTTTGGGGAATGAGGTAGTGCAGAATGGTTCTTGGGTGACGAGGTGGAGCAGAATGGGTCTTGGGGGATGAGGTAGAGCAGAATGGGTCTTGAGGGATGAGGTAGAGTAGAATGGTTCTTGGGTGATGAGGTGGAGCACAATGGGTCTTGGGGGATGAGGTAGAGTAGAATGGTTCTTGAGGGATGAGGTAGAGCAGAATGGGTGTTGAGGGATGAGGTAAGAGCAGAATGGGTGTTGAGGGATGAGATAGAGCAGAGTGGTTCTTGGGGGATGAGGTAGAACAGAATGAGTCAGGTGGGAATACAAATCCAAGTGTTGTTTCCAATAAAAGGATGCCCATTTGGAGTAGGGCAATGGGGCATGGTCAAAACGTCCATGTTTTGTTTTATGTTGCAGAAGCAGGACTTCCCTTGGTAGGACTCTTCAGCAACTATGTTTGCTTGGCCAGGGTGGATGCAGGTAGATGTCAGGCCAAACCTAGGCAATTCGGCATTCCATGTAGTGGGCCCACAATCAGTTGGCTTGGCATATGGGGGATGATGTGAGGCCTGACCTATAGTCCACTATTCCTTCCGCATCAATTCCTTACAGAAAGTGATTGTGTGCAGGAACATCTTGGGTATAATTTGACCTATTACAGTTGTGGGAAAATTTTAAGGGATGTGGTGGACTTGCCTGACAAGGTGGTAAGGAAAAAAATTGTGACTGCCATGATGCATGCTGAGAGATGTAGTCTCCTACTACACCGCCTGCTGCAGCAGAAGCAAGGCAATTTATTTTTTCAAATCCTTTATTTTAGCCAACAGACACAATTTGAAAATAGCACATTTCATAGCACAGGTACATACTTCCATTTGCAAACATTAGCACCAATGACAAGTACAATCAGTCCAACAGAATATAGCACAAATAGGTGTAAGATCAGTATCTGGTCTCGTGCATTTATAAGTAGATAACTCAAAAAAGCAAAATCCTATTGGGACCTGTTAGTTTTGCCAACAATAGTAGCTGTTTATATGGAAAAGAGTTTGAAGATGATATATTTTCAGGAGGTGGGTATCTGTAGTGGGGTGCCGTCAGTCAGCTAAAATCAAGGCTTTTTACTATGAACAAGATTAAATATGAACATTAATCAACAACTAGGGGTCTAAATTTAAGTCAAAGAAATCATAAATGCCTGACAAGAAACAATACGAATATTTGATCAATGTGATGGGCTATTGTCTGTAGGTCATTTAAAGCTCCATAGCTAGCACTTGTGTGAACTCATCAGAATACCTATATATCAGCCATATTCTCCAAATTTTGTTACATTTCTCGGATCCCCCTTGGACAGAGTATACCGTATTCTCCAGATCATATATCAGGTCCAGTTCCTTAACCAAATCAGATAATATAGGTAGTTTAGTAGTTCCCCATTTCCTTACAATCAATGTTTTAGCTGCAGGTAATGTATTGCAGCTAGCATCGGTCGTCTGGCATTCGAACGCCGCTATCGACGCACTCCCGACCCGCCGGCGATCGAGCAAAATCTTCCGCACGGACGGATCAACGGGAATCGGTTTTGGATGGAAATCGATCGTTCTGTCAACGTTTGCGCAACGATTTCACAACAGATTCGATCAAAGTGATCGTTAGGTGTATGGGCCCCTTAACCACTGAGTTTTTGTATGACTTCATTCTACAATCATTCAGATTAAGTGTAACGATCGGTGTAACACAGAGAGGATCTGATCATCGGTGATCTGCAGTATCACCAAAAATACAGATATATACCCGATTATTGATGATCTGCAGTATCACCGATAATCAGATATATTTCTAACCTCTGGACACCTGAGTAATATGAGTGTTTGTACAACAGTAATACTTTGAGGAAAGCACCCGTACAGCGGGTGCCAGGCAGTAAGAGATACTGCTCAGAGAACAGGTTCCTTCCGATGGTCTGATGCTCCCCAAGGGGCGGAGTCAGGCTGAGAGTGGGAAGGACCAGAGAGTGAGTGACACCAATGGAGAAGTGTCACTGACAGGTCTGTGAACTATCTCCACACAGGGAAGATAGTTCTCGAGGTCGGACAGGCCAGGTCGGTAACAGACAGACAGATCAGATACAGAGACAGGAGACAGATGCGGAATCTAGACAAGCAGGGTTCAGCAACAGCGTATCAGATATAGCGAAGTACCAAATCAGAGATCAAGAGAGTGGTCAGGAAAGCAGAAGGTCATAACAGATAAACAATGCAATTAGTACTTTAAGCTATCAAGAATCTGACTCAGTGTGGATTCCCAGCTCCAGCTGGTTCTGGCACACTGTCGGATCTAGCTAAGGTCTGAGAGCTAGCACATATAGATATCCCTAGACTGAGGTGTGAGGTCCTTGATCATCAACACCTAGGAACTGGTCTAGAATAATAACACAGATAATATCACAGATACTGACAAGGTCTGAGTGCTACCACGTAGTGATCGCAACGCCAGACACCAGAGAAATGACCAGCACCCAGTATATATACACAAGCGCTCTCCAGCGCCTCCCCTAAGTGCTGGACCAATGAAACCTGATAGAATTGTCAGCTGATCGGCTGGATCAGCTGACACCCTTCTGACTGCCATAAAGGCTCTGCCTCTCAGCGCGCGCGCGCGTCCTTCTGAACCTGTGTGGACTGTAAGTCCCAGCCACACCAGACATGTGTTGTAATGTATCTGCTGGATTGAACGCGGGGCCAGCCGCACCGCTGTCAGAGCATGCGGCGGTTTCCCCGCGTTCAGCCATACTGCTAGTGGTAGGCCCATGCGTGCAAACCGCCGCATCGGACGTAGAATCCGCCGCCCAGTTCACTGGGCATGCGGCGGTTTTTCTGCGCTCCGTCAGGCTAGTGGATGCCATGTTGGACGCGGAATTAGCCGCCTTACTCTGAGTACTCGCGGCGGCTTTTCCGCGTTTTCTCACATTAAGAAGATAGAATTGGGGGGTGAATGGCGTTTCCCTATTAGTCATTTCCTTGATTAATTTTTCAATTGTCTGCCAGAAGGGAGCTAAAAGAGGACATTCCCACAGTATATGTAAGAGAGAGCCTGGAGTAGTATTGCATCTCCAACAGTTAGGGTCCCTGTCCGGATATATTCGGGACAATTTTAACGGTGTTAAGTACCACCTTGACAACACTTTGTAGTTAATTTCTTGGATGCGGGAGGCAGTTGAGGATTTATGTGCATAAATGCACATTTTACATTTCTGTGCCTTAGAAAAAGTTACCCCAAGCTCCCTCTCCCAGGCAGACAAAAAGGTGATGAAGTCTACTGATTGGTCTTGTAGTAAAGCATGTAGAACTGATAGGGTTTTTTTGCATTATGCCAGTGGTATGACATAGGGTAGTGGTTCCCAAACTTTTTCGGTTGAGGGCACCCTTGATGGCTCTGAAATTTTTTTCAAGGCACCCCTCGGCAAAAATAACTACTGAAATGCTGTTACGACCCTTATTCAGCAGCACCCCCCAGAGGATGGGGATGAACGCCGAGGCACTCCTGGCAGGTCCTCAAGGCACACCAGGGTGCCGCGGCACCCACTTTGAGAACCCCTGACATAGGGATTCAAATTCTGTGAAGCCTCTGATTGTATTAGGATTTATACCTATATGTTGCAGGAAATGTCTGATTAGCATATATCCCCACCAGTCTAGCCAGGCATTCGAGAATCTGATCCTAAGATCTGGTAAAGCAAGCCAATTTGTTGGCAGAATTCCTTGGCTTTGCATGTGCCAGTGGTTCACCAGAGGCTAAGATAATTGTATGAGCAACCCTGCTCAAAATCTGGATTGCCCAGTGCCGGGGCTAGAGGTGTGGGCCATGGCGATAGGTCTGGAACATGACGAACCTTAGAAAATATTCTCAGGGTGTTAAATACCAGGTAGGACTCTGACCAGGCCTGCTAAGGGTGCAAAGAGGACCAAGAAGCAAGGCAATTTTGCTTTAAAATACAGAGTAATACAAATCCACAGTAAACTGTTAAATATTTCTCCATTAGCAATGGGATGACAGGTGCTCTTTAATGTCTTCAGTACTGGAAGTGATTTGTCAGTGTATATCCTGCAGTGTATAAAAGGCACAGTCGGAATGCTTTGTCTTCTTCCATGTTGTGGAAGGTTATAAAACTGTCATCTATGGACTTCTGTTCACTGTTACAGTATTAGAAAGCCACTTACTGCATGGCGACAGATCCACCCACTAAGCAGATTTAAGCTTGTTTTTCTTTTCTCCATTAAGCCTTGGAAGTTGAGGCAATCCTGACGTGAGGACACAGGTGTGGCGGCTGCAGGCCATATGACCACCACAAGTACTGCAGAAACAAACACATCCTCACAGAAGGAAGGGAGGAAACAGTTTTAGGAATTCTTAGAGGTTTGAGGGTTTTTTTGTTTTTTTTTAAATAGGCACCAACTGAGTTATAAATAATAATGAGTTAAGAAGTGCAATTGAAAGCTTATCTGGGCTCTTCTTACTTAGTAAATATTTCCTGTCTGCAAATAGTTGAAGAACTGTCCATAAAGAAAACCAGAGATGAAACCTGCAACAACAGCAAAAAACACATACCTAGGGCATACCTCCCAACTGTCCTTCTTTTAAATTGATATATTTAAATTGATATTTCCCATCCTTTAAAGAGACACTGAAGCGGAAAAAAAAAATGATATAATTAATTGGTTGTGTAGTACGGATAATTACAACATTAGTAGCAAAGAAAATATACTTATATTTTTAGTTATATAGTTTTTTTTAATAACATTGCATCATTCTCTAATATTTGCAGTTTACACACTATTTAGCATTCTAAACGATTTTACAGAGCAGGCTAGCGAACTTTTGAACTGTTCTCTGCAGAAAAAAAAAATACAGTGCCAGACGCTTGAAATGACAAGCTTCAGAAGACAGAGCTTTCTGCAACTTTGAAAGTAGTGGAGCTCAACGGCTCTTTTGCAGAGATAACAACTGGAGTTTCTTAACTCTTTCTGTACTGGAAACAATATTGAAAAACTTATGTCTCTGCTCCTAATGTTTTATTTCTTAGCTGTACTACACATACAAATCATTATATCATAAGTTATTTTCAAATGATAACACATTAAGGATAATGTACCAGGATAGAAAGGACCAGTGTGATTTGAATTATAAAAACATTTTTCTTATGAAATCTTTATGGTATGCGTGACTAGGGGTGTTTCGGGTCGTGATTAGGGGTGTGGCTTAAGTGTCCCTCTTTCTTATCTCTAAAAGTTGGGAGGTATGCTAGGTAGAGGGAAACCATTTGGATCCTCCAGAGGCTTCCTGTGTCCTCCTTACTCCTACTCCCACTGCCCAGGACCCTCGGAAACTGTCAGGCACGAGCGCAGCTGTTCTGTGAAAGGAGCTGCTCATGCTTGAGTGCCTCCGGCTTACTGTGCAAGTGCAGTACAGCTGCACTTGTACACAGCAGGGGGCGTGGCACTGATTACATGTCTGTTTTTGGTTGCAGGTTTTGTCTTGGATAGAAGTAGTATTTTATTAAAGAATTTATTGCAGGCTAGTGGTTCACGATGTTCTCTGCCAAGGTAGAAACAATTGGCCGGCATGTATGCTTTTCTCACAGCGAACATGCGATTTGCGTAGGATACAAGCCAATGGGAATTGAAAAAAATTGCATGGGGAGGAGACATCTTTTGGTTAAAAAAAAAAAATCCATAATTTTGTTGATCTTAGTGGCCACTGTCTGGGCCCAATTAAAATGCATCCAAATAACAGCGCTTGTAGCACTGAGCAGGTTCGCACTTGACCTGTCACTACGCGGCAGAGAACAGCGTCTGAGCACAGCTGCAGCCATACTAGTTTGACTCCATTGGGGGGAGGCACCTGTCCACCACCAGTACCGAGCGCTAACAGCCAGTGCATGAGAGCAGCTAACAGGTGGGGATTTCACCGCCCTCAGTTGGCCAAATGAAACCTGCGAAACGCATTGCACTGTTTATTGGAGTATATAAATAAACTTGTTTGTATTAAAATTGACGGTATTATGCCTACTTCGGGGAGATGAGTCCACCACCGCCTCCTGAGGAATTTTAAAGCTTTTAATACATTTTATTCTTTTGGTGCCTTTGTCCTCCTTACAATAAGGCCAATTGAAAGAGGCATTGGACTTGCTTTGTGCTGCTAATCACTTTGCCTCTGTGCTTGTCCTAATCCTGCTCTATTTGTGCCCCTGTCCTGATAGCGTCACCATTGTGCACTAATGTATTGCAGCACACCGGCGATCCATGCTGCAGTTGGCTGTCTGTACCAGAATGGAGCATTTCCTGGAGAAAGGAGCTGCAGAGGGGCCTCAGCCTATTGACACAAGCTGGGGTTGAGTATTTCCTGGAGACAGGAGCTGCAGAGAGGCCTCAGGCTATAGACACAAGCTGGGATGGAGCATTTCCTGGAGACAGGAGCTGCAGAGAGGCCTCAGCCTATAGACACAAGCTGGAATGGAGCATTTCCTGGAGACAGGAGCTGCAGAGAGGCCTCAGGTTATAGACACAAGCTGGGAAGGAGTATTTCCTGGAGACAGGAGCTGCAGAGAGGCCTCCGCCTAGAGACACAAGCTGGGATGGAGCATTTCCTGGAGACAGGAGCTGCAGAGAGACCTCAGCTGGGATGGAGCATTTCCTGGAGACAGAAGCTGCAGAGGAGCCTCAGCCTAGAGACAAGCTGGGATGGAGCATTTCCTGGAGACAGGAGCTGCAGAGGAGCCTCAGCCTAGAGACAAGCTGGGATGGAGCATTTCCTGGAGACAGGAGCTGCAGAGAGGCCTCAGCCTATAGACACAAGCTGGGATGGAGCATTTCCTGGAGACAGGAGCTGCAGAGAGGCCTCAGCCTATAGACACAAGCTGGGATGGAGCATTTCATGGAGACAGGAGCTGCAGAGAGGCCTCCGCCTAGAGACACAAGCTGGGATGGAGCATTTCATGGAGACAGGAGCTGCAGAGAGGCCTCAGGCTATAGACACAAGCTAGGATGGAGCATTTCCTGGAGACAGGAGCTGCAGAGAGGCCTCAGCCTATAGACACAAGCTGGAATGGAGCATTTCCTGGAGGAGACAGGAGCTGCAGAGAGGCCTCAGGTTATAGACACAAGCTGGGAAGGAGTATTTCCTGGAGACAGGAGCTGCAGAGAGGCCTCCGCCTAGAGACACAAGCTGGGATGGAGCATTTCATGGAGACAGGAGCTGCAGAGAGGCCTCCGCCTAGAGACACAAGCTAGGATGGAGCATTTCCTGGAGACAAGGGCTGCAGAGAGACCTCAGCCTAGAGACACGAGCTGGGGTGGAGCATTTCTTGGAGGCAGGAGCTGCAGAGGGGCCTCAGCCTAGAGACACAAGCTGGGGTGGAGTATTTCCTGGAGACAGGAGCTGCAGAGGGGCCTCCGCCTAAAGACACTAGCTGGGATGGAGCATTTCCTGGAGACAGGAGCTGCAGAGAGGCCTCAGCCTAGAGACACTAGCTGGGACAGAGCATTTCCTGGAGACAGGAGCAGCAGAGGGGCCTCAGCCTAGAGACACAAGCTGGGATGGATTTCCTGGAGACAGGAGCTGCAGAGGGGCCTCAGCCTAGAGACACAAGCTGGGATGGATTTCCTGGAGACAGGAGCTGCAGAGGGGCCTCAGCCTAGAGACACAAGCTGGGATGGAGCATTTCCTGGAGACAGGAGCTGCAGAGAGACCTCAGCTGGGATGGAGCATTTCCTGGAGACAGAAGCTGCAGAGGAGCCTCAGCCTAGAGACAAGCTGGGATGGAGCATTTCCTGGAGACAGGAGCTGCAGAGGAGCCTCAGCCTAGAGACAAGCTGGGATGGAGCATTTCCTGGGGACAGGAGCTGCAGAAAGGCCTCAGCCTAGAGACAAGCTGGGATGGAGCATTTCCTGGAGACAGGAGCTGCAGAGAGGCCTCAGCCTAGAGACACAAGCTGGGATGGAGCATTTCCTGGAGACAGGAGCTGCAGAGGAGCCTCAGCCTAGAGACAAGCTGGGATGGAGCATTTCCTGGGGACAGGAGCTGCAGAGGAGCCTCAGCCTAGAGGCACAAGCTGGGATGGAGCATTTCCTGGAGACAGGAGCTGCAGAGAGACCTCAGCTGGGATGGAGCATTTCCTGGAGACAGAAGCTGCAGAGGAGCCTCAGCCTAGAGACAAGCTGGGATGGAGCATTTCCTGGAGACAGGAGCTGCAGAGGAGCCTCAGCCTAGAGACAAGCTGGGATGGAGCATTTCCTGGGGACAGGAGCTGCAGGGAGGCCTCAGCCTAGAGACACGAGCTGGGATGGAGCATTTCCTGGAGACAGGAGCTGCAGAGAGACCTCAGCTGGGATGGAGCATTTCCTGGAGACAGAAGCTGCAGAGGAGCCTCAGCCTAGAGACAAGCTGGGATGGAGCATTTCCTGGAGACAGGAGCTGCAGAGGAGCCTCAGCCTAGAGACAAGCTGGGATGGAGCATTTCCTGGAGACAGAAGCTGCAGAGGAGCCTCAGCCTAGAGACAAGCTGGGATGGAGCATTTCCTGGGGACAGGAGCTGCAGAGAGGCCTCAGCCTAGAGACAAGCTGGGATGGAGCATTTCCTGGAGACAGAAGCTGCAGAGGAGCCTCAGCCTAGAGAGACAAGCTGGGATGGAGCATTTCCTGGAGACAGGAGCTGCAGAGGATCCTCAGCCTAGAGACACCAGCTGGGATGGATTTCCTGGAGACAGGAGCTGCAGAGGGGCCTCAGCCTAGAGACACTAGCTGGGATGGAGCATTTCCTGGAGACAGGAGCTGCAGAGAGGCCTCAGTCTAGAGACACAAGCTGGAACAATGGGGTAGGAAGCTGCTGGACTGGCTTTCCCGCCAGCGGATAATTTGCCGCTTTCTCTCTTGCTGGAAGGCGCAGTCTGCTACACCCGGGCTTTAAAGCCAGGCCTATTAACAATGGAATGCTGCCGGACAGGAAACGAGCCATATTCCATGCCGTGCAAACATCCTATACAGCAGCTAAATGACACTGAGCCTAATGTGTCACCTTATGGGAGATCTGTTGTAACAACGCCTAGCAACCGCCCCATTGTCCTGCATCCCCCAGGTGCAGGGGTGAAAAATGAAACCAGGCAGAGTTTGCTCCAAACACTGTTATCACGGGATTTGGCAGCCAATTGACCATCCGATTCGATTATTATAATCTAATGGGGTGAAAATTGGGACCGGCAAGTGCATGCCTGATCGACTATGTGACTGATTTTGGGCCAAAATTGGTCGCATTAATCGGTCAGACATGCTACAAGATGTAGGGCCAATTTACTCGATCAGGTTCACTGCGGTAATGGTGAGTGATATCGGGATGAGCGACGAACACGAAGAAACCCCCGGTGCTGTTCCCCCTAATGTGTAATGTGCCCCCCAGTGCACTATACATTACCTGTCCATGGTCACCGGTTGTCTTTCACTGGCTCCGGGTGCTGTCCTTTGTCCATACACGCACCACACATGGTTGCCGGAGTAAGGGGGGGGCATGTGTACAGTGACCAGATTTTTCTGGGTCCAATGGGCGGAGCGTAACCGTAACCCCAAAGCAGCAAATATAGCCAACTATGACCATTAAATAATAAATGCAGCAACAGTTACCAGAGACACCAGAAAATACACGCAATTTGGGCAACATTTCAGCAGAAAACAAACGCAATGTAGGCAACATTTCAGCAGAAAACAAATGAAATTTGGGTAATATTTTACCAGAAAACAAACGCAATTTGGGCAACATTTCAGCAGAAAATAACGCAGTGGGCAAAATTTCAGCAGAAAATAACGGAGTGGGCAACATTTCACCTGCAAAAAAAGGAATTTACTCACCTGACAGAAGTCCCTTCACCCGGCCGGCCTCTGGCGCGCATCTCCCCGGATGATCTTCCTGCAGTCTCCCGCGCTGAGAGGAATAGCAGGGCTTCGGGAAGATGGCGCCCAAAGCCCTGTACTGGAGCCTCAAATAGTCTCCAGTACAGGGCTTCGGACGCCATCTTCCCGTAGCCCTGCTCTGCCTGCCGGAAGACTATGCAGGCTGGAGTGGGGCTGCGGGCTATGAACTGGCGCGGCAACTAAACGCCGTGGCCAGTTCATGCAATCGTATGGTGGCCAGAGTCCCGCGGCTGGGACGTACGGCGGCTAAAAGCGGGATGTTTCCTGTGACCTAGCGCAGCCTGGGACAGGGGACCCCGAATCCGGGACCTGTCCCGGGTAAAGTGGGATGAATGGTCACCGTAGGCATGTGTGGTGTCACACACGCGCCCGCATCTACCCCAGCAACCACGTGGGTTGCGTGTATGGAGCAAGGAGTGCGCCTGAAGCCAGTGGAGGACAAGCAGTGGCCATGGACAGGTTATGTATAGTGCACTGGGCACGGGGAGGATAGAATATTGGTGGGGGGCCGTAAGGTCGGCACATGCAGCATCACAAGGCCGATTCTGGATTCGATGTCAGCATGAAATTGGTCGGGAATTATCCTGCAGTGTATGGACAGCCAACAGATCTCTCTCTAATCAGATTCGATCAGAGAGAGATTTGTCTCCTGGTCGAATCTGCCCATCATCGCTAGATGTATGGCTACCCTTAGGTTTATTTTGTGAAAAATGTACTGCAAACTGTGGTAACCATAGGTCCCAGCAGGGGCATAGCTAGAAATTAGAAATCTAAAAAAAACGCATACAGTGTGCTCCCAGCCTCAGCTTATTAGGATCACCACACTATGGAGGAGATAGTCTATGGCCTATGGAAAGGGTGAGACCAGGAGCCCTTATGGTTTAGTATCGTTAGGACAAATTTTGATAATGAGTAGTGTGGGTAATTATACTCAAGTATGGGTTGCACTTCTGCAACCAAGGACAATGCATGCGGGAAAAAAAACGTTTCCGCTCGATCCCACAACACGCTGGAACTGGGTGGTGGCTCTCCTCCTTTTGTCCTATACACTGGTAGATTACTCTCACCAGTGGTAGGGTTGCACCTCAAAGAGGTGAAGGATACGAAAGCAAGTTGGTGGAGGCGCCCTTAAAACTTATCTCTATGGCATACAGATAAGTTTTAAGGGTGCCTCCACCAACTTGCTTCAGCTTATTACACTCACTCTGTCCATCTCTGATGGAGCAGAACTGACTCTGCAGCCTTCTCCAGCATCACTACAGTACAGAGCGCTTGGGGAGGGATAGAGAGGTTGGGGGCTGGGCGCGGTTTAGAAGTGCCTGCTGCACATTGAAAAGGGACTGTCTGCAAATCTTTGTCTACAAAAATTTGTATGATTTCTTATCAGTGGCTGAGCAGATGCAGTCATTCGAATAATTGTGCAGAGAATAGAAAGCTTTTTCTCACGGTGCCCAGACTTCTCAAACATCACTACAGTACATAGCACTTGGGGAGGGGTAGAAAGGCTGGGGGTAAAACAAAACCCTACTGAACACTGAATAGGGATTGTGTTCAAATCATTGTCTGCAAAACTTTGCATGAATCCTTATCAGTGGACAAGCATTAGAACAATTGTGCAGAGAGCAGAAAGTTTTTTCTCTTCATTCCATTAGTTGTCAGTCTTTCAGGACCGGGCCCCCTGCAGCTTCTGGGCCCCCCTGCAGCTGCATCCCTTGCAGGGTCTATTGTTACACCCCTCGGTCCCAGTAAGAGTTCAGTCCCCTGTGTATACTCTGGTTAAAGTAAAAATTGTCTCTGCTTTAGGCCAGGGTCATACTTAGCAGAATCACATGCGTTTTCCCCATAGCACACAGTGGAAAATGCATGCGATTCTGCTAAGTGTGACCCTGGTCAATGAGATGCTTATAATTCTATCTTACATGCAAATTTAATGAAAATTGTATCCAGATTGAAATTGGGCCAATCTAAATCAGGAGGAAGTGCATTGAATCCCAGGCTGCACCCGGTTTGCATTAAGTTTACACATACGCCAGCTTTCAGTGGAATGGTAATAGGAGATGAAGAGGTTGTGACTGCATCAGGTCCCTGGCCTTGAGGAGCCTATATGGGGCCTTCTTCATTGGTGCTATACTGGTGAGATACCAGGTAATCACCTCTATGGGATGGGACCCACTAGAGCCATTTTGGCAGCATCTTGGGATTGCCTAGGACCGCCGGCGATTCCAAAAAATGCATTGCCAATAAATGTAAATGGTATGGAACCCACTATTGTGGTTAGGCAATCGCAGGACATGCAGCATTGGTGCGTTTGTGCTCAATGCTATGTAAAGAACCACAAAATTGTGCAATTATTTTGCAGCGAGTTGGGGGCGGGCAAGCTTTTGATATTTGCATAAAGTTTATCATACTTTCCAAGTGTCCCGGTGTCTGGCTTTGGCCCATAGCCCTGCCCCCTAGCAGAAGAGGTCACAAGCGCTTCTCTGATTGGTCCTAGAGAAGCACCTATGACCTTTCATTAGGGGGCAGGGCTATGGGCCAAAGCCAGACATCGGGACACCTGGTACAGAGCGTCAAATCAGAGGGAAATGTGATCGCAATCTGCCAAGGAATCGCTGCAGACAGCACTTGTGCAGCGATTTCTAGCGGGTTCCACCCTTAAATGTGCTTTGAATAGAGCTACAGTAATCATTAAACTGTTTACCTCCCCATTTAAGCCTCTCTAACTCTGCCACTGCCCTTGGCAGGTTTTGGTGGTCTTTGTCAGCTTTTATGTATAGAGTGCTTGAAGGGGCCCAGTGATTGGCCAATTTTACGTCTTACATGTAGTATAAGAGCTTACCTACACAATCTGTTCATAGCCTTCAAAATCTGTTGGCCCTCATACTAGATGGACGTGGTAATATTGGCCAAATACTGGCCAATCAAGTTAGATAGGTGTATGCACCATAAAGCCTGGTACACACTTTCAAGGCCAATCACTGGCCATTTTCACCAATTTTACCACCATGTTACCGCACTAAATGCACCAAAAAATGTTTTTGAATGTGAAAAAAAAAATGTTTTAAAATGCGAGCTGTTCTTGCAATCAGCGCTGCACTTTGCATACGATATGCAGGAATGTCTACAGTTGCATAGAGAGAAATCCCTGGTGAGCCAGGTACAGTGGCGTCACTATGGGGGTGCAATAGTGAGAGGTATATGGAGGCTGCCGTACAGTATTTATTTCCTTACCTGTTGCCTGATTTTTTATGCATCAGTAGTGCCTGAATCTCTCATGTGGCAAATCCCGTCAAACATCTGATATGCATGCTTGCTCAGGGTCTATTGGTAAAAGTATTAGGCCACATACACACATCAGACCATAGTCTTTGGAAAATGAAAGATCACAGACCAATTTTACCCCCTTCCATGTAGTATAAGAGCCATACTCTACTCAGTCTTTTCTATGGAGCTGAACTCCCCATCAGACAGAAATCTTTGCAAGATGCTGCACACACAGATGCTGTACAGACACAAAAGATCAGTATCTGCAAAAGATCGGTTCCTGCCAAAGATCCGTTCCTGCAAATTGTTTTCATAGTCTGAGATCTGCAGATCATCATACACACCTTGTTTAACCACCCTGGCGTTCTGATAAGATCGCCAGGGAGGCTGCGGGAGGGTTTTTTTTAAATTAAAAAAAAACTATTTCATGCAGCCAACTGAAAGTTGGCTGCATGAAAGCCCACTAGAGGGCGCTCCGGAGGCGTTCTTCCGATCGCCTCCGGCGCCCAGAATAAACAAGGAAGGCCGCAATGAGCGGCCTTCCTTGTTTTGCTTACACCGTCGCCATAGCGACGAGCGGAGTGACGTCATGGACGTCAGCCGACGTCCTGACGTCAGACGCATCCGATCCAGCCCTTAGCGCTGGCCGGAACTTTTTGTTCCGGCTGCGCAGGGCTCAGGCGGCTGGGGGGACCCTCTTTCGCCGCTGCTCGCGGCGAATCGCCGCAGAGCGGCGGCGATCGGGCAGCACACGCGGCTGGCAAAGTGCCGGCTGCGTGTGCTGCACTTTATTTGGGGCAAATCGGCCCAGCAGGGCCTGAGCGGCAGGCTCCGGCGGTACTGGACGAGCTGAGCTCGTCCATACCGCCCAGCTGGTTAACAGACATTCATCTGCAGACCAGATCCACCAGGATGGATTTTCAGATCTGCAGTTGATTGTCTGATCTGCAGATGAATGTCCATTAAACAAGGTGTGTATGAGGATCTGCAGATATCATAGAATGCATTTTGTAGGTACTGATCTTTTGCAGATGATCTGTTGAATGTGTACAGCATCTGTGTGTGCAGCATCTTGCAAAGATTTTTTTCTGATGGGGAGTTCAGCTCCATAGAATAGACTGTGTAGGTATGGCTCTCATACTACATGGAAGGGGGTAAAATTGGTCTGTGATCTTTCATTTTCCAAAGACTATGGTCTGATGTGTGTATGAGCCTTTAGAGGCAAAGGATCAGCAGGACAGCCAGGCAATCTGCATTGTTTAAAAGGAAATACTGTAAATATGTCAGCCTCTACATCCCTCTTACTTCAGGTGTCCTTCAAGTATTCCAACTGCCTGACTTCCAGGTAGCATGCAAAAAAAAGAAAAAGAAAAGAAGTCTTATTTCTACCTTAAGCTGTTCTTTAAATAAGTCCTCAATCAAAATATGCTGCCCCATGATATACTTATCCAGGGCTTCTGCCGAAATGTCCCTAGCAGACCTCCTCTACTGACCTGACCTCCACTACTGTGCCTGCGCATGCGCCGCTGTCAATCAAGTCCACGTTGTCCACAGTGTATTGCGCGAGCACAGTAGTTCTGCGCCTGCGCAGTACACTGCGGACAACATGGACTTGATTGACAGTGGCGCTTGTGCAGTCGAGGATGACCTCAAGGTCGGCCTCTGCACAGGCAGCTGCGAGAGGAGATGCTGCGAGGGACATGTCGGCTGCCAGGGGCTGGAGGAAGCCCCGGGTAAGTATATTTTGCTTGATGACTCCTTTAAATATACTTTGCTCGTTTAGCAAATCGGTTAAGTAGAATGCAGCGATTTATTATTTTTCCAGTGACATTTATTATATATGCACAGCATTGGATAATATATGTTTTTAGAGTCTTAAGACTCCCACACTGAGTTAAACAGAGCCCTCTAGTGCTTACTGTATGCACAGGTTTTGTCTTTTGTGTGTCCTTTCTCTGCGCGACTGTGATTTATTTCTTAGGCCGGGTCACACTGGCTGTTGGACATTGCTGCACGTATCATTTCCCAACCACCAGAGATCAAATGCTGACAATTACTTTCTTGATTATATTCCAAAGGCCTCGTTCACACTGCAGCCACAAACGCTGGGTTTTCCGGAGAGCAGGAAAAAGTAAAATCGGACAGATCTTAGTTATTAAAAGGATGCATTCACACTGTCAGAACGCGATTGCAGCACGCACTGACTGGACCGCAAATGCAAAGTCCCGACTTGCTGCAATTTTTTGCAAAACAAACGCAATCGCGACGCAGATTGGATGCAATGGAAGCCTATGTCTGCTCCCAGTAGGTTGGTTGCCACATCAAATATGCTGGCCTGTCCCATGGATTTTGGGTCCACCACCGCCGTCCGGTCCACTGCAGGGGATCGGTGATCTGCAGAAGGATGGGGCACCTCATCGCTTTGCAAAAAAACAATGGGAATCCTGTTGTAACAGGGAAAAGTCTCATTGGTTCATGGTGGACCAATGAGAATCCTTCCTGTTGCTAGGTAGGGATCACATTGATATATATATATATATATATGTAAAAAAAAATTTATTTATTTTTTACACAAAGTAAGCCCCATGCTTCCTGGTCTCCAGGACAAGTGGGGCAGACGAGCGGGCATGGTGCGGGGGAGGGGAGAAGCGGGGCATGGTACGACGGATGGGTGGTGACACAAACGCAGTGGATGGAAATGGCAGGTAATGTAAACGACATCTGATAGGTCACTGCTACTGATCAAATGCTCTGATTGGCCCAATGACGGTGCCGTGGTCCCGCCCGCGAGACATTGGCACCAATATGTTTCAGGCAGCAGAAAGTCTAGAACCGGCCCAGCTTGCCTCGCACACCAATGTTCATCAGATGTTTGCTCGCTTCTTAGAAACATTCATGAGTAGGTGGCCATCAGACTTTTGCCATCAGACATTCGCCTGGCACTCATCTAATCAAATGCCAAGAGGGTTAATGTCAGTCTGAATGCGCAAGTCAGTTATGTAGCTAAGAAGCTGTGGGCCCCGATGCAAGTTTTACAATGGGGCCCCGCAAGCACTCTAGACATAATTGATACAGCGCACCAAAACCTGCCAATGGCAACTACAGTGTCAGAGGTGCAAGAAGGGGTTGTGGAACAGTTAATGATTACCACTATTCAAAGTATCTATAGAAGTGATTATTATGAGCACAGGACCAAGAGAGAGCTAATATTGTAGTTGAGGGAGGGCCCTTCGGGGCCCCTCTGACCCAAGGGCCCCGATGCGGTGGCAACCCCTATTGCTACGCCCCTGGCGCAAGTAGAAAACCATACATGATTTCTGTTGACGTTAAATGGTAATTTATGTGGTTTCAGGCCCAGCATTTACTACAGGGGCGTAGCAATAGGAGTTGCAGAAGTAGCGACCGCATCGGGGCCCTTGGGCCAGAGGGGCCCCATGGGGCCCTTCCTAAACCAAAGTATAAGCTGTTTATTGGTCCTGTGGTGGTAATTGTCACTTCTATAGATGCTTTGAATGGTAGTAATCATTAACATACTGTTCCCCCCCATCCCCTTCTTGCACCTCTAATACTGTAGATGACCTTGGCAGGTTTTGTTGCCCCGGATCAAGTGTTACGTATAGAGTGCTTGGGGGGCCCAATGTAAAACTCGCATCGGGGCCCCGAGCTCCATATCTACGCCACTGATTTACTACACACACACGGCCAGCATTTCCATAGAGGCAAACCGGGCAACTGCCCAGGGGACAGAGCTCCTTATGAATCCTTAAAGGGAACCTGAAGCGAGTAATATAGCTGCGAATGAATATTACATACTAACATCACCCTCAGTTCCTCTCAGAAGCTCACCATTTTCTTCTTACAGTGATCCCTTCCAGTTCTGACAATATTTTGACAGAACTGAAATATACCAGTTGCTGTCAGTTATATAACAGCAGCTGTCAGTTACAACTGAATGTGCAAGGTAATGTCCATGTTTCCCTATGGCTCAAGTGGGTGATATTTCAGTTTAACAGTGTGCTGATCAGGAAGTGGTTGTGGGGTAATGGGCATTTTTAAAATGGAGGACGGAGAATTCCATTGATCACAGTGGACAAATGGGACGCAGGAGAGGAGAAAGAGATTGATGAGTAGACTCCATGGGAGGTAAGTATGACCTGTGTATGGTTATTTTGACTTTTTATTTTCAGTTCAGGTTCTCTTTAAGCTTGGTGGGTTCCGACGCACAGTAATGCACAGCATGCCATGCCATTAGTGTTCTCACTGCAGCTGAAAATGTGCTGCCTGTACCATACTTAGTGACGGCACCTTTTAAAGATTATATATGTTAAGCTGCAATCAGCTTTGGTATTCTGCGCATGCACAGACCCGGACTGACGTCACTGAGTCAGAATGGGCCTGACTGAGCCGAATACCAGGAGCTGATCGTGGCTTAACGGAGGCACGCGGGAGGACGGCGAGGGACGCATCCGTGCTTATGGGGCTGGAGGAAGCCCCGGGTAAGTAAAAATCTTTAAAGGGAAGGTTCAGGGAGGGGGTAAAAAAATAAAAATCCATATCCACTTACCTGGGGCTTCCTCCAGCCCGTGGCAGGCAGGAGGTGCCCTCGCCGCGGCTCCGCAGGTTCCCGGTGGCCGACCCGACCTGGCCAGGCCCGGCTGCCAGGTCGGGCTCTTCTGTGCTCCAATCTGCGCCTCACAGAGGCGCGCTGACGTCATCGGACATCCTCCGGGCTGTACTGCGCAGGCGCAGTAGTTCTGCGCCTGCGCAGTACAGCCCGGAGGATGTCCGATGACATCAGCACGCCCGCGTGGGACGCAGAAGAGCTCGTCGTTGGAGCGCAGAAGAGCCCGACCTGGCAACCGGTCCGATGGATGGGGACTTCCTGCTCGCACGGAGGTGGGTGGGTCCTGCTCAGGAGCGTGCCAATTACATCATTAGTCGTTTCGGTGTTTCGCGCCTTCGTCAGATCAAAGCCATTTGTGGATAACACACTATGGAGCGCTCTTTTTCTGTTTAGATCTTCTTTTACTACTTACTGTAAATGCCATAGTAACGGGGGGGGGGGGGGGGGGGCGGGGGAGTAATTTATAGTGCAATTTACTCTTGGAGAAATGTATATTTTGTATAGGTGTACTTTACATTTAAGATTTTTTTTTTCTATGTTAGTGGTCCTTTAAGTAGATTAGTACTGCCTGTAAAATCTATGCAAATGTTTTACATTTCTAGATATGCTGCACGTTGTGTTTCATATACTTTATGCTGACAGTGAAAAATAGTTTTAATAACTGGCTTTCTTCTTTTAACCAGCAGATGGCTGCACAGGGTTTTTTGTGAACACAATCCAATTCTGGCTGTTGTCTGCGGATGCAATATATGATGTGCCTGGTGCTGTAATGAGATGGTATGAGTGGTAACAAGCTGGAACTGGTGGCACAGAAAGGGAGGGAATAATTGTGCAATATAAAAAGAGCTAATGTTCCCTCTCCCTTTGTGCACACTGTAATTGTTTTTGTACTGCATTTTGTGCATATTTTTACACGTGATAAAGCTACCATTTTCCTAACTAGGACCCTTTTCCACTGCAAATTGCAAAACGCATGCAATTTGTTTTTTCTGTGCGATATTTCCATTGCGATTTGCAAAAAAAGCAGGTAGATGCGTGTTTAGTGGCAAAGATCCCCCCTGTCACTGCAAATCACAATAGTGCTGCGGTTCTGATCGCAATTCACAGATATTTTTAAACACAATTTTCCCATACGGTAAATCACAATTTTTAGTGATATTGAAGTTATGTACAGCCTGGTTGTGATTTTCAGGAGATGAGGGGGGTGGGGCTTCTCATTGCATAAGGAAATCGCATAGTATCCTAGTAACAGACTGCAGAAGTACTGTGGCATCAGTGGATCAGATCATTCCTGACTGACAGAACACAGAGAGTATCCCTAGGACCTATAATGTCCAACCCTGCACCTCTACAATTCGGAGTGCCACAAGGATCAATCATATCCCCTCTGCTGTTCTACATCTGCAATCTACATCTGCAATCTTCCCCTCTGCAATCTACATGTTGCCACTCGGTACACTTATCCAACAACATGGTCTGACGTACCACTGCTATGCCGATGACACACAGCTATCATACCTCCCAACATTTTGAGATGAGAAAGAGGGACACTTAAGCCATGCCCCTGCCACACCCCTGATCACACCCCTAGTCACGCATACCATAAAGATTTCCTAAGAAAAATATGTGGTTTTATAATTCAAACCACACTGGTCCTTTCTATCCTGGTTCATTTTCCTTCATATTAACATTTTAAAATTAGTAATATATCAATTTAAAGTATCTCCCCAGTATATGCAGGCAGGTGTATAGGTCTCCCTAGTATAGCCAGGTGTATAGGTCTCCCTAGTATAGCCAGGTGTATAGGTCTCCCCAGTATATGTAGCCTGGTGTATAGGTGTCCCCAGTATATGTAGCCAGGTGTATAGGTGTCCCCAGTATATGTAGCCAGCTGTATAGGTGTCCCCAGTATATGTAGCCAGCTGTATAGGTGTCCCCAGTATATGTAGCCAGGTGTATAGGTGTCCCCAGTATATGTAGCCAGGTGTATAGGTGTCCCCAGTATATGCAGCCAGGTGTATAGGTGTCCCCAGTATAGCCAGGTGTATATGTCCCTAGTATATGTAGCCAGGTGTATAGGTGTCCCCAGTATATGTAGCCAGGTGTATAGGTGCCCAGTATATGTAGCCAGGTGTATAGGTGCCCAGTATATTTAGCCAGGTGTATATATGCCCAGTATATGTAGCCAGGTGTATATATGCCCAGTATATGTAGCCAGGTGTATAGGTCTCCCCAGTATATGTAGCCAGGTGGATAGGTCTCCCCAGTATAGCCAGGTGTATAGGTGTTCCCAGTATATGCAGCCAGGTGTATAGGTGCCCCCAGTATATGTAGCCAGGTGTATAGGTGCCCAGTATATTTAGCCAGGTGTATAGGTGCCCCCAGTATATGTAGCCAGGTGTATAGGTGTCCCCAGTATACCCAGGTGTATAGGTGCCCCCAGTATATGCAGCCAGGTGTATAGGTGTCCCCAGTATAGCCAGGTGTATAGTTGACCCCAGTATATGTAGCCAGGTGTATAGGTGGCCCCAGTATAGCCAGGTGTATAGGTCTCCCCAGTACATGCAGCCAGGCGTATAGGTTTCCCCTGTATATGCAGCCAGGTGTATAGATGCCCCCAGGAAGGGAGGCAGCCAGTGAAAGGGAGCTGGTGGCAAAGTGGCGGAGAAGGGGGGAAGTCTCCCCCTCCCCCCCCCTTCCCTCACCTTGGGGCTCCCTTTCCTGGCTCTCCCTTCCGGATTAATGTGTTTCTCCGCAGCGACTGACAGCGGGCGGGGAGGAATTACCGGTTACCGCAGTCCTTCCAGCCGGCAGAGGGAGCTGTGATCTGTGCGCCGCTAGTCTGGTCTTGAGTAGACCAGACTTGCGGCACACAGATCACAGCTCTCTCCGGCGGCTGCGTAACAGCGGTAACCGGTAAGTCCTCCCCGCCCGCTGTCAGCCGCTACAGAGAAACACATTAATCCAGAAGGGAGAGCCAGGAAAGGGAGCCCCAAGGTGAGGGAAGGGGGGGGGAGACTCCCCCCCCCCCCCCCCCCCCCCCTCTCCGCCACTTTGCCACCAGCTCCCTTTCACTGGCTGCCTCCCTTCCTGCACAAATAGGTAGTCCGCCCCTGCATCTGACCCCCCCAGCCAGCCGGGACACTGGGGGGTCATAGCGGGAGAGCCCTCCCAAATCGTGTCAGTCCCGACGAAAACGGGACGGTTGGGGACTATGAGCTATACCTGTCCTCCAAACCTGGTGGAACAGACCCTACTCCAAAAATAAACTCTTGCTTAGCTGAGCTACAGGCATGGATGAATGATAACTGGTTGAAACAATGCTGACAAAACTGAGGTCCTTTTTGTCCAAACCCAGCGCTCGCCATCAAAACGGCTCTATCCTAAAGCAACACCAATCAGGATTTGGAATTCAGACAAACAGCTCCAATCTTGTGCGGAGCCTTGGCGTACTAATCGATGGGGAATTGAGTTTCAGAAACCAAATTTCATCTGTAGTTAAATCTTCCTACTTTCATCTGAAGAACATTGCAAAGATTAAACATCTGATTCCCCCAGAGGATCTACCAACCCTAGTTCACGCCTTCATCACATCATGGCTGGATTACTGCAATGCCCTTTATGCTGGCCTCCCCAAAAAGGACCTGTGTCGCCTGCAATTAGTGCAGAATGCTGCTGCCAGTTTGCTAACAAACCAGCCTCGCCACTGTCACATTACACCGATCCTTCGCTCACTGCACTGGCTACCCGTAAAATGGAGAATACTCTTCAAGATTGGACTGCTGACATTCAAATCCCTGCACAATCTGGGCCCTGGATACATGAAGGACTTGCTGAAGCTGCACCACACCTCCCACAACCTCAGATCAGCAAGTTCTATAAAGTTGGTCACTCCCAGAGTGCACCTCAAAAAATCTGGAGACAGAGCCTTCTGTCATGCTGCCCCTACTCTTTGGAACTCCCTGCCACACCCAGTAAAGACAGCACCATCCCTGGAGCTATTCAAATCCAAACTGAAAAGCCACCTGTTTAGCCTGGCATTTCCGGACTTATAAAATTCTTCCTCTGTACCACGATGGTCGGAGCCATGCTTATGCGCTTTGAGTCCTACGGGAGAAAAGCGCTTTACAAATGTTATTTGTTGTTGTAGTACCGTGCTTGCTATTTTTTGTGCATTCCCATAGACTACTACTACCATATCCCTCTGAACTTTTGCAGCCAGGTACCAGGGACAATAAGCCCCACCCCTCCCATGCCTTTAACCTAACCCCAATTTTACATGTTACCCCCCCACCCACTATAAAGTCCCCTGGTGTCTAGCCCCCCCCCATATCTTTCCTGGTGTCTAGTGGTTTCTCCCCTCCCTCCTCAATAAAGCTTACACGCTATGCAGGAGGAGAAGCAGTGACGAGTATACACATCGCTAGACCCCGGTGGAGCAGATGAGAGGCGCACTGCTTCCACTTGTGCTTATGGCCCAGAGGTGTCCAGTATAAGTAGCCTCCCTGTGTAGGTAGTGAGAAGTGTACCCAGCCCCCCTTCCCCCTAAGCTCCTCTTAGGCCCCGTTTACACTTAATTGGTATGCGTTAGTGCGCTTTGGTACGCGTTTTTCCATAGCAGTGCATTGGGAAGAAGATTTACGTTAAAACTCGGTAAGTGTGAACTGTGCCATAGGAAAACATGGGCATTACTTTGAAAATCAGTTTTCTTTCAGTTATAACAGAGCAACTGATTAAATGTAAAAGGGGCCTAATGTAGGTAGCCCCCCTTCCTCCCTCAGGGCATTGCATTGGTGTCAGTGGCCTCTCCATTACTCACAGACCTCAGATCACGGGCAACTGAAGAGAAGGAGAGAGGGTGCACAGTACCTGCGCGGCAAACTTCACATGCGGGAAGTGACCAATGGCATCGCTTCCGCATATGAAGTGCTCCTTTTCCGCAGTCACTGTGCTTCCTGTCTCTCTCTCTACGGTCACCACTGATTTGAGGTCTGTGATGGGGGAGGCACTGGGGCAGGCATGGTGTCCATAGCACTGTGGCGCCCATGGCAAGATCCATGCCTGCACCCCTTCAGATACGCCACGGTCTGCATATCAAAGCATCATATCTATCAGCTGATCACCTGCTTCTCTGTGAGTTTGCCTAAGCATTGCCACCCTCCTTTGAAAATAAGCTGTGAGGCCTGGTTCACACTCGGATCATATGCAGCACAACATTTTGGCGTTTTTTCGGCGACTGTGATTCCCATTCAAGTGAATAAGAATCGCATTGAGATTGCTGCCAAAATGCTGCATTCAACGCATTTGCGATTTATGCAAATTGCAAATGCTCCAGTGAGAATGATCCCACAGGGATACACTTGTTACAGCTCTTTGCTGTTCGCCGATAAAGCAATGAAACGCTTCCCAAAGGTGTCCCAGTATGAACTAGAGGCTGAAAACCCTGCGTTTTTGCCTCTAATGAAAGTTTATGGCCGCAGGAAAAAACGCATATGCGTTGTTATGCATTTTTAAAGCTGCGTTTTCAAAAACGCTGGTTTTGTTGCGTAATATGCAGGAATGCTGCCAAAACGCACATAATGAAAGTCAATGGGAACGCAATGGTATGCGTTTTTATATGCGTTTTTTTTTATTATTATTTTTATGTATTTTCACTTCCTGTTGTCTTCAGAGTAGTTTGCATAAACTAAAATATGAAATCGCATATGCATTTTTTTTTATAAGCAACTGCATTAAAACGCACGCAAAACGCTTGAAAAACGCATCGCAAACACACACCACATTAACATAAAACGCAGCTTTTCACGCCATGTCATAGGGCTGGAACCCACTACAAAACGCTATCGCTAATCGCAATCACTAGCGTTTTGCATGAGCGGTTTGTAAGTAATTTCATGAGTGTTTTCAGTAGCGATTTTAAAAAGTGTAATTAATTTGCCAGCCGATGTTTAGCGATTAGCATTTTTAACTCTGATCTGTCCTTTCAATTAATTTTAACTTTGTTACAGTGTGCAGTAATGTAAAAACGCTAGCAAAATCGCTGTGTAGGTTTTGACGAGCAATTATGCCAGCGTTTATATACTTTACATTGCAGAAACGCTAATCGCGAACGCTCAAAAATGCTGCATGTTCCGCGTTTGCAGTTTTGGTAATCGCAGTCGCTCCAGTGGAATTTGGCCCATCCATTAACATTAGCTGAGTGTATAAGGAAATCGCTAGCGTTTTGAATCGCTCCCTAAACGCTCAGAAAATCGCTCTAGAGGGTTCCAGCCCTTATGTGATCCCAGCCTAATGCTGGGAATACACGGCTCGATTCTGAGCCATTTAAATGGCTCGATGGATAATTTCCACCACTTCTGATCTCCCGCCCGATCGTTTCCGGGCTCGATTCTGCATGGAGGGCAATGGGAAAAGATAAGAAAAACGAGCGGAAGATAAGAGAATCGCCTGCAGAATCGAGCGCAGAAAACGATCGGGCACGGAATCAAGTTGCAAAATCGACCCGTGTATTCCCAGCATAACGGATCTGGAATGAGAAAGAGCAGTCGATTCTGAGAAGGCCACATAGCTTTTAACTGAATACAGTCACACAAATAGAACTGCTCATTACCCTGGGACTTTATATAAGCTGGACTAGGGCAAGTGCTAAACTGGTGTGGCCCATTTAAACAGCACATGTTAATATTAACCCTGAAAGCATGCTATGTCTGCTTGCTGTGCTGTGCATGAAGTTGGGTTGTGTATGGACCAGTTTGGTTGAGGACATCTTTTTGCACTAAAATGGCTTATGCAAATTCCACGATTCGTTGATTTGCATTACCAGCAGTAAAGGGGCCCATACACTTACAGATTTTCCCACCGATATACAGCCAATTCAATCACTGTGATCGAATCGGCTGTGAAATCGTTGTGCAAGCGCTGACCGAACGATCTCCATTTCCATCTGAAATCGATCGTTCCCGTCGATCTGTCCGTGCGGAAGATTTCGCTCGATCGCCGGTAGGTTGGGAGTGCGTCGATAGTGGCATTCAAATGCCCGACGACCGACACTAGCGGCAATACATTACCTTATCCGGCCGGCACGAGTCCCCACTGCTTCTTTGCGCTGGGCTCAGAGTCCGGCTGGCTTCACTTCTTCCTGTCCCGGCAGGAAGTTTAAACAGTAGAGCGCCCTCTACGGTTTAAACTTCCCCGGACAGGAAGTACAGTAAAGCTGTAACTCTGGAGCCCAGAGCGGAGAAGAAGACAGCGGAGACCGGGGGACTCGCGCCGGCCGGATCAGGTAATGTATGCGGGGGCCCAGGGGGCAGCGGCAGCATCACAGATGGTGAATCGATTTCATGCTGAAATCGATTCACAATCTGTTTGCAGTAAAGGTTGCCATATGATCCCTCTCTAATCAGATTCGATCAGAGAGGGATCTATCTGTTGGTCGATCTGATAGCAAATCGACCAGTGTATGGCCACCTTATAGATGCATTTCTGATGAAATGAACAATGTAAGTCGGGGTGAGGTAAGATTTTACAACTGGAAAACACTGAGTGCCAGTGCACACCAAAAACCTCTAGCAGATCTGCAAAACGCTAGACTGTTTTGAAGCAGATTTTAGAGCGATTCTGCCTAGCATTTTTGGAGCGTATTTGTGTAGCAGATTACAAATATTGTTACAGTAAAGCTGTTACTGAACAGCTTCTGTAACAAAAACGCCTGGAAAATCGCTGTGATCTAGTGTTTTTTCAGAGCGGTTTTTCGCAGAAACGCCTCAGAAATCTAAAAAATGCTGCAGCCCTAGCAATTCACCCCCCCCCCCCCCCCCCCCAAGTTTGCGTTTGTGGAAAAAACTAGTGTGTGCCATTCCACTCACTTTCATTAGCCAAGCAGTTTTCCCCGTGCAAGCGGTTTTTAAAAAAACGCTTCAGAACCGCTCTGGTGTGCACCAACCCTACCTTAAATCTATCTTAACTTGTTTTGTGCCAGAGACCCTGTTGATCCATCTGTCATTTGTCACAAACGCAAGAAGAGACCCTGCTGATCCAGCTCTCATTTGTTTGTCTTTGTTCCATCTCTTGATTTTTAAAAACCCAAGATCAACCTCAACTGACCCCACCCACCTCCTCCCTCTGCTGAAAGAGATGAAATCTTTGTGGTCAGCACTGCAGCTGTAGTCCCTGTCTGCTCAGTGTGTATTAAATCACTTAAAGAGAACCTAAACTGAAAATAAAAAGTCGTAATAACCATACACAGGTCATACTTACCTCCTGTGTAGTCTACTCCTCAATCTCTTTCTCCTCTCCTGCATCCCATTTGACCACTGTGATCAATGGAATTCTCCATCCACCATCTTAAAAATAGCCATTACCCCATAACAGCTTCCTGGTCTGTCAGCAGCTGATATATAACTGACAGCAACTGATATATTTCAGTTCTGACAAAATATTGTCAGAACTAATAGGGATCACTGTAAGAAGAAAATGGTGAGCCTCTGAGAGTAACTGACGGGGAGGTTAATATGTAATATTCATTTGCGGCTACATAATGTGTTTATTCTAAATAATTTCACTCACTTCAGGTTCCCTTTAAGGCCTCCTTTCCACGAACTTTTGATAGGCAGTGAAATGCCTCTTAAACTCTCTCAACTGCTGCCTGGTAACTGCTCACTGCTGCCTGGTAACTGCTTGTTGCTGCATGATAACTGCTTACTTCTGCCTGGTAACTGCTTGCTGAGCACACAGCTCAACAGTCCGTGGAAAGGAGGCCTAAAGGACAATTGTAGTGAGGTATATGGAGACTGCCATCTTTATTTCCTTCTAGGCCTCTTTTCCACGGACAGTTGAACTGTGTGCTCAGCAAGCAGTTACCAGGCAGCAGGGAGCAGTTATCAGGCAGCAGCGAGCAGTTGTGAGAGTTTGAGAGGCATTTCACTGCCTACCAACAGTCTGTGGAAAAGAGGAATTAGAATTTGGCTGAACAAGCATGCAGCATATTAGGTGTTTGACATTTTTGTCAGATCTGACAAAATTAGCTGCATGCTTGATTTTGGTGCGATTAAGACACTACTGCAGTCAAATAGACCAGCCTGGCTACCAGGCAACTAGTATTGTTTAAAATGAAATATAGTGACCTCCATATTCTTTTCACTACAGTTGTAATTTAACATTGTAAAAAGCAGGCAAATGTATTCATTAAGGGCCCGTTTCCACTAGGAGCGGTGTGATGCGGCTACATAGCCGCATCGCACCGCGGGTATGCTGAAACACATACACAGCAATGGAAGAGTTTCCATAGCATGCATGTTGTGCGGAGCAATCCGATAATCTGCAGCATACCCGCAGCCGCGTCCCATCTCCTCCATTGGCTTCCGCATCAGGAGATGCGAAAGTGATGCGGCTGGCGGCGGAAGTGATGCGATGCGGCTAGGTAGCTGCATTCGCATCATTTAGCAGTGAAAACCGGCCATAAATTATGTTCATTAAAGTTCCGCCTTTAAAGGAAACCTGAGGCGGATTGTGACCTAAAAACAGATATTTTGTCCATCATGTTAAATTGATAACTGAAATTACAGTGAGGAACATGAGTATTTGAACACCCTTCAATTTTGCAAGTTCTCCCAATTAGAAATCATGGAGCGGTTTGAAATTCACATTGGCTTCTATTCATAAAACTTTTACCGCATGCTTACCGCTGGAAACAGCTGGCTTTCCCTACCATTTAGCAAAGTCTCAATTCATAAAAGCTGTTTCCGCATGAAAAGCTACAATTCCCCAGCAGAGCGATACATTTCCGCCTTGTGCTGTGATTTTCTAGATTTATCTAGAAAAAGTTACAAAATGTCAATTCATAAAGATTAGAGGAAGCGGTATGCGGAGGGGAAATACCGCTTCCTCTGATGTAGCGAGAAGCGTGCGGAATACACACAAGTGAATGAGACAGACCTCCCAAGCAGCAGCAGAGAGAGCAGCACACAGAGGGACTCTGCCTGCTTCTGTGTTTCCGCTAGGTTACAGCCTGCCTACCGCCAGCTTACAGCGGGAAATCTCCGCACTGCTATCGCAGCTGACAAGATTTTTATGAATGACCATCCAGAAGTCTAAAATACTGATGCGGTATTTTCCCTCCATGAATATTTTCGCCCCAAATGTTTTATGAATAGAGGCCATTGTAGGGCGTACATTTGAATAAGGCGCTGGTAGACTTGGGCGCAGGATCCAGCTGTTAAATGGCTGGTCCTGCTTCTGCACAAGTCCGGGGCGTTTTAATTACTATTCCCCCTCCAGGCCGACATGGATAGTGGGGGAATGAAATAATTCGGCTTCCAGCGATTGCTGGAGGCCGAATTATTGTGTTTTTTAAACAACTTCGGCTCCGTCTTCTGACGGAGCCGACCTTCCTCACTGAGCGCCGCTATAGACTGATTCCCATTACAGTCTATGGCGGCGCTGGCTGCGCCCAAAGCTAGCAGCGCTGAAAAGCACTGCTCCGATTGTAGGTGCATTCTCACTGTGAGAGGCAGCATTTAAAAAAAAATTCAGGAAATCACATTGCATGATTTTTAGGCCTCTTTTCCATGGACTGTTGATAGGCAGTGAAATGCCTCTCAAACTCTCACAAATGCTCACTGCTGCCTGTTGAACTGTGTGCTCAGCAAGCAGTTACCAGGCAGCAACAAGCAGTTACCAGGCAGCAGTAAGCAGTTACCAGGCAGTTGTGAGAGTTTGAGGCATTTCACTGCTTATCAACTGTCCGAGGAAAAGAGGCCTAAATGAGTAGCACCTGTCTGCGCTCTTTAAAGACACCTGTCCACCGCACAGTCAGTCATATTCCAACTACTAGCATGGGCAAGACCAAAGAAATGTCAATGGACACCAGAGACAAAATTGTAGATCTCCACAAGGCTGGAAAGGGCTATGGGGCTATTGCCAAGCAGCTTGGTGAAAACAGATGAACTGTTGATAGAACACACTACACCGTCATGGTTTCAAATTATGCATTGCATGGAAGGATCCCTTGCTCAACTCATCACATGTCCAGGCCTGTCTGACGTTTGCCAATGACCATCTATTCTAGATGATCCAGAGGAGGCATTGGAGAAAGTCATGTGGTCAGATGAGACCATAGCAGAACTTTTTGGTCTAAACGTCACTCGCTGTGTTTGAAGGAAAAATAAGGATGAATTGCATCCCAAGAACACCATCCCTACTGTGAAGCATAGGAGTGGTAACATCATGCTTTGGGGGTGCTTTTTTACAAAGGGGACAGGACAACTGATCTGTATTATGTATGGGGCCATTCCCACAGTCAGAGCATTAAAGATGGGTCATGGCTGGGTCTTCCAACATAACAATGACCTGGAGCACACAGCCAGGATAACCAAGGAGTGGCTCCATAAATCCAATAGAAAATCTTTGGAGGGAGCTGAAACTGCATGTTGCTCAGCGACAGCCCTGAAACCTGACCTATCTAGAGGAGATCTGTATGGAGGAGTGGGACAAAATCCCTGTTGCAGTGTGTGAACGCCTAGTCAAGCACTACAGGAAACGTCTGACCTCTGTAATTGCAAACAAAAGCTTATGTACCAAATATTAACCCTGATTTTCTCAGGTGTTCAAATATCTGCAATACAAATAAATCCTTTAAAAATCATACAATTTGATTTCCGGAATTTTTTTTTCTCTCTCTCAGGGCTGGTGCACACCAAAACCCGCTAGCAGATCCGCAAAATGCTAGCAGATTTTTAAACGCTTTTTTTTATTTTTATGAGGCGTTTTGCTAGCGTTTTGCGGATTGCTGCTGCGGTTTTCAGTATAGTAGATTTCATATATTGTTACAGTAAAGCTGTTACTGAACAGCTTCTGTAACAAAAACGCCTGCAAAACCGCTCTGAAGTGCCGTTTTTCAGAGCGGTTTGCGTTTTTCCTATACTTAACATTGAGGCAGAAACGCATCCGAAATCCAAAAAATGCCTCACCCAGGCATTTTTCGTTTCTGCAAAACGCCTGCCGCTCTGGTGTGCACCACCCCATTGAGATACATTGACCAAGCAGATCCGCAGCCGCAAGCGGATCTGAAAACGCCCAAAAAGCCGCTCGGTGTGCACCAGCCCTTAGTGGGAATGGCAAAATCGCAGGGTGTTCAAATACTTACGATCCTCACTGTACTGTGTCTACCAATCCTGTATTATGTTCCTATGTCTATATTTTGTGTATACCATTGTCTGTATTATGTACCCCATGTTTGTTTTTTACTCTGTACAGTGCCATGGAATATGTTGGTGCTTTATACATCGATAATTCTCCAGAGGTTTCTCGTGTCCTCCTCCAGACCACCACCATGCGGCAGAGTATGGCTACACCTCTGCAGTAGCATGGAGCTGCTCATGGCTCCGGTTTACTGCACAGACATAGCCATATTCACGCAGGCGCAGAACGGCCACGTTCGTACATGGTGGGGAGTGCGGCCATGGTAACCTATCCGAGAAGGTCTTGTCAGATATATTCCGGGGGTCTGTGCTTGGCAATGGTGGGGGTGGGGAGAACACTGGAAACCTCTGGGGCATCCTCTTCGTAGGCATGTATCTGATTTTTTTATTTTTAGGTCACAAAAGCTATGCACCTTCCCCTGGGAAGAAAACTCCGTTGTGGGATCTCCTTCCATAACAGAACATGACGCTAACCTGCAGGCTAGTGGCGTGTCTGGGACAGGAACTGAAGCCTCATTAGGATCCAGAGACTTCCCTCTCTTTAGGTAAGTATTTGTTTCTGAATCTGAGCTTCGGCTCGGGTTCCCTTTAGGAATCTGTCATTAACATTATACAATTCTTACAAGTGGGATTAGGGAAGGGAGCTAAACTTATGGTGTGTACACACTTGAAAGATAGATGAAAAATATCAGACCAATTTTACCCCATTCCATGTAGTATGAGAGCCATACTCTACACAGTCTATTCTATGGAGCTGAACTCCCCATCAGATAAAATATCTTTGCTTGATGCTGCACACAAAGATGCTGTACACATTCAAAAGATCAGTATCTGCAAAAGATCTGGTTCCTGCAAAAGATCCATTCCTGCAAAATGCATTCATAGTCTATGATATCTGCAGATCCTCATACACACCTTGTTTAACAGACTTTATCTACATATCTGACAATCATCTGCAGATCTGAAAATCCATCCTGGTGGATCTGATCTGCAGATGACTGTTAAACAAGGTGTGTATGAGGATCTGCAGATATCATAGACTATGAATGCATTTTGCAGGAATGGATCTTTTGCAGATAATGGTCTTTTGTGTCTGTACAGCATCTGTGTGTGCAGCATCTTGCAAAGATTTTTAGCTGATGGGGAGTTTAGCTCCATAGAATAGACTGTGTATAGTATAGCTCTCATACTACATAAAAGGGGGTAAAATTGGTCTGATATCTTTTATTTATCTTTCAAGTGTGTATGTAGCATTAGTAACCTTGAGGTTCATATTGCGGCTTTATCAGCTTTTATTGCTTTATTTGGTGCACCACACTGCCAAAAACAGGCCTTTGGGGAATACCGCATTACCATGCAGTATTCCCCGTCTGGCATCCGTCCAAGCAGGAAGTGACACACGCTTGCAGTCACTTCCTGTCTCGGGTATACGCTTCGGAAGCGTATTGTAACAAATATGCTTCTGTGCATGCGCACTGCACCACCGCCTCCAACTTTTTAACCGCTTTGCAGCCAGACCTTGTTTCCCAGTTATGGTCCAGAGCAGTTTTGACAGTTTAGTTATGTCCTTATTTAATCAGCAATTACTTTATCCCTACTTATGACACAGAAATGAAATATATATTGTTTTTTTTTCCAAGACAAACTAGGCTTTCATTGTATGCCATTTTTTCCCCTTGAACAATTTTGTTTTCTATGAATTTTAATGCTATATGCTATATGGATCTGAGAGTGCCAAGGCACTCTGAAGAAGCTGTGGGCGAGGCTTGTTTAGTTTATAGGGAATTGGTGTATTAAAGCAAAACAAAAAAGTATTTGGCTTGAGGAATGCCCTATAAACTATATGAAAGGAACACAATTATGCAATGAGTAAAAGTTTATCTCGGATCCACTTTAATGGTGGAAGCTCTTACACAGTGTGTGTGTGTGTGTGGGGGGGGGGGGGGGGGTGCTCTGGCATAAGGATGGGGGAGATGCAAACGTTATTCACTAAGGAGCCCTATGTGACAATGTCAGAGGATTGCACGGATTTCAGAGGACCTCCTGTTTGTATTGTTACTAAAGCTTTATCATCTCTTTACACAGCACAGTCTATTGTTCTGCTTTTGTGCTATTCTAGTGAATAAAGGAAATGGAAATCCAGCACACGGTAGGTACAGTATTTTCTTAGATTGCTAGATGTATCTTCTCTGTAGAGAAAGAATGATAAAATTGCTTCTCCATCTCCTAGACTTGTAAGGCTATGAGAGCTTCCAGATCTACTCTAATAAAGATGTCAAATTTTGATTGGCCAATCATTTACCACTTCTACTACCTGCATGTAGTGTGAGGGCCAACAGATTTTGAATACTATGAACAGATTGTGTAGGTAAGCTCCCATACTACATAGAAGCAGTAAAATTGGCCAATCAAAATTGGATGAGTGTACTAGATGAGTGCGCTGCCATTCAAAGCGTGTAGTTGGCAACTTGGGCTTTCTGTGACAAAGCACATATTGTGAAACACGTTTGGAAAAGCGCACTGATGTGTATAATGTAAACAGGCCCTGAGGCCTTGTTCACATTGCGTCCGGCTTGTCCGTCCGCGGTGGGCTTTTTTCCCCCGCATTTTGTTTTCCACGATTTTCTGTGCGATCACTCGATTGTGGGCGTTTTTGTAAGCGCTTTTGCAGAGCGCTTCCGTCTTTTGATCTGGAAAAAAAAAATCTGGAAAAAAATAAATACAATGTATTTTAATCACTTGCCGACCGCGCACTCATACCGCGCGTCGGCAAAGTGGTAGCTGCAGGACCAGCGACGCAAATCTGCGTCGCCGGCTGCAGGCGGCGCCCCCCCCCCCCCGCAACACCCAGGCAGGCAGGAGCGATCAGACCCCCCCCCCCCCAGCACATCATCCCACTAGTGGGGAAAAAAGGGGGGCGATCTGGTCGCTCTGCCTGCACCCTGATCTGTGCTGGGGGCTACACAGCCCACCCAGCACAGATCAGCTAAAACAACGCTGGACCTTAAGGGGGGGGTAAAGGGTGGGTCCTCAAGTAGTTAAAAAAAAAAAAACGTCACGCAATCGCTTGTTAGGGCCCTTTTCCAGTAGCAAGCGTGAGCGCATGCGCAAATCACCTGCGCTTGCGATCACGCAGGCTCCTTTTTCCACTGTCTGTGTTCTCCTGTACCGCCACCGGGAGTGGAACGCAATTGCGACGAGAATCGTGCAGGACAGCGATTGCGTTTCGGCAAAAAATGAATCGCGATTGAAGCGCCGTAGTGGAAAAAGAACACCGTGATTTACATGTTATCGCGGTGCTCTAGCGATTAGAAAAACTGTTGCGATGCGCTTTTTAAATCGCAATGCAGCCAGTGGAAAAAGGGCCCTTAAAGAGACACTGAAGCGAAAAAAAAAAAAATATGATATAATGAATTGGTTGTGTACTATGAATAATTACTAGAAGATTAGCAGCAAAGAAAATATTCTCATATTTTTATTTTCAGATATATAGTGTTTTTTCTAACATTGCATCACTCTATAATATGTGCAGATTACACAACACTCAGCATTCAAAATTAGTCTTTCAGAGCAGTCTGTGAAGTAATGACCTCTCCTCTAGCAGAGGAAAAGTAAACAGTTCAATTACAGTTGAGATAATAAAAGTCAGATAACAGCCCTCTCCACGACTAAGTTAGTTGGAGAGCTTAATAGCTTTTTTGCATAGAGATAACTGGAGTTTCTCAACTCTTCCTGTACTGGAAACAATTAGACTGATGTATCTGATCTTAATGTTTTTTTTCTTAGCTGTACTACACATACAAATCATAATATCATCTTTTTTTTTTTCACTTCAGTGTCTCTTTAAAGCAATTTTGTGAGTTTTGCGTTTTTCCTATACCTTCCATTGAGGCAAATCGCCTCAAAAATGGCCCAAGCACCGCTTTTCAAAGCGGATCGCAAACTAACCACTCTGATATGAACTCTCTCATAGAGAAACATTGCACAAGCACTTTCAGGGCGATTTTGAAAATCGCCCATGCTTAAAATTTAACAAAAACGCCAATAATGTGAACAAGGTCTGAGGGCTGGTGCACACCAAAACCCGCTAGCAGATCCGCAAAATGCTAGCAGATTTTTAAACGCTTTTTTTTATTTTTATGAGGCGTTTTGCTAGCGTTTTGCGGATTGCTGCTGCGGTTTTCAGTATAGTAGATTTCATATATTGTTACAGTAAAGCTGTTACTGAACAGCTTCTGTAACAAAAACGCCTGCAAAACTGCTCTGAACAGGCGTTTTTCAGAGCGGTTTGCGTTTTTCCTATACTTAACATTGAGGCAGAAACGCATCCGAAATCCAAAAAATGCCTCACCCAGGCATTTTTCGTTTCTGCAAAACGCCTGCCGCTCTGGTGTGCACCACCCCATTGAGATACATTGACCAAGCAGATCCGCAGCCGCAAGCGGATCTGAAAACGCCCAAAAAGCCGCTCGGTGTGCACCAGCCCTGAAAGTGGATTGAAATGCTGGGAAGTGTAGTTTTTTGAGAGCTAGGAGAAGAATGTTTCCAGCCAGTACAGACTTGAATGACAAAGCCCATCCAAAGTGAGATGTCATGCTGACAGGCTCAGCCCTTCACCAGCCCTGTCCATGTGACTGCACATTGTTTAGGACAGAACAAGGAAGGTGAAGGTGGAAAGAGCTAGCAGCTAAGTTCGCGCAAACAAGTTCTCCGGCGAACCGTTCAGGCCATCTCTACAATTATTGTGTGTGTGCATTAAAGAGCACCTGGCCTGAGAATGAAAGTATACAGTGGCAATTCCTGGGAATCCCTCCGTGTCCTTAAAGGGGAACTGAAGTAAGAGATATACGGAGGCTGCCATATTTATTTCCTTTTAATCAACACCAGTTGCCTGGCAGCCCTGCTGGTCTATTTCTCTGCAGTAGTATCTGAATAACACCAGAAACAAGCATGCAGCTAGTCTTGTCAGATCTGACTTTAAAGTCTGAAACACCTGATCTGCTGCATGCTTGTTCAGGGGCTATGGCTAAGAGTATTAGAGGCAGAGGATCAGCAGGGCTGCTAGGCAACTGGTATTGCTTAAAAGGAAATAAACATGGCAGCCTCCATATACCTCTCTCTTCAGTTCCCCTTTAAACTCTGTGGCCTCTCAGCTTTGCTGGGCTTCCCTCTGTCTTAGTGCTGTGCCCCTTTTAAAGTGTATCTGAAGTGATAATGTAACCTGATGAGATAAATGTGTATGTACAGTACAAATCATATTAATAACCAGGTTGGTTTTATTTTGCTGCCTGAAAGCGTTAATTTCTAGGCATGGAAGTGACAGTTTCTGTGTTGTACCTTGTGGGGAATATAGTAAACATCACGAATAAGCAAATTACAGCCATAAACATTTTCTTGGCAGAATACAACTTTAGAAGGCAGGGAGAGATAAACTATTGACCTTTTTCTAATGCCTTATACACATGGTACGATTTTCCATGCGATAGATGGATCCGATTGATAAAATCCATCATGTCCAATATTGCTCCAGATCACTTCCGCGCTCGATTTCTCATAGCAGTGAATGGAAAAAGATAAGAAAAACGAATAAAGATAAGAGAATTGAGAGCAGAATCAAGTGCAGAATCGTGCGGAAAAAACGATCGAATCGCACGAAAAGTCTTACCGTCTGTACCCAGCATAACTCTGGGACACTTAATAAGCTGCCACTGATTAGAGGCCGTAAAGTATTCAACCTACTTTGTAAAGGTTTAGGCCTATTTCACAGTGTGATGTTAAAGTCGCACATTAGAAAATGTTTCAACGCAGACTAACGCACAGCAATACTAAGTCTGTGCGACATTCACAGTCCACATGTTGCGTTTGTGTGCAAAGTGTAGCGTTATTAGAAAGTGCTGCATGCTGTGCGTTATACACGTTATAAGCTGCGTTGGACTGTTTACACATGCTCAGTAATGACTTAGAAGCATACTTTTCATTGCCTGTATGCTCTACTGTATGCAACGATAACGGGGCATTACGTTGTGTTGCGACTTTTTTGGGGCGTTGCATTGTAATTTGCGTTGCGACTTTAACGTTGCATCAAAATGCAACGTCCTACTGTGAAAGAGGCTGTAAATATAAAAGAAAACCCTGGGATACTTATGCTAGGTACACACCATACAATTTTCGGTTAGACAGATGGTTCGATAATTTCCGACATGTCCGAGCTTATTTTCTATCGTTTTTCTAGTCGATTTCTCATAGAAGTGAATGGAAATTGATAAAAGATAAGAAAATCGATCGGAAATTTGATCAAACAGAAAATTGTATGGTGTGTACCTAGCATTAGTCATTTTTAGGAGTAGAAGGATAAATATAATGGTTTATCTCATCAGTTTTTCACCTTGGGTTCACTTTAAAGGATACCCGAAGTGACACGTGACATGATGAGATAGACATGTGTATGTACAGTGCCAAGCACACAAATAACTATGCTGTGTTCCTTTTTTTTCCTTTCTCTGCCTGAAAGAGTTAAATATCAGGTATATAAGTGGCTGACTCAGTCCTGACTCAGACAGGAAGTGACTACACTGTGACCCTCACTGATAAGAAATTCCAACTATAAAACACTTTCCTAGCAGAAAATGGCTTCTGAGAGCAAGAAAGAGGTAAAAAGTGGAATTTCTTATCAGTGAGGGTCACACTGTAGTCACTTCCTGTCTGAGTCAGGACTGAGTCAGCCATTTACATACCTGATATTTAACTCTTTCAGGCAGAGAAAGAAAAAAGGAACACAGCATAGTTATTTGTGTGCTAGGCACTGTACATATACATGTCTATCTCATCAGGTCACTTCGGGTATCCCTTAAAACTCAGACTGAACACAGTTGGAGCACATGCTCTCTCCTGTCTGTGCCTCCTTCAATCTCACTCTTGTAACCATGCATGCCCAGGACGCTCCCAGCCGAGGCTCCTGCACACTGCAGTGGGGGGCAAAAGCAAAGAGGACGCGCAAGTGGTCCAAGCATGCACCCTTCAGCAGAAGAATGTCAGGATGAAGCTGCAAGACAGAAGGTAGGCTGGTGAAGTCAGTTTATGGCGGCATGGAAGAAGCCCCAGGTATGGCCATCTCCATATTTATCTATTTTTGTCAGTTCAGGTTTGCTTTAAAGGAGTTACCAGGGCAAAATTAACAAAATAAGCGCTACTCACCGGGGGCTTCCTCCAGCCCCAAGCTCCCAGCATGTCCATCGCCGCAGCTCCCTCCCGCTCCCCGGCGATGACGTCAGGCTGACCCCAGGTTGGCCTGTACTGCGCCTGCGCAAGTGGCGCTGTCAATCCCTGCCACGTGGACTGGAGCGGACTGCGCAGGCGTCATCGCTGGGGGCCGGGAGGGAGTTGCGGCGAACGGCTGCGTTCAGAGCTGTGGCGAGGGACATGCTGGGAGCTTGGGGCTGGAGGAAGCCCCGGGTAAGTAGCACTTATTTTGTTAATTTTGCCTTGATAACTCATTTAAAGGACAACTGAAGTGAGAGGGAGGCTGTCATATTTATTTCCATCTAAGCAATACCAGTTGCCAGGCCCTCCTGCTGATCCTCTGCCTCTAATACTATTAGCCATAGCCCCTGAACAAGAATGCAGCAGATCAGGTGTTTCTGACATTAATGTCAGATCTGACAAGACTAGCTGCATGCTTGTTTCTGGTGTTATTCAGATACTACTGCAGAGAAATAGACCAGCAGGGCTGCCAGGCAACTGGTATTGAATAAACGGAAATAAATATGGCAGCTTCCATATACCTCTTACTTCAGTTCCCCTTTAAGGATTCCAGCCCATACAGTCACCACCAAAGGAAGGTCAATGTAAACCTAATTTGTCAGTATTTGGTAAGGGTATGAATCCAGCTTTCCTACCGCTTTATTGGCTGCTCAGATCTGGCTCACAGTGGAGTCACCATTTGGGGCCCCATTACACACACAGGAATCGATGTAGATATTACAAAAAAAAGTGTCGATCTATTGCTTTTAACTGATGGAGTTTGCCTACCCCTGACTATATTGTTTTAATTAGAAAAACATAAACCTGCCGGTTTGACTGGAAGGACTTGTTTTCAGAACAGGTTATTATTTCACGGTTGTGTGGCAACGAAGGTTGAAGTGAAAAAAGTAGCTTGAAAATATTCTGTAGTAGCAGACCACCATTTGCAGAGCAGCGCAGTGGTGGTGCTGGCATCTCACCCTCTACAATGCTGGGTCTGCTGTCCATCCCCCTCCGGTGCAGCCACGACTTTCTTCTGCCTCCTGGTTCCGAGACTTCCTGTATGTCATGTAAAAACATGCAACGTGCAGAAGATCAACATGATGGAGGCAGAGGAGAGCCAATAGGTGCAGTGGAGGACAGAAGGGCCCCAGTGCTGGAGGTGGTAAGATTCCAGCACAAGTAAGAGGTGGATTCTGGGACAGCACAGGAGGAGCACTCCCCCCAAGGACAGGAAGGAAGGAAAAGAAAAAACAATTGCAGTTGCAAGGGCTGCTTTCCGAGTAGCTGTTGGGTCTATGGGTGCATACATATTGCCAACTGAAGTCACCCGTCAGGTATCAGGACCTGATCCACTTGGGCGACATCACTGGGCCGTTCTGCATACATGTGTGTCAGCTGCATGGCACACATGTGTTGCTATGTGGGGGGGGGGGGGGGGGGCAAGGGAAGACAGAAGGACGACAAAGGGTGCATGTGAGGCTTATGCCAATTTTTTTCATCATGATTTTAACCACTTGAGGACTACAGTGCTAAACCCCCCTAAAGACAAGGCCAGTTTTTGCTTAATAGGCCACTGCTGCTTTAAGGCCAAGCTGCAGGGCCGCACAACTCAGCATATAAGCGATCCCCCCCCCCCTTTTTCTCCCCACCAACAGAGCTCTCTGTTGGTGGGGTCTGATCGCCCCCCAGATGTTTATTTTTTTATATGTGTTTTTTTTTAATGTAGCTATTTATTTAATTTGTATCCCCACCCTCCCTCCCCCCGCCAGCCAATCCCTGTGATCGGCTGTCATAGGCTTCAGCCTATGACAGCTGATCACTCCTGAAAGAATGGGAGGGGACAACCGATCCCAGCGCTGTACATGGTGATTAGATGGCGGTTTCGCCGTCTAACAGTCTCCTGAGCAGCCACTGCCGCTCAGAGACTGAAGGCAGGGCGGAGCTCCGCCCCACAAGCAGATGCGCGCACAGCCTGCGCGTGATCTCCTGCAGTAGCCAGCCCCAGGACTTGACGCCAATTTGGCGTTAGGTGGTCCTGGGGCTGCCACCACGCCCGTTGGCGTGGGACGGTCGTTAGGTATTTAAAGCGGGATTGTCACCATAAAAATCACATTTCAACAGCAACTGGTCTGAGTGTATTAAGTGATAAAGATGTTAATCCTGCATTCAAAACTTTCACAACTTTGTCTGCTGTTATGGTTTGGAGTTATCACATACTTTAGGAGCACTGGCCCTTTAATTGCCATTGCCATCGGCTGGCAAAACAGTTGCATGCTGGGGGGGGGGGGGGGGTCTTTTTATCTATAATATATTCCTCCTTTTCCCTTTATTTCCCCCTCCTAATGACATAAGACAGTGTAGACCTCAGTGGGAGTGTCTGAAGACTCTGAGAAGAGGGAGGGTAATGAATACACAATTAGCAATAGAAGAAAAAAAAAGAGTGAGGGAGGAAATGATGTCAGGATTAGCTTCATTCAAAGGTAACCAAGATGGAAAATGTCTAGAATAGGATTCACTGCTTTTCCTTTATAAAATTCACAGGAATCATAACTGGACAGTGCAATACATCTGTTATGTAAGTAACTAGTATTTATCTACTTATATATGTGTTTTTTATTTCTAGATTAGCATGGGTGTCACTTGTTCTTTAAAGCGGAACTGTAGATACATTTTAAATGGACCCCAAGGTCTCCTGATCTGACCCACTTAGACTTTTATCTTTTGGGGTCATCTGAAGGCATTTGTCTATGCTGTGAAGATACTGGATGTGCAGCACCTGAAACTACGAATACTGGAAGCCCGTGCTAGCATTTCTCCTGCGGTGTTGCTATGAGTGTGTGAAGAGTGGGAGAAGAGGGTTGCATTGCCAATCCAACACAATGGGCAGCACATTGAACACATTTTATAAGTGGTCAGTAACTTGTAAATAACTCATGAAAGAATAAAGTTATGTTAAAACCAAGCACACCATTGTTTTTCTTGTGAAATTTCCGATAAGTTTGATGTGTCACATGACCCTCTTCCTATCGAAAAAAACAAAAGTTGGATTCAACATGGCCGACTTAAAATGGCCGCCATGGTCACCACCCATTTTGAAAAGTTTCCCCTCCTCACACATACTAATGTACCATAAACAGGAAGTTAATATCACCAACCATTCCCATTTTATTAAGGTGTATCCATATAAATTGCCCACACTGTATAGCAGGCTATAATCACCTGCGTACACATCTCCTGACAGGCCCCCAGGAGTTTGTATTAGTTGATACCATCATTCCCTGGGGAGTTTCCAGTAGCTACACACTGCCCAGTGAATGTGGACTTTGCAGAGACTGAACTGGAACTTAGCAAGCGAGTCCTATTTGGGAACTGCCCAGCAAATGGAAGTGTTCTGCGCCAGCAAATAATTCCCCAGCTGTCTGATTTCAGAGGACTTGTGTTCTGCAGGTGTAGGAGTCTTGCACATTTTACCTTCCTGATATCCAAGACATGACTCATTCTCTGTGAAGAGTCATCCATATACCAGCCTGTACAGCAATGCCTCACACAGCAAGGAAACGCCACCTACACAGCTTTTCATTTCAATCGCACCACCCTGGTCTGATGGGTCCCACTGAACAAATACCAAATCTGTCCATAAGGGTACTTTTTAAAGTCACAGGTACCGTATAACAAGACCTATATAAAAGAGAAACGTTCGATACCTGCCGTTTCTGAGCTGGGACCCACTGAGCCTTTGCAACAAGGGCTTGTTGAACTGCACTGTGTAGGAGCACGAACGCCCGCTAAGATGCACAGAGCTGCTTGTGCACAGCTTTTTCCTCCGTACTGTGCAGGCGCGAGCCCTACTGGCACCTGCGCAATGCTGCCACGCTCATACACTGAGGGGTGCACAGCTGCAAAGATGAAGAGGGTCCTGGTCAGCAGCAAAGCAGTTGTGGAGGATCGGCCTCTGGAGCATCCAGGGGCTTCCCTCTACTGTGGTTGTGCAAAACAAAAATTTGCCTTCTTAAAGTGAATCCGAGATAAACTTTTACTCATTGCATAATTGTGTTCCTTTCATATAGTTTATAGGGCATTCCTCAAGCCAAATACCTATTTTTGTTTTAATACTCTAATTCCCTATAAACTAAACAAGGTTAACCGTGGTTAGTATAAGAATGGTGGTATTTTTAGCAAGTAATGGACAGCGATGATTACCATAAGAAAGGAGGCCTTTGTTAGCACAATATTGATTTTTTTTTTATTTGTTTCACAATATTGATATGACAGGTGCTATTAGTGTACTAATTAAGACTTAATTGTTTTACATTTGGTCTATACTAAACTTTCCTGAATTTCCAGGGCAATAGTTCAACCCATCAAGACTCAGGCAGTCCCTAAACAGAATACTGTCTTCATATAGTGATTGCACACATCCCTCATAAAGGCTCATACACACGTCCCAACAATCTGCACAACTATCTACTAAACTTAGGGCCGGTTCACATGGACGCATGCGGCTTCTAGGGTCACCTGAAATGACGCGGTAAATCGGGATCGGAACACCGCGTTTGTGCAATCGACTGTAATCGGCGGTAACTGTACAATGCTAAGCGTTCCCATTCAAGTTGACGAGTCCCGGACGCTTAGCGGTAATTGCCACCAAGTATCCATGTAAAATGGCTTTTAAAGGACAGATGCGAGGAGTCTTTTTTTTTTTTTCTTAAATCTACTTACCTGGGGCTTTCTACAGCCCCTGGCAGCCGATATGTCCCTCACCACAGCTCCGCTTCCATCTGGTGTCCTGGGATCCCCTCTGTTATAGATGCCAACCGGCATCTACTGTGCCTGCGCAAAACACTCCAGACCACGTCAGTGTGAACACAGGCCAGGGTAAGGACATATGCTCACTACTGTGCAGTATGGAGCCGCACGTCTTCGGGAGGACACGGCTCCCGAAGACTTCCAAATAGGGATGGTTGCTGGATTCCGCGGAATTAAAAATTCCATGATTCTGGCCGGAATTTGGCGTTTCCGTTGTGACGGAACGGAATTGCTATATCACTATGGCGGAATTTCCGCGGAAATATGAAATTCTGCTGAATTTTACGGAATGCTAATTTTTTTCCCCAACGAACTGATTTCTGCCTAATAAGAAGAATTTCTGCTCGACAGACTTCCTTATTTCCTCCCTTCCTCCTCCTCTGGAGGAGGGTCTTGTCTTCCCGGGAATTGTAGCATTTCAAAAGCCAGCTTACATACATTGGCCAGGAATCGAACCCAGGTCTAGTGTAGTGTTGGGCGAACAGTGTTCGCCACTGTTCGGGTTCTGCAGAACATCACCCTGTTCGGGTGATGTTCGAGTTCGGCCGAACACCTGACGGTGCTCGGCCAAACCGTTCGGCCATATGGCCGAACTAAGAGCGCATGGCCGAACGTTCCCCGAACGTTCGGCTAGCGCTGTGATTGGCCGAACGGGTCACGTGGTTCGGACCCGAACGCGCTCTGATTGGCCGAACTGTCACGTGGTTCGGGTAAATAAATACCCGAACCACGTCATATCTCCGCCATTTGTCTGTGGGTTTAGCTTTGGGTAGGCAGGCAGGGTAGTTCGCGCTCCAGCCACGCTAGCCAGGGTCCCCCCCAGTCATTGTGTGTCGCTGCTGGGAATAGTAGTACACCGCTCGCTCAGCATTCTGTTTACTGCCACTCTGTGTACCTCGCTCAGCCACACTATATAGCATTCTGTTTACTGCCACTCTGTGTCTGCTGGGAATAGTAGTACACCGCTTGCACAGCCACACTATATAGCATTCTGTTTACTGCCACTCTGTGTACCTCGCTCAGCCACACTATATAGCATTCTGTTTACTGCCACTCTGTGTCTGCTGGGAATAGTGGTACACCGCTCGCTCAGCCACACTATATAGCATTCTGTTCACTGTTCTGTGTCTGCTTGGAATAGTGGTACACCGCTCGTTCAGCCACACTATATAGCATTCTGTGTACTGTTCTGTGTCTGCTGGGAACAGTAGTACACCGCTCGTTCAGCCACACTATATAGCATTCTGTGTACTGTTCTGTGTCTGCTGGGAACAGTAGTACACCGCTCGCTCAGCCACACTATATAGCATTCTGTTCACTGTTCTGTGTCTGCTGGGAATAGTGGTACACCGCTCGCTCAGCCACACTATATAGCATTCTGTTCACTGTTCTGTGTCTGCTGGGAATAGTGGTACACCGCTCGCTCAGCCACACTATATAGCATTCTGTTTACTGTTCTGTGTCTGCTGGGAATAGTGGTACACCGCTCGCTCATCCACACTATATAGCATTCTGTTCACTGTTCTGTGTCTGCTGGGAATAGTGGTACACCGCTCGCTCAGCCACACTATATAGCATTCTGTTCACTGTTCTGTGTCTGCTGGGAATAGTGGTACACCGCTCGCTCAGCCACACTATATAGCATTCTGTTTACTGCCACTCTGTGTACCTCGCTCAGCCACACTATATAGCATTGCGTACTCTGCCAGTCAGTGTGTATATTGCTGGGATCAGTAATACTCCACTCACCGTCAACCACTATATGAGCTCAACATGAGTTCCCCAGAGACCTCCGCTGTGAGCAGCACTCCCAACAACAGCAACAGCCAACGCCCCACGCAAGCTATAACATCCACCCCAGCAGCCAGTGGTCAGCAGCAGCCCTCCCCGGAGGAGAACGTTGTGTCCATCAGTCCGTCGCCAGAGCGATTAATGAGGGCTGCCATTGAGGAGATGATGGGGCCTGATGTGGAGGAGGAGGTCTGGCTCAGGCCAGCATCCCAAGTTAATGTTGAGGACGATGAGGGGTCTGTGTCTGGGGATGTTGGGGTGGCAGAGGTGGTGGGTGGGTCAGACTCAGGAGAAGAGTTGTATGATGAGGATGATGATCGGGACCATCTGTATGTGCCTCAGAGTCCGACCCCGGAAAACATGTTGTATCGTGTGTTTAGGTACTAAAATCTGCGTTCCCTCCCAGTAGTGTTGGGCGAACAGTGTTTGCCACTGTTCGGGTTCTGCAGAACATCACCCTGTTCGGGGTGACTATATAGCAGACTATATAGCATTGTGTTTAATGCCACTCTGTGTACACGGCTCAGCCACACTATATAGCATTGTGTTTACTTCCACTCTGTGTCTGCTGGGAACAGTAGTACACCGCTCACCCGCCACTGTATAGCATTGTGCTCTGTGTCACTGCTGACAATAGTGGTACACCGCTCACCCACCACTGTATAGCATTTCTGTACTGCCACTGTACTGCTGCCAGTCAGCGTGTACTTTAAGGATAAGTGAAATGAGGAAGAAATCCGGTGAAAGAGGGAGGGGCAAGGGAAGAGGTGTTTCCCCTGACGGTTCACGTACAGGCCACAGGGGAGCACCCAAGAAAACCCACTCAATACTGCCCATGTTGTCCAGGACAACAACCCTCACAGATCCAAAAGAACAGGACCAGATAATTACTTGGATGACCTCTCAAGCGTCCAGCAGTGGGTTAAGCAGCACCAGCACATCACGCACGAGGTCCGAGTCCTCAGCCAGTTAAAGTCTGGGCTTTCTTTGAAGACTGCACTGAGGATGTTACCATGGCGATTTGCAAGGTGTGCAAGACCCGCCTGAGCAGGGGGAAAAGTATTAACAACCTCTCCACCACCAGCATGAGCCGCCACATTCTATCCAAACATCCCACTCTGTGGGCAAACGCGGCAGGACAGGGTACCACCAGCAACACTGCCTCCCTTGGGTTCACCAGACTCACCACCAGACCCGCCTCAGCAGCAGCAGTAGCCCAGCCATTGCGTGGTTCACAACATTCACAAACATCAGACGATGCTGACACTGTCACTTTCCGGACTAGTGCTCTTGAGGTCTCCCAGTGTTCATCAAACACAACAACCAACAGCCCTTCGGTGTGCAGCGCTACGGTTGAGTTGTCTGTTTCTGAGATGTTTGAGCACAAGAGGAAATTGCCAGCAAATGACCCCCGGGCCGTGGCAGTAACAGCCAGCCAGCATAGCCAAGCTTCTGGCCTGCGAAATGCTGCCATATCGAGTGGTGGAGACAAACAGCTTCAAGGGCATGATGTCAGTGGCCATCCCACGTTACGTGGTTCCCAGCCGCTACCACTTTGCGCGCTCTGCAGTGCCTGAGTTGCATGAGCACGTGGTCAGCTAAATAACCCGAAGCTTGAAGAATGCCGTTGCCTGCAAGGTTCACCTCACCACTGACACCTGGACGAGTGCGTTCGGCCAGGGTCGATACATCTCCCTTACCGCGCACTGGGTGAACCTTGTGGAGCCTGGCAGCGATTCCTCACCTGCTACGGCGCGGGTGTTGCCCACGCCGCAAACAGCTGGATAACAACAGCAGCACCTACCTCTCTGACTCCTTCTCCTCCAACGCATCTCAAAGCTGTACCTCATCCGGAAATGCTAACCCAGCACCAGCAGCAGTAGGATCGTGGAAGCAGTGCAGCACAGCTGTTGGCATGCGTCAGCAAGCGTTGCTGAAGCTGATCTGCCTTGGGGATAAGCAGCACACAGGGGAGGAAATTTGGAGGGGAATAAAGGAACAGACGGATTTGTGGCTGGCACCGCTGGACCTGAAACCGGGCATGAAGCTAGACACCTGGCACGAACTGGCAATGTACGCAATAGAGGTGCTGGCTTGCCCGGCAGCCAGCGTTATGTCGGAACGCTGTTTCAGTGCTGCCGGAGGCATCATCACAGATCGGCGTATCCGCCTCTCCACAGAAAATGCAGACCGTCTGACTCAAATTAAAATGAATCAATCCTGGATTGGAAACGACTACGCAACACTCCTGGACCCCAACCAAGTAACATGACCGATGAACATCTGGGATGGTTTAGCGTTTCCGGTCCCTGTTTATTGAACCTCTCATCTGTATTACATTTATGACTGCATGGCGGCAAAAAGCATTGCTGCTATATCCGCACGCTTTTTGTCCTCATGCAAGGCCTGGGTTGTTGTGTCTCACAAAGCGTGGCCTTCTCCTCCTGCGCCTCCTCCTGTTCCATCACGTGTGCTGCTGCTGCTGCTGCTGCTGGGTTAGCGTTGCCGCGTGGTCCCTGTTTATTGAACCTCTTATCTTTATTACATTTATGACTACATGGCGGTACAAAGCATGCTATCCGCACGCTTTTTGTCCTCATGCAAGGCCTGGGTTGTTGTGTCTCACAAAGCGTGGCCTTCTCCTCCTGCGCCTCCTCCTGTTCCATCACGTGTGCTGCTGCTGGGTTAGCGTTGCCGCGTGGTCCCTGTTTATTGAACCACTTATCTTTATTACATTTATGACTGCATGGTGGTACAAAGCATGCTATCCGCACGCTTCTTGTCCTCATGCAAGGCCTGGGTTGTTGTGTCTCAAAGCGTGGCCTTCTCCTCCTGCGCCACCCTCCTCCTGTTCCATCACGTGTGCTGCTGCTGGGTTAGCATTACCGGTCCCTTTTCCTGGAACCTCTTATATGTATTACATTTATGACTGCATGCCGACAAAAAGCATGTTACCTGTGCAAAGAAAACAGACATTTCCCGCATTTAAAAGACAGTTTTCCCTTTGAAACTTTAAAATCGATTTTCTCAAAAACTATAAGCTCTTTTTGCTAAATTTTTTTTTCCTCTTGTACCCACTCCCAAGGTGCACATACCCTGTAAATTTGGGGTATGTAGCATATAAGGAGGCTTTACAAAGCACAAAAGTTCGGGTCCCCATTGACTTCCATTATGTTCGGAGTTCGGGTCGAACACCCGAACATCGCGGCCATGTTCGGCCTGTTCGGCCCGAACCCGAACATCTAGATGTTCGCCCAACACTAGTGCTTGGTAGGCAGCTCTCCTCACCACTATACCACCACCAACACTACATGCTGAAGCCAGCCTAGCATGTACCATTATATCCAAGAGAAAAATGAGCTTGCTTAGGGATTTGTAGGATGCCAAAAGCCAACTCACATACATTGGCCAGGAATCGAACCCAGGCCTACCGCTCTGTAGGCTGCTATCCTAACCATTATACCACTAACACAACACACTACAATGCTACATGCTGAAGCCAGCCTAGCATGTACCATTGTGATATATCCAAGAGAAAAATTAGCTTGCTTAGGGATTTGTAGGATGTCAAAAGCCAACTCACATACATTGGCCAGGAACCGAACCCAGGCCTACCACTTAGTAGGCATCTATCCACACCATTATACCACCAACACTACATGCTGAAACTTCTTGGAGCAGACTTACTTCCTCCCTCCAAAAGACACACATACATCACCATAAAATCATTCAACAGCAACTGCATGCACAGTTTTTGTGGTACACAGTCTCTGTGGCACAATTGGTTAGTGCGTTTGGCTGTTAACTGCAAGGTTGGTGGTTCAAGCCCACCCAGGCATGGCCTTGCCTTTTGTGTTCAACAGTTGTCCGAAGAGAACCCCAGATAGCCATGTAGATTCATCTCTCTCTAGTAGGGATGGTCACCGCTTTCCGCGGAATTGTATTTTCCGCAATTTTGGGCAGAAATTGGTCATTCCGTTTCATTTGGTCGGAACAGAATTGCTCTTTCAATCTGGCGGAATTCCGAAATTGCCTGTGACATACTGCCGGTATCCGTTGATGGAGATTCAGTTTAATGGCATAAAGAGAGAGAGAGAGAGAGAGAGAGAGAGAGAGAGATCATTTTTATCTTGGGTATATCGCAATGGTACATGCTAGGCTGGCTTCATCATGTAGCATTGTAGTGTGTTGTGTTGGTGGTATAATGGTTAGGATAGCAGCCTACCAAGCGGTAGGCCTGGGTTAGATTCCTGGCCAATGTATGGGAGTTGGCTTTTGACATCCTACAAATCCCTAAGCAAGCTCATTTTAATCTTGGATATATCATAATGGTACATGCTAGGCTGGCTTCAGCATATAGCATTGTAGTGTATTGTGTTGGTGGTATAATGGTTAGGATAGCAGCCTACCAAGCGGTAAGGCCTGGGTTTGATTCCTGGCCAATGTATGTGAGTTGGCTTTTGACATCCTACAAATCCCTAAGCAAGCTCATTTTTCTTTTGGATATATCATAATGGTACATGCTAGGCTGGTTTCAGCATGTAGTGTTGGTGGTGGCATAGTGGTGAAGAGAGCTCGCCTACCAAGCACTAGACCTGGGTTCGATTCCCAGCCAATGTATGTAAGCTGGCTTTTGAAATCCTACAATTTCCTGGAAGACAAGACCCTCCTGTGGAGGAGGGAGGGAGGAAGGAAGAAAAGGACTAAGGGAACAGTCAATAGGTTCTATGCAGGGTTGCTCGTAAACTACGCCAGCGCAAATCTACGCATCGTAATACGCAACTACGCATCGTAGTTTGTAGGCGACGTTTAAGAACTACGCATTTCAGCGTAGTCGTAGTCCCGCTATGCGAAGCTTCGTCCGCTACGCGTAGTTGACGTATGTATTGCGAAGTCAACTACACGTGCGGTAACTGCATCTATACAGATCATTGCGCATGCACAGAAATTTTATTGCCCTTTATACGCATACAATTCCGCATTGGATGGTGGAATGTAGGCTTATATTAGTTTATATATGCGCATAGTTAGCAGATTATTGCGGACATTTTTCCGCATAAGGGCATAAGCGGTCGCATCAACTACGCTACGCACTACGTGAAGCTTGCGTATTTTATGGCGTAGTCTACGGTATGCTAACGTAGCGAAGTTGCTGATTTCGGAGCCGTAGATTGCGAAGTGTATTTGCGTAAAAATACGCGTAGTTCCAGTGTAGCGAAGTTGGCTGACTACGACCATCCCTGGTTCTATGGGCTACAATTTAGCATAAATAAGGTTCCATTTGCAATTACTTTAATTTTTCCGCCGGAATCACGCGGAATTTCGCAAAAATCCGGCAGAATTTTCATAGCGACGGAATTAAGCGCTGGCAGAATCCGCGAATACTGATGGAACGGAATTTCCTCTTTCCGATCATCCCTACTTCCAAATACCCTTTCGGCGGGGGATTGAAACAGGGGGAACCAGCACAGGATAGAGAGCACCGAGAGAGGAGACGGAAGGCTCTATACGACCCAGAGCCTTCCCTCTCCTTAGGTAAGTATTTACTTCATTTTTTTAAAAATGTGGTTCCCATCACTTTAACAGCTCAAATACACACCCAGCAATCAAACAGATGCACAACAGATGCATAACTAAATACTTACCATGCACACAGGAAAGCACAATGGGAGCTGCTAGCCTGGTAGTTACAAAATTATGGAAACAAATACGGGTAGAAGGCTGCGCATCCCTGACCTAATACTACATTTGAATGGTTAAAGTGAATGGGAACCGCATTTTTAAAAAAATGAAGCAAATACTTACCTAAGGAGAGGGAAGGCTCTGGGTCGTATAGAGCCTTCCGTCTCCTCTCTCGGTGCTCTCTATTCTGTGCTGGCTCCCCCCCCGCCCCCCCCCCCCCCGTTTCAATCCGCCACCGAAAGGGTATTTGGAAGTCTTCGGGAGCCGTGTCCTCCCAAAGACGTGCGGCTCCATACTGCACAGTCGTGAGCGTTCAAGAGAGCATGCTTGCGCAGGCGCAGTACAAGGCCGCCCTTCTTCAGGAGCACTGGGGATCCCTGAAGACTTCTGAAGCCGGCCGGGTAAAGCAGTATTTGACTAATTTAGTTAAATACTGCTACCAGGTGAGCCAACACTGGAACGATGGGACCAGGAGAGGAGTGGGAAGGTTCTATAGGACCCAGAGCCTTCCCTCACCTTGGTTAAGCATCTGTCTCATTTTTTTTAAATGTGGTTCCCATTCATTTTAAGTGGTGCACATGAGGTGATAAGTCATTCAAATGCAGCCCATGTGGTGAGCGCTGGCTTTATTCTCTGCTGTCCAAATTCAGGTATCATGTGCCTGCCTGCTTTCACACTGCAATGGCACCTGGGGCACCGCCAGCATACAAACGAGTCACACCCTAGCTTCAGGCTTCACTTTACGGGGGCCTCGCTGTCCTGCTGACGGCCTGCCCTATGCTCCGCAGCGCAGCCCTCCTTGCGTAACTTGGATGCTCCAATCCAGTGCTGACTCTCGCCGGCTTTGTGTGCTCTGTCACCAAGGTTACCTTCGGACCGGCGGCCGGAAGTAACCATGGTGAAGGGACACAAAGCCAGTGACAGGAGAGAGCGTCGAGAGCCGATGCTGGATCAGGGCATGTAAGTTGTGGTCTAGGGGCGGGCTATACCTGGCTACCTATGCTGGGGGCACCTATACCTGGCTACCTATACAGGGTGCACCTTCACCAGGCTACCTATGCCTGGCTAGCTATACTGGGGGAGGCTATGCCCGGCTAGCTATACTGGGGGAACCTATACCTGGTTATCTATACTGGGAGCACCTATACCTGGCTAAACTCGGGACATTTATATACCTGGCTACCCGTCGTATTACCATGTAAACATATTTAAATTTCCTGCACGGCCCATTGACTTACATTACTTCTGTCGCCGTGGAAGTCCAATGGTAATGCCCTGTTGACTTTGCAGTGGCTGTTGAATTACCCTGTGGTAAAATAGGGTAACACAGCACAGAATTCCAAATGTTAGGGCTGGTGCACACCGAGCGGCTTTTTGGGCGTTTTCAGATCCGCTTGCGGCTGCGGATCTGCTTGGTCAATGTATCTCAATGGGGTGGTGCACACCAGAGCGGGGGGCGTTTTGCAGAAACGAAAAATGCCTGGGTGAGGCATTTTTTGGATTGCGGGTGCGTTTCTGCCTCAATGTTAAGTATAGGAAAAACGCAAACCGCTCTGAAAAACGGCACTTCAGAGCGGTTTTGCAGGCGTTTTTGTTACAGAAGCTGTTCAGTAACAGCTTTACTGTAACAATATATGAAATCTACTATACTGAAAACCGCAGCAGCAATCCGCAAAACGCTAGCAATACGCCTCATAAAAATAAAAAAAAGCGTTTAAAAATCTGCTAGCATTTTGCGGATCTGCTTGCGGTTTTTGGTGTGCACCAGCCCTAAAAGTAAGGTGAGTTTTTAGGTCAAGCATAAAGATGGCATGGGTTGGAAGTGCTGAACAAGTTGTGGAAAGAAGTTCCAGAGTGAGGGAGAAATTAGAGACAATTCCTGTATGCCTAACTGTAATAAAATGGGTTCTGGAATTCAAAAACTTTACTGGAAAGTCTTATTTTGTTGGATAAATGGCCAAAGCCCAAGCTAGGTGCACACATAGCAGAAATGCTAGCGTTGCAGGAAATGCTGCATTTTTGCCCCTAATGGAAGTCTATGGGCTGGCGGAAAAAATGGGTGCGTTTTCAAAAACGCTGGTTTTGTTGCATGATCTTTAAAAACACAGCAAAAATGCACATAATGAAAGTCAATGGAAAGACAATGGTATGCATTTTTCTATGCGTTTTTAAATACACAAAAATTGTTTTGTGATGTATTTCCGCTTCCTGTTGTCTTCCTGATAATTTGCATAAAACCCAATAGAAAACCGCATGAAAAATGCATACAAAGCAAATATGAGTTTTGTATATGCGAACTGCAAATGCATTAAAACGCACGCAAAACGCTTGAAAAAAGCACGCTTTTGGAAATTTAGCTGGACATCAGGACACCTGGTGCGTATAATAAAGTTTATATAAATTGAAAAAAAGGAAATAAACATGTTTACTGTACAGTGATTCCAAATCTGAGCATAACACTATCACCCCTGGAATCGCTGCACACAGTGCTGACGCAATTTAAAAGCGCTGCAGCAATTCCTAGTGGGATCCAGCTCTAAACTTACAGTAGGACCCATACCTTCCCAGCCATACCACTGGAGCTAATCAAACCCAGTAGCTGCTAATCAATTACTTCGCAGCTGGTCGTTTAGGTTTTCTAGGCTAGCAGCAGCCATGCAACATTCCCAGCATGCAGGCCGATTATAAACATGGCAGGTCCTCTTTTTAATGCCCCCCTGTAGCTTCACCAGGGATGCCAAGTTGACCTTGCCTCCCCTGGCTGTCACCTATGTAATCAGCAGAGGGAAATCTATTTATTACAGCGTGGTGGGAAGGGAGGGGCTGCTGCCTGATCCCCCCCATGTGTCTCCCTCATGTCACTGACAGGCAGCACAACACACATAGCACAATGCTGGCGCGCTGCATGCCGGGATTGTAGTCCCGCGCTCTCTCCGCACCCTGGTTGCGCGCGCCTCCTCCGCACTACAGCTCCCGTCACCCCCCGCGCCGTGGTGTCCCGGATGTCCCTGGCGCCGGAAGAGAAGACAGCCTCTTTACCAGCCATCTTTCCAGCGAGCTGCGCGCTCCGGGCCCTCGCCGAATCTGAGGACATCCGCCAGCACAGGGGCCACAATGCCCGGGCATCTGCAGGAAGGCTTCGGCTGCATCGTCACCAATCGCTTCGACCAGCTATTCGACGACGAGTCGGACCCGTTCGAGGTGCTGAAAGCGGCCGAGAATAAGAAGAAGGAGGCGACGGGGGCGCAGGCCAAGAGCGCCGCCCAGGCTGCCAAGCAGCCCAAGAAGGAGTCTCAGAAGGAGCGCCGGAACCCCCTGCCCGAGAGGAAGGAGGAGCCCGCGCCGCCTGTACCCCTCAAGAAGGAAGGTGAGGGGGGCCGACCCTCCCTATCCCCCGGGGGTCACCTCAGTGTGCAGCCGCTGCGGAGTGTAGGGGGGTGCACGTGCTGGGGGAACTGCGGGGCTCCTCGACGTGTGAGGGGGGGCTGGGGGATCTGTTATCTAGAACGTGACGGGGCCGGTGTGGAGGCGCGTGTGGCCTATGGGTGCTGGGGGGGAGGGGGTCATCCCCGGGGTTTCACAAAACAGCACGTGCTATAGGAGGGGTTCCACTCCTCAGGGTGCAAAGGGGGATCTCCACCTAGAGTGCCTGCAGAGGGGACGGTGCACGTGGTGTGGGACTTGGGGGAAGGGCCCCCCATAGAGTGGCAAGGGCCTAATGTGCACGTGGGTCTGTTACCCAAAGAGTGACAGAGGCTCCAGCATGGGGGGGGGGGGGGGGGGCAAGTAAGGGGAGGGGGTGCTTTAGTATGGGACTTGGGGGAAGAGCACCCCCAGAGTGGCATGGGCCTAATGTGCACGTGGGTCTGTTACTCAGAGTAACATGGACAACTAACAGCATGGAGCAAGAAATAATGGGAGGGTGCATGTGGTATGGGATTTGGGGGAAGGGCATCACCATAGTGGCAAGGGCTGCATGTGTAAGTGGGTCTGTTACCCAGAGAATGACAGACTCCAGCATATGAAGGGGGGTGGTAGGGAGGGAACTTGAAGGAAGGATGCCCTCAGATGACTGAGGGTGTCAGGGGCCTAATGTTTACATGGGGCTTGTACCTAGAGATTGGCTTCCAGCATGGGCGAAAAACTAAATTGAGGAGGTGCATGTGTTACGAGACTCGGGAAAGGGCACCCCCAGAGTGGCAAAGGTCTAATGTGCAGGTGGGTCTGTTACCCAGAGAGACTGGCTCCAGCGTGTAGTAAAAACTAAGGGGATGGGGTGCATGTTGTATGAGACTTTGGGGAAGGGCACCCCCATAATAGCAAGGGCCTACTGTGCATGTGAGTTTGTTACCCAGAGTGTCAGGGGCTCCCGGATTGGAGGACAACTAAGGGAAGGGGGGTGCATGTGGTTTGGGGGTTAGGGAATCCCCAGAGTGGCAGGGGGGGGGGGGGGCGCAACTTAAGGGAAGGTGCATGTGGTATGGGACTTAGAAGGGTACCCACAGAGTGATAAGGCCTCAGCTGAAAGATATTAAAGGGAGATGCATGTGGGTCTGTTACCCAGAGAGTGAAGGGAGACAACTAAGGGGAGAGTGCATGGGAATTAAGGGGTGGGCACCCCCTGAGAGTGACAGGGCTCCAGGATGGAGGGACGTGAGGGGAAGGTGTTGGTTTTATGGGACCAGTTAGTATTTGAGAATCAAACTTAAAAAATGCTTTAGAAACTATTGTATAAGTATTGTCACTTAACGTTTGAGAAAATGCACGCTATTCTATTACATGTGTAAATAGTAGCGGGGAACTTATCAAAGGCTTGAATAAAGGGGTAATTGCCAAAGTTGAGAAACACGTGTAGATAGACTGGAGATCAGTCTGTCAGGAGCAGTGAAGACTGGAGATCAGAGTCTGTCAGGAGCAGTGGCGTTCTAGGGAATATAGAAGCATTCAGGGTGTGGACATAATATAGAATATAGGGTTTCCAACGCTTCGACTGTTATGTGGTGGGATAATGTAGTTGTGCATGTTGTATGGAAATGGGACAAATCCCCAAAGTGTAACTACTATACAGAGGCCTACAACATGTAGGTCCTCAGAGTATTATACGTGCAGTGCTATGGAGGCATTTTAGGTGGTTAGTCTGTATTTAGGAAGTGCATGTGCTCTGGCAGTTGGCACTTTCCACCAGAATACTAGTATGGTGTAAGTAGTGGGTCAATATGGAAATTGGGGGAGGGGGCAGTGTTGGCTCATGATATGTAGTTTAAAGCTAATGGGAATTAATATTTAAATAAAAAGCCAGATACTCACCTAAGGAGAGGGAAGGCTCGGTCCTATTGAGCCTTCCCTCTCCTCTTCCGGTGCTGCACTGGCTCCTCCGTTCACATCCCCCGCCGAGGGGACTTCGGGAGCTGAGTCCTCCCGAAGACAGGCGGCGCACACGCGAGTGTCAGAGGGCGCGTGCGCAGTGTAGAGCGGCCCGTCTTCGGGAGCACTGTGGCTCCCAACGCATTTCGAAAGCCTCCCTTCGGCCCGGGAGACAACGATATTTGGCCGAAACGGTCGAATACCGCTACGGGGGAGCCAGGACAACAGCGGGGAGAGGAGAGGGAAGGCTCTATGGGACCCAGAGCCTCCCTCTCCTTAGGTGAGTATCTGATTTTTTTATTTTTTTTTATATGGGTTCCCATTCACTTTAAGTACAGAATATAGTGATTATCTGGTACAGAATTGGGGTAATAAGATGTACACATGAATTGGCAAACTGAGTGGAGGGCCTGCTATGTAAGTGGGGATCAGCCATGTTTTCTATAACATGGTAGCGCATTTGGCTGGGATGTCAATAGGGGCAATAATTGATTACTTACACGTAGAACTTGGTGGGGAGGACACTTGTGCTCCCGATTAGCGGAACTTTTTGGGGACCAAATGAGAACATAATGGCCTCTATTCATAAAGCATTACCGCATGCGTTATCGCCCAAGCAGTAAATTACTGCATGGTATGTTGATAGTGGATTCATAAAATTCAACGCATGTTTTTATGAATTCACTGCAAAAACCCTCATTTACCACTATCGGTAATTTCCCAGCCTTCTCTGAACTACCGAACTAACTTTTATGAATCCAGGCCAATCTAGGGATGCACATGTTATCTCTGCTGGTAGCACAATTTACCTCCAGAGTGTGAAATAAGTTAGAACGTGGAAGACAATATGGTGGGCCGTTCCCTGAACAAGTACTTTTCATATTACAGTGGAGGGTTGTCAAGGGGACTCTTCAGCACCACAATATGGGCCTTTTTCCACTAAACAGCTGAATCGCTAGTGATTTTTAAAATCTCTAGGGTTGTTACATTATCATAGAAACTATGAGAAGTATTTTCCACTATAGTGATTCGATTTGGAAATCACAATCACTTTCTGGAGGGATTTTTTTAGAGCGATAAAGCAATGCAAATGAAAAATCGCAATCGCTGGCGTCTGTGATTGCAATTGCTAGTGGAAAAGGGCCCTATTATTGATTTATATAGCGCCAACAACTTCTGTTGTGCTGTACAACAGAATACAAGGTGGTGCTTAATGCTTCCTAGACCCTTCTCAGAAATCCTGATGTTTGTACAGAATACATAGTTCTAGGTTATATCCCAGGATCTGGCTGCATTACAAGACCATATGGACTTAATAACAGGTCATCTGAAATGATTGTGATGGCTGCACATGGCCTTTTCCCGTACAAACACATTGGTCAGCTGTTTTGCTCTGGAGGGGGAAGGGTAGGTGGGAGTGTCTTGCTAGCACTTTTGGCATGCACTGACAATAGGGATTCCAGCTTGGCTAATCAATAATGAACAGTTTGCAGGCATCAGAAGGCACTTAAAACCCCACAAATTATCGTTTTAAGCAATCCAAGCTGCAATACAAAATTATTGCTTTGGGTGATGAAGATGTAATGCTAGGTACACTTGATGCAATTTCCCGTCAGATCAAATCTATTTGAGGCATGTTCAACCTGCACCCGATAACTGGATTGATTTTTTTTTTTTTTTATTATTTGTGCTGTACTGGTCTGAAAAATGATCCCCTTATCAAATCGGGGGCAGATGGGATATTTTGGAGATTATCGATCTCAGGAAATTGCATAGTGTATACCTAGCATTAGTTGTGTACAAAGTGTGAGTGAAATTACTTGGGGAGGTTTCAGACAATTCTTAGCAATTTTTTTCCATAATTGTGTTGCATCACCCACCACTTGATGCATTATCGTTCTACATTGATAATAAAATTAGGCATACGCTAGCAGATGTGTCCGACATCGGAAACGGTATCTTAATTCAAAACCGATAGCGGAATACTGATCATTTTTGCCACCTTGAACTACTTGTAATCAGTCATCTCTCAGCTTAAAATTAGGCAATATCACATCTATCATTGCTAGCTTTGTACTGCTCTGTGCAGTACAAAACTGTGAGTCAGTCATGCACCACTACAGCTTGCCTGCTGACAATTTAGGACCCATTTCCACTCTTCACGAATCGTGGACCCATTTTGGGTGTGGAATCATAGCCTAAAATCAATAGCAAAAAGAAATGGTCCGCAAAGATGTAGCGGTGTTCACTCTACATATAGTTTCTAAAATCAATAGCCTCTGAATTGCACGCAGTCCGCTAAAAAAATAGTGCTGCCTGCAGTTCTCTGCAGACCACATCCGAATCTTTATAGCATGCATGGCTGTAGCGATTCGCCTGCTGCATTGCAACAGCATGGGTGTCTCATCTGATTCGGAGATGGACGGAGCACCTAGTGGAAAATGTGCCCTTACTCCTGCAGCCAATCACGTCCGTAATGGAAGTTATTAGATTAGCAGAGTGGTTACTAGTGATTAGCTCATATGAACCTGAAACACCTACCTGTATGACCAGCATTAATCTCAATTGTTGCCAACATCTTTCAATGTGGAGGCCAATGGATTGCATATACTGTAATTGAGATATTGATCTGGTAGGCCCCTATACTACACAAACTTAGTAATTCCATCCATTCACTATTAGTTTGCACAATCAGGCACACTACCGATATCTCCCTGACCAGAAATCACTCTGGGCTTATTCACACTGCAGGCATTTTCGGCTTTTTTTTTCGCCCGTGTGCGGTTTTTAACCCCCCCCCCCCCCCCCCCCCCCCCCCCCGACTGTGTGGACACTGAATGTCCATGAGAATGTTCATAGCGCGGGTCGTGCTCTGTCCGTTCAGTAAAGCGGTGTGTGTGGACCATTTGAGTATAGGAGCAACACAAAACGCTCCCAAAACCGCTTTGTGTAGCGTTTGCGGTTTTTTAAAGGGAAGGTTCAGGGAGTTTAAAAAAAAAATAATTTCCACTTACCTGGGGCTTTCTCTAGCCCGTGGCAGGCAGGAGGTGCCCTCGCAGCCGCTCCAGAGGCTCCCGGTCGTCTCCGGTGGCCGACCCGACCTGGCCAGGCCCGTCTGCTCGGGCTCTTCTGCGCTCCAATCTGCGCCTCACGGGGGCGTCCTCCGGGCTGTACTGTGCAGGCGCAGTACAGCCCGGAGGACATCCGATGACAGTGCGCCCGCGTGGGACGCAGAAGAGCCCGACGTTGGAGCGCAGAAGATCCCGACCTGGCAGCTGGTCGGGTCGGCCACCGGAGACGACCGGGAGCCTCTGGAGCGGCGGCGAGGGCGGTTCCTGCCTGCCACGGCTGGAGGAAGCCCCAGGTAAGTGGAAATGTTTTTTTTTTAAAACTCCCTGAACCTTCCCTTTAAGAGTACACTGTATATATTTTCCAGGTCAAAGAGTTCACTTCCTGACTTGCGTCCGGGAGTGAATTACAAAACCTCTTGGAAAACCGCTAAGTGCAAATACGAATCGCCCACCCAAGCGCGAGAATCGGGGGGGGGGGGGGGGGGAAGACCTCAAAAACAGCCCGGACGGACACGCGAGACGAACGCAATGTGAACAAGGCCCAAATGATCATTTAACCGCTTTGCACCATTATTAGGCCTGGTGCACACCGAGCGGTTTTTGAAGCGATCCGCAAACCACTTCCGCCTTGGAAAACGCTTGGCTAATGTATTTCAATGGGGTGGTGCACACCAGCGGTTTGCGTTTTTTTTAGCAAACCGCAAACGTGGGTCCTGCAGCACTTTTGCGGTTTGCAGAAGCGTTTCTGCCTCAAAGTATAGGAAAAGCTCAAACTGCGCTGGAAAACTCTAGATCAGAGCGGTTTTCCAGGAGTTTGTTACTGAAGCTGTTCAGTAACTGCTTTTACTGTAACAATATTTCTGCTACACAAATGCTCAGCATGTTTAGAAAACCTCTAAACATGCCTAGAATCGCTCTGAAATCTGCTCCAAAAACCTAGCGTTTTGAGGATCTGCTAGCGGTTTTGTTGTGCACTGGGCCTTAAGATTTCAGCTGAAACATAAGAAAAATGGATCAAATCTTAGCTGTGTACCCATCGATGCTCTACAGAACAGCGTGGCTGCCAAACTCTGCTTTTCCCTGGTCTGATCAACTGATCAATATTTCAAATTAAATTGATGAACTAAAGCCTTGTACTTCCTAGACGAAACTTTGGCACAGTGACCATACAGGGCCACCTTGGCAAAGAATCCTTTTTGACCTGACTCCATGGTGACTTACAATTCTCAGCATGGCTCTTTGCGAGAGAATGGTAGAACCGGCTGATCCAGCATGCGATTGATCACAACCTTCTTGAAAATCGATTGGCTGTTACTGATCAATATAACCACTTTGTCAACTAGATCTTTGTCAAGGTGGCCATTAACTATACAATCCTGCAGCTGAATGATCGCCACGGTAACTGGTCGTGCCCGTTAACTGAATTCCCGCTAACCAATCAGATTGATGGAATCGATGCGAGCCAAATGGATTCCATAATCAAATCGGTTATCTGGAATTAGCAGCGATTGGAAACATTTGGTCAGCTGCAGGATTGTATAGTCAATGGCCACCTTCACATTAAAACTATTTGCCCAGAAATTGTTGCGGCGTTAACATCCCGCAGATTCGATCAATCGAATCTGGCAGAGACCTCTTCCACAAAGATAACGACCACCTCAGCTGATAGTCAGGCGTGTGTAGAGGGGCCGCTGACCCTTAATCCAAAAGTGATCCGTCCCGTCTATCAACCCACCCCGGGATGGCCGACGCATCGTCTGCGCTGCTGTTCAAGTGACATCTCGCACGCTGTGCCCCATCGTCACTCCTCCCCTTGCATAGCAACAGAATGCGTCGTGAGCTACACAGCTGACACGTATCTGTACAGGCCGGTCAGCAATGTCGCCCTGTTGTGCTATGCCGCACTACCATGAGCAATGTTTTGGGGTTTTTTTTAGGTTTTTTTTTTTTTTATACAGGAAACCTAGTTAAATAAATCCTTGTTTTACTTGTGTGTTTTTTTCCATCAAACTTTTGTTCAGTTAAAAACATTGCAAGATACCCGCATTTTTATTTATTTAAAAGGGGTCCTGTGGCTGTAAATAAACAGTGTCACTTACCACGGCTCCCTGCAAAAGTAACCTGTCCTGCGTTGTCCCCGAAGAATCCTCCGTTCCCCGCCACGGGTCACCTTCCAAATATTCGCCTAACTAGACAGTGTCACTGCAACTGCGCTGTCGTGTGCGTCCTCGCTCCCACGCGTGTCTCCGGGAGTTTTCTCGTACTGCGTCTGCGCAGGGGGCTCCCGGAGACGTGAGTGGGAGCGAGGAAGTGCACGGTGGCGCACCCACAGTGACATTAGTCTAGTTAGACAAATAACTGGGTGACCTGAGAACTGAGGATTCTTCAGTTATGGCGCAGGACAGGATATTTGCAGGGGTTAGAAGCCCTGGTAGGTGACACTTTTTGTTTTTATTTATAGCCACAGAACCCCTTTGAGGATTAGACTTTTAATTTGATCAATCCGTTAAAACAAGGAACTTTCTCGATCATTTTTTTGGCTTAAGACACTGAACGTTGATCAGGAAGGCCCATTCTTGTCTATGAAGGAAGAGGGTGAGCTGCAGGTGATCTAGCTTTATAGACTGAGCATCAAACAGTAAAAAAGAGTGCCAATCTATATTCAACCTGGATTATGCAGGAATATAATCAATATTGAGTGGTGCAAAGATGTAAAAGATTGATACTATATTTCCTTACTTTTGGATCAAGAAAATATTGATCTGCAACAGTTTATGAAAAATCGATCAGAGTATAGTTAGGCCTACAAGCTAACAGCTTCACACTGGTCATACACGTAGCAATTTTTACCGTCAATATCTAGCGGATTTGATCATAGATCAACTCTGCTAGAAATCCATGCCTCCACATGCTGATCTGATCATTTTTGTTCGAAATCAAATCAGTCGAACGTACCCGATGTAAGATCTTTATCGGCGTTAGGTTAGTAGCTGCAGCAGATCGATGGCCCATAGCGTTGCACTACATTGAATGGTACAATGCTGCAGTTAGATATAGATTTCTTGCTGAAATCTATTTAGAAAAGAAAAAAAGCTGTGTAGGGATTAGATAGATCCCTCTCCAATTAGATTATGATTTTAGAGTGAACTGTCTTTTGACCACAGACTAGTGTATGGATATCTTCAATCAATCCCATCCTGATCAGAAAAGGAGGATTAACCCTCGTGACACACGATGCAATGTACCCTCTGATTAACAGGAATCAGATGATTTCTGACATGTCCAATCTGCTTCCGTTTAAAGCCCTATCTACACGATACGATTCCGATTCTATTTACGATCCGATTAAATCCGACATGTCCGATTGGGATTCAATTCGATTTGCCATTGTTTTGCAACGGCAAATCGACTTGAATCCTGATCGGACATGTCTGATTTAATCGAATCGTACAAAGAATTGTATCGTGTACATTGGGCTTTATAGCAAGATCTCTTTTCTGAAATTATCAAGGCAAATTGATACAATTATTGCTTGGGAGCAGTTTGGACACGTACACACGCTACAACTTTTCATCACATTACCTGTTAATCCGATGGGAAATTGAATCATGTGTACCCAACATTTCAGCACACTGCACAGTCAGTATATAGATTTTATGCCGGGAATACACTCCACACCAGATGTACTGGCTGATCAATTTTTCCTATTTTCTACTCGGTTTCTATTCACTCCTATGAGAAAATTGATCAGGAAAAAAAAAAAAAATCAAAAATCAGATCAGACCTGTCAAATGATCAAGCCATCTATATGCTGCCCCCCCCCCCCCAAAAAAAAAACAACCCCCATAGTGTATTCCCAGCATTAGTAAAGGGGCCCACAACATTTGCCAACCAACCAATTAACCACCCAATTAGATAATCGAATTGGATGAAAATTGGTGCAGCCAAGTGCATGCCCGATAATTTCGGGACAGAAATTGGCCGCACGGTCGATCGCGCATGCTGGAAAATTTCGGGGCGAAGTTGGTTGGTCGGGTGCACGGCGGCCAAATTGTGAACAGACGAGACAACGAAACCCCCATAGCGTTGGACGCTATGCGCCGCCGGCGTGTATGCTACTGGTACCCGGCGAGATGGACGGTCACTGGGTGGAGACTGACACAGGACAGCCGATTCCCTGACTATTTCATGCTGAAAACGGGAATCTGCCTGTAGTGTATGGGCAGATTCGATTAGAAACAAATTTATCTCTAGTAAGATTCGATTAGAGATAAATTTGTCTCTTGGTTGAATCTACCCATAATCTTCAAATGTATGGGCACCTTAATGCTGTGAAGCTATCGATTCTCCTGCAACATCCTCACTTGTAGGATTTCCAGAAAACACTTGATCAATAAACAGCACACAGTCGATCTAGTGAGAATTCGATATATTGGGCATAATGGGCACAATAATTATCTATGAGATTTTTCTGGAAGATTTCCAACATGTCCGATTTTTCTGTTCACCGCTATCGGAAATCAATCTGAAATTGAATTGGACATGTTGGAAGTAATCAATCTGACAGTAAATCTGCCAGAAAAATCCCATATTGCGTACCTTTAACATAAGGTTATTTTCGTTTGTTTTAGTTTACCTGCTTAATTTCACTGTAGAGAGCATGGCTGTCATACTTTTCGAGTTGTTGCAAATGTTATGTAAGCTTACGCAGCTGCTGCTGTCCATCTACACAGCCTGCACAGAATTTGAGGATCAGTCTTTTCTCACTGACCATCCCTGCCTAGGGAGCGATGCCTGCCCCGTTTCCTGTATGCTGCAATGCGATTTCCCGCCCGGCGAATGAGGGTGTTTCTCTCTCTCTCTCTCCCCCCCCCCCCCCCCCGCACGTGCCGCCCGGCAAATGAGGGGATCCACCCCGCGCGCTGCACGTGCCGCCCGGCGAATCGGGGTGTCCCCGCTGCACGTGCCGCCCGGCGAATCGGGGTGTCCCCGCTGCACGTGCCGCCCGGCGAATCGGGGTGTCCCCGCCAGCAGCACACCGCCCGTCAAGTGAGGGGTCCGCTGCACGTGCTGCCCAGCTAATCGGGGTCTCCCCGTCCGCAGCACGTGCCGCCCCGGGGTCGCCGAGTCTTCCTGTTCTGAGTGTTCTCATCGATGAGGCTCCCGCGTGCTGTCAGCAGGGTGGAGACAGAGCGGCTGCTGGCGGGAGATCGGGCGCTCAGCACGTGGTGCCGGGCGGGGGAGGGGTGGAAGCGTCATCGCTGAATGCTGTAGGCGGCGGGAGAAGCCCTGATCCATTGCGATTGGTGGGGGCTGAGCCTTGGCGTGCGGGGGGATGGGCAGTGTTTATATCGCCCATGTGATCTGGTACTGCAGGCTGCATTCATGCGAATTTACTTAGGAATAAAGGAAATGCAGTGCACACTGATACAACGTTGCAAGCTCTCTGTACTTTAATAGCACACGGGCCCAGGAACGTGCTGCAGCTCTATGCGGATAATTTGCAGCCATTTGACTCTCTTTTGCTCCAGCATGTTCAGACAAGCATAGGTGGCCATGTGTAATTATGTATGCATCGTTTTTACGTGAGCATATAAAATTATTGGGATAGCAATAAGGGGCATATGTTTGCATTAGACATTGTTTTATAGTGTTCAGGGGGTCTTAAGCAGCTCTATTATTAGTTTTCTAATTAATGAGTCTATATAGCACTAGTATTTGTGCACTGAATAATTGGCGTCAGTAAGGTCGGTTATGCTGGGAATACACCGTGAGATTTTTCAAGAGATAATTTCCAACAGGTCCGAACTTATTTTCAATCGTTTTTCTGATCGATTTCTCATAGAAGTGAACGGAAATAGATCGGACAGTAAATCTGCTGAAAAATCTCATGGTGTATTCCCAGCATTAGACCTATTAGAAAACACAATCACTAAGCACTTTTTGCTTTGGTTTTTGGTGTACCTGAGATGACCCAGCAGGCGCAGAATGCTCCTGGCAATGAGAGTGCGATGGGGACGCTATGCGCACTACAGCTGGACCGATGCGACTGGAGCCCTTTTGAACCACAGTCTGTATGATTGTATTAAAGGAAACCTAAAGCCCAAAATTAAAAAAAAAATCACTTTAAGGGCCCTTTCACGCGGGCAGCTGATAAGCGAAATCACCACCTGCTAGCAACTCTCCTACACTGGCCCCGTCGCTGTACAGGGCACACTGCCCCCCCCCCCCCCCCCCCCCCCCCCCCCACACACACACACACACACACAGAGTGAGATCTGAGCGCTGTCGCAGCCACGGCTAGACTCAACATGTTGCGTTCCTCTGCTGCCCAGCAACTCCCAACACTTGACATGCATGGTGTTACAACTGCTGCATTTAAAATGCACTGGCAGACCGGAGGCTGAAGTGCCCAGCAAACGCACTTTTCAGCCACCCGCCTGAAAGGGGCTTAACTTCCACCTGCCCCCCTGCAGCCGCCCTGTGCCCTCGCCATCACTCCACGTTGCTCCTGTTACCCGCAGTGCCCCTCTTTCAGCTGGATGTGCGTCCCTGGTCCATGTGCCTTCTGATCTCACTCCTGTAGATGGTAGTGTTTTGTGCATGTGCAGTACCAAAAAAAAATCTGTACTACGTATGTGCAGAACGCTCCCGGGAACAGAAGCGTGATCGAGGATGCGTGTGGCAGGCGCCGTGCAAGCGCTGTGGCTGTTGACTTGCCAAGTCGCCCAGCTGAAAGTGGTGCGGCAAGGAACTAGAGCATCGTGCAGTGACAGCGTGGGCACAGGATGGCTGCAGAGGGCTGGTAGAAGCCTCAGGTAAGATATACAGAATGTCTTTAGGTTCAACTTATGGCCTCATTCGGGTAAATGCAGATGATGGGCGTTCATATTAATGGTCCGCTGTGACCACATCAAAATCTCTGCATTTCATTATGGTATTTAGACATGATTTAACTCCTAGTAACAGAATGCAGGAGCTTAAAAGAAACCCAAAAACTATAAAACCACCATGCAACTGCTGCACATCTTTAGAAAGTTTACCGACCCTGAATTTTTGTTGTGGTGCTTTTGTCTTTTTGTCAGTTACTGCAATTCTAGAGAAAGGTTGCTACCAATCGCTGAAAGGAGCCGTTGCTGACACAGTTCCTCTGAGTGCTCTGCTGCTTGACTTCCTGGCAGTAAAGTGACAGCTTATCTATGAAAAAACAAACGCCATAGTGCTTGTGTGTGCTGTAATAGCCTAACTCCACTATGGTCCCGCATCTGATTTGTAAACAAATCCGCAGCAGAATCGCTATAGGGATTCGGATGTGTGCTGCGGTAAACTGCAGAATGCCATACAGTGTATCATCGGTGTGTGATTCAGTCTATGGTGTAATTCACATTGCCTGCAGTGCGCTGCCATCAGAAGTACCCTATCTAACGCGAGTGCATACCTACGTTACCATGCTGTGGACCAGTAGTCATGTAAGTCTATGGCGCCAAGTGGTTTTTAAAAAGGCCGGTGCACGGTTTCTGCATGGCACATGCGTGAAAGCGTATTTTGTCAATACACTTCCGTGCACGTCATCGATTCGGCCACAGGAAGTGAGCTCTAGAGAGTGTCACTTCCTTTATGGCCTGCTGCCAGACGGGTATTAACGCGGTAATCCCCGAAGGCCTCCTTTGTTTGGCAGTACGGTCTCTGGATCACAACGCTACCGCCAATATGCATTGTGAAATTGGCCTCAAGCTTTTGTGGAGTGTCCCAGAATGAGCCTTGATCTCTAGGAGCACGATGTAATTTGTATTTCAGAAGAATATAGATTGCCATGAGTAATAAATGCTGTGAGATTCATGCGGCAGTTAAGAAAATAAAAAGTTTGATTCAAAAAAGGTTAAAGAGTAACTGTCAGGCTGCAGAAGCTAATTTAAACCTCTATTCTCCTGTGTTAAACAGTTTAGAAGGAAGCTCAAAAGCCATTAGTGAAGATAAACATTTCAGTTACCTTTGATGTGTGCTTATCTTAGTCTGTTATAGACCCATAAAGACGCAAGCCGCAGCTAAACTGCAAAGCATTCTGGGGCCCTCCCCTCGGCTGCTAATGAGACGGTACAGGAGCTTCTAATCAGTCCATCGTGAAACACTGATAAATCTCGGGGCAGAGTTTCACTGCAGGAGTCAGCTATTGTTCCTAGCCACATGGCTCATTAATATTCACTGCACACCGTGTTGTTCAAGAACCAGCTTATCTGTGATCAGAAGCAGGCAGGACATGACGACACATTTGGCTTCACAAACATGGAGCCTGCCATGAGCTGTCAGGAGCATCTATCTCTGCATATACTATATACAAATTCTGTGAAATCCAAACGTGGACAGTGAAATGCATATGTAATGTAAGTACAGCCAATCTTTAGCTACTGATATATGTGTTTATTTTCTCTGAGACCCTATACCTAACAGCTCCTCTTTAAAAGAAAATCCTGCATCACTTCGTAAAAAAATGCAGACGTTTCCTGTGCAGAAGATATCACCATTCACCTTGTACAAATTGGGCCTGGTAGAATACTGTTTGGGGAACAGGGATCTGTTGTGCTATATTCCTGAAGAGGAAGCCAGTGATGTCTGGGGACACATTTTTACATAACTTAAAGGACTCACAAGGCGAAATAGAGAAAAAAAGTTAAATAACTGACATTTGAGTGCACGGAGGACGCCATCCGCGCCGTTCACCCGCTGCTTAATGTCCCCCGGGCCGGCTCCCGACCCCACAGCCCGGGTTGGGCTCTCCTGCCTCCACTAAAATGGCTGTCGGAGCTGGCCGTGGCTGCGCAGTCCGCATATGCACGAGTGCAGTTGCGCAGCTCTAGGGCCTCCCCCCGATCCACGCTACAGGAGACAGCCTGTAGTGTGGATCGGGGGGAGGCCCTAGAGCTTCGCAGCCGCACTCGTGGGAGCCGGCCCAGGGGGACATTGAGCAGCGGGGGAACGGCGTGGGTGGCGTCCTCCGTGCACTCAAATGTCATGCAGGTATTTAACTTTTTTTTCCCTATTTCGTCTCGTGAGTCCTTTAAGGTACACCTGAGAGTTTTAAAAACTGTACAAAAATACTCTGACTCCAGGTAACCAAAATGACTACAAAGCCCTGCCACCTAGGGCACTTTTTTACCCATCAGATACAATTTAACCTTCTCAGTTCTCACCTCCCTTTAAAGTGTATTCGAGACAAAACTTCAGCTTAGACTTTTGCGCCAATTCACGTGAGTGATCTTTTTGCGAGCCAGTTTAGTAAAATCTACACCCTGACAGATTCCAGCAACCGCAAGCCGGTAGAAGATTTAACTATGGGTGGCCCCTGGGTGGGTGGTTAAGAAATCTTTTCCACTTAATAAGCCCCATCTACACGATACGATTCGATTACGATTCTATTTATGATCCGATTAAATCCGACATGTCCGATCGGGATTCGATTCAGTTCAATTTGCCATTGTTTTACAACGGCAAATCGAATCGCATCCCGATCGGACATGTTGGATTTAATCGGATCGTAAATAGAATCGGAATTTGAATCGTAAAAAGAATCGTATTGTGTAGATGGGGCTATAGAAAACTGATAGTCATTGCAGGCCAGGTTTTGCAGGATCCGTTCTATACTGCAGTGATCTCCAGTATATGCCAATTACGCTGTATTTTCATTAGGAGACCGTAGTATTGACTAGGCTCGGAAAAAAATAAGCCATTCTCTTGTATATGAATGACAGGTTCACTTTAAAGTGGACCTGAACTCTTGCACAGGACAGAAAGAAGACAGAGAGAAATGCACCCTGTGTGTATTTAGAGTTCATCCTATTTACTTTTTTCTCGTTTGTGGCTAATCGCAAGCTGTAATTTGGTATCTCCCGAGTCACCTGACTGCCACGGCAGATAAGCTCATTTGAAAGTACAGGATGTTAACAATATGTCCGATTCCATGAAAGCAGGAAGTAGAAACAGTGCAGATTTATTTCAGGATTTGTATCAGCTGTAACAAATAAATGTTTTTCTTTAAGGGTTATTATGCTGTTGCGTATCTTTCACAGCCGAGAGGAAGTTCTCAGTTCAGGTCCGCTTTGATGTTGTCCCATCCTTATAAGCCTGCACTTCTCCTGTGTGTGTATGGCAGTTGTCAGGATTGCTTTGGAAATGTATGGGGTATTTTCCTGCCTCCATTGTTGGAGAAAGACGCAGTCATCCATTTACAGCACAGCTTGTCAGGTTATCTCAGCGTGTAAACAGAAGCTGAAGCCCCTGTCTCAGCCTCGTGGGTGTGAGAACCATTGTTCACAGCGCAGCGCGTCTGAAAGTTCATTGTCAGCAGGATTTTGCGGGCCGCACCCAGATATAAAAGTTTTAGAGTAATTGCAAGCTGAGAGCATGACACCCTTTAAAGTTTTAAGTTCTTGTTCACAATAAAGTTTCAGCGCTGTGGATGGGATTGGTTGAGCTATAATTGGCATGCAGTGGCTAATCCACATTTGCCCCACTTTATGGGTCACAGCAGCTGTTGTCAGAGCCGGTTCAGCAGTCGTGGCCCCCGAGATTCTATTCTAGGGCCGCTGCGGGAGCCCAGGGTGTGCTGTCAATCAGGAGAGGCTGCAGGTTTGTCACCCTAGAGCCCTTGCGGTGCTTACGTGACCTTACTCTGACCAGGGACTTCTGTAACTGTAGTAGGTCTGTGTTCAGTTGTAAGCAAATGGTGAGCCCATCCCCTGTGTCCATGGGAAGCCAGCAATTAACCCATATATAGCAACACACTCTCTACATGTTACCATTTTATGATTGCTCCATGTCTGGCGTGTGTGTGTGTCTTGGATTGTAAACTGTACCCACCTCTTCCTGAATCCAGGGCTGTGGAGTCGGTGCAAAAATCATCCGACTCCTCATTTTATGAAACCTAGTGACTCCGACTTCAGGTACCCAAAATTGCTCCGACTCCTTAGTCTAATTTTTACAAAGGCTATGGTTTTGGTTCAAAAATCATCCGACTGCAACACCTCAGTTTACTGAAACCACCGACTCCAGGTACCCAAAATTGCTCAGACTCCTCGACTCTGACTGCACAGCCCTACCTGAATCACTAAGCTGCTTCTATTGGCTAGCTGTTACCGTCACTAGTCATGTGATACTGGTGAAGGGAATAGTGTATTGGTCATCATTCATTAACTGACGCCTGAAACAATCGCTAAGGGCCCCTTTCCACTACCAGTATTTTACGAGCCGATCCTGGTTGCAAAATGCCAGGTACAAAAAAAATCGAAATGGAATCTGCAGCGACTGTTTCCATCAGTGCGATCTGTTTGCAGGGCATATCTCCTCAAAATTGAGCAATTTCTCGTTCATACACACACACACACACACACACACACACACACACACACACACACACACACACACACACACACACACACACACACACACACACACACACACACACACACACACACACACACACACACACACACACACACACACACACACACACACACACACACACACACACACACACACACACACACACACACACACACACACACACACACACACGCGCTGTACACATGACCGATTAATGCCCAATTGTGGAAATGGAAATTTAAAAGAAACCTCATCATAGAGCGTTTTCTAGTGGAAAGTGCCCTAAAAATGGCTTCAGGCATCAGTGAGTGCAGGTGGGTAGGCAGCTTCGCTTCAGGCCAGTTGCACACCTATTAATTGCGGTGATTGCACTGCAAAAATCAGGCTTCGTAAGACCATACACCACAGTGCGGCGACAGCAGTGTTCTCCCCAGGATTTTTTCCAGCCAGGTGGCAGGAAAAAGTAGCCAGGTGGGGACACGAGAGAATACAGGGCCGGTGCTTCTATGCTTACTGCATAGGAAGAGGCAAGCCGATGACGGCCGGGTGCTCACGAAAATTAGCTGGGTGGAGCACTCGGCTAAAAGAGCCTGGGGAGAACACTGGGCAATAGGGTCATATGCATAGGTCAACCCCCCGGCTAGTGACATAGTTCCTGCTAGACATGTCACTGGGATTCCCGTCAGTCCACACATGCGTCACCCATAGACTTGCACTACTCTAGACAGATCATGCTGTAACGTACTGCAGCCTTTGCGTTGGCATTGGATGGATTTGGGCCAATTTTATCACTCCCATGTAGTGTGAGCGCTTACCTACACAATCTGTTCATCGCATTCAAAGTATGCTGGCCCTCATACTACACGGAAGTGGTAAAATTGGTCAATGATTGGCCAATCACTATTGGATGTGTGTATGCACCATTATTCTGTAAGAGGGCGGGTCGCTTGAGAACATTGCAGCCTGCGGCTCAGCAAGTGAGAACTCCAGTCCAGACGAGGTAGTTTGGTAATTTGACATCTGCTAATTTAAAAGTATATACTTAGGCTATGTTCACATTATAAATTGCAAGCGCTGAGCAATTTACTAAGCATTTTTAAAGCGCTTGGAAAAGCGATTTGGAAGAGCGATTTGTTTTTGCTCTTTAACCCGGAAAAAGACCGTGATCACGCGAATCGCCGCACTTTGCGCGCGCAAAAGTCCGCGAAAAAGTTTGCACCGCTTTGTGAATCAGGCCCAATGTATTTATTTATAAAAGCGCTCAGGGAAATTGCTATTTCGAAATTGCGATTTCCCTATACCTTCCATTCAGGGCAAATCGCTCAGAAAATGGTACATGTAGGCTGTAGCGCATTTGCGATTTTAGTAAAATCGAAATGTGAACACTGTCATAGGGAATCCTTGCACAAGCGCTTTTGGGGCAATTTCTAAAAATCGCCAGGGATTAAAAAAAACCTGCAAACGCTGATAGTGTGAACGAGCCCTTACTGAGTGCCAGCACAGGACCTGGAAAACATCAGTGCTTGGAGTTTGGCTTCACAGCCTAACCCCAGCCATAGATTTTCTTTAAATAGTCTAGTGAAGTGTGAGAACAGTGAGGTTTTTATTGCTGTTTACCCATTTGGGAACATTGAGTACACAGACTGCAAATGTTTCTCCCATTGACACCTGTTGCATACACATAGACTAATTACAGTACACCTCTCAGACTGAACGTGGCCACACACGATGCAATTTTTCTCTTTTTAATTCAAGAATTACAATCAATTTTACAATCAATTGATGGCAACATTTGAAAAATCTGACCAATGTATCACACAATGTATTACCATAATTTTTTCCCCAAATTATGAAAAAAAAATTGCTTAGTTTTAAAAATCAGGAAATTGACGTCTATCTTCACCTTTACATTTTTTTTTACAAGTTGATCAGAAAAATCACACTCCCGATCAACTTATGTTGATAAAAATGATATATTCAGTCAGATTTTTTTTCCTCTCTGCACAACCAGTTTTATTAAATTGTCGTAAAATCGGATATTGTATCATGTGTTGCCACCTTTAAAGAGACAAAAAAGATGCAGCTAGGATATACACCACTCTATTTTTTCTTGTATAGCCAAGGAGTAGGTCTACCTTCTGGTGTCTTGGGCCCTCTCTCCACTGCCGTTCTGGTGACATTTGGGGTACACAGCAGGGCCCTGAGAAGTGTTGTCATAGAAAGCAGTGAGGGCCCATTCACATGAAATAACGCAGTTGCCCAGCGATCGCCATTTTGTGTTGCGATTCTCCAGTGATTGCACTGCGATTCTCATGCGCCAAAGTGCTGGTTTGGCGATTTACAGAAAATGTAAGTGCTGTAGTGTGAATGATCCCATAGAGATACATTGTAGCGCTGGAAACCACCTGCAAAGTGCCTAAGAGTGAATAGGCCCTGAGGGTGTTCCCACAACTCTCTACTGCTGCTTCTACATTTGGCTGGGTTGGATTCCTATGGCCCATTGCTGTCCTATTCCTGCAGTGGAGCAGCACTCCCCTTGCCATAGCGCAGTACATGTTGTTTGGCAGTGAGCCCATAAACATGCCTGTACGGGAATGGCTGGCAAACTTCTCTCCAAAGCGATCTGGAAAGTTCATGTCAGACTACAGATTTGAACTGTCTGCATGTTGGGTAATACATACATGGACTGATGTGTGACCTTGCACTACATGTTACATTGGTCGTGCGTGGAATTTGGATGTTCTCCCTTGTGTTTACGCGGGTTTCCTTTGGGCACTTGGTTTCCTCCCACATACCAAAACTACTACTAATCAGTGAATTGGTTCCACAAAAAATCGTTCTTGGACTACGATAAGGCTATAAAGATGCCCATTCGATAATCGCTTTTGCTTGGCAGATGCAGTCACTGTGATTGAATCTGCCGAAGACTGATGTCCCAGCATTGCCTCCGTATAGTCATTTCAATCGAATTCTGGCTGATATCAATTGAAGTTATGTATTATACTGAACAAAAGATCTGGATTGAAAGGGGGCGGTGGCATGGCATTAAAGGGATACTGTAGGGGGGTCGGGGGAAAATGAGTTGAACTTACCCGGGGCTTCTAATGGTCCCCCGCAGGCATCCTGTGCCCGCGCAGCCGCTCACTGATGCTCCGGCCCCGCCTCCGGTTCACTTCTGTAATTTCTGACTTTAAAGTCAGAAAACCCCTGTGCCTGCGTTGCCGTGTCCTCACTTCCCCTGATGTCACCAGGAGCCTACTGCGCAGGCACAGACCATACTGGGCTTGTGCTATACACTCCTGGTGACATCAGCGGGAACGAGGACACAGCAACGCAGGCGCAGGGGTTTTCTGACTTTAAAGTCAGAAATTACAGAAGTGAACTGGAGGCGGGGCCGGAGCATCAGTGAGCGGCTGCGCGGGCACAGGATGCCTGCGGGGGACCATTAGAAGCCCCGGGTAAGTTCAACTCATTTTCCTCCGACCCCCCTACAGTATCCCTTTAAGCAATTTCTCAGAGGCCCATAGCCAGTGTTAACCCCCTCCCCCCAGGACTCCCACTCCCAGCTCATAGTGTTCCCCTGCAGACTATTGACTTCAGCATAGTGAACTCACCTGTCTGGCTTATGTGCTCCCTCCAGTCGGTGTCCTTCCATTTTCAGCTTTTCCGTCACCCATTCTCTGTGACCCACGATTGTGTACAAACCGCCAGGTCACAGAAAACGGGCATCGGGGAGATGGACTAAAAGACACTGGCCTCAATTCACGGAGCATTATCAAATGTTTATCAAACGCTTGATAATTTACCTCATGGGTAAAAACTAATTTTGAATTCACTAAGGTGTTATATATTTGTTGAATGTTTTATCAGTAAAACATTCGATAAATCTATAACACCTTAGTGAATTTAAAATGAGATTTTACCCATGAGGTAAATTATCAAACGTTTGATAAAGTGTTTGATAAACGTTTGATAATGCTCCGTGAATTGAGGCCACTGGAGTCAGCCAGCTGGACAGGTAAGTTCACTATGCTGTGAGTACTCAGGGGGCCATTGGCCGGCTCATTCTGAAATCTATTAAAAATCTAAATGTAGCGTGTGGCATCATTAGAACCCTCTGGCTAGGTTTACAGTGGGACGTTGCGTTGCAATGCAACATTAAAATTGCAACGCAACATTACAACACAACGCACCCAAAAAGTTGCAACACACCTTAATGCTGCGTTACCGACCGTGGCATACAAAACAGAGAAACCGAGAGCCCAATATAGTGTAGTATGTATTGGATCAGGGAGAATTAGTGTGGAGTAAGTATTATACTTACAAACATGGGTTACCGTTTAGGCAACCACTTTATAGGCAGGCATACAGGCAATGAAAGTATGCTTTCCTGTACCTGTTAATGTCTGCGTTAAGAGGTAACGCACTGCAGCAGTGCATTACCATAACGCAACATTTACAATGCGACTTTAACATCGCGCTGTGAACATCGCATACGGTTAACGTTGCAGTGCGGTAATCTGCGTTATATGGCTTTATTAACACAGGAAAATAACGTCCCAGTGTGAACCCAGCCTCAGTGATCAGATTCTCATCTTTTGGCCAAATCAGGCGCCATCTATAAGTGTATGGGCATCTTTAGACTATAACTATGGTAGGGATTAGATTGCAACCACTGATCCTATAAATTGGGAAATTTTCCTCATCCACTTTCGATTATTTGATTGAAACCAGCTGGTCCTTATTATAATTTTTTTTTTCTTTTACAAATTGAACTTTTAATCAACTTCTGAAATGCATAGTGGGCCAGGCAATGTAATTATTTCTGGCTGATTTTTAATTCCTGGTTCCCAGAGGCATTGCTGGTACATGACACTGGTCACGATTTCAGTTCCTCTGTTGTAAAGACTCCGCAGCTTCCCTGCATGTTATTAGCGTGAATTTAATATGCATCTTGGGAGTCAGTGGCAGCTTCTAGCGGCGGCTTCTCACATAGGTACTCTGCTTTAAGGGATTACATAATGCTGGGAAGTGATGATTAAGGTGATCTGTGTTGGCTTGTTGACTTTCCTCCGTGGTCACTGAGAGACACAGAATTACACGGTATACTTGCCCTGCTTACAGGAGGTCAGACATTGGGGAAGGGTAGTGTTTAGTGATGATGCTTGGGAGATCAGTTAATGGAAATCATCTCGGCAGCCTGTTTAATAGCTCTGCTTCTATAAATAATTTGTAATTGTATAGCTATATGTATATTGCTTATATAATCCTAGTTGTGCCTTAGTGCCTTAGGGCTGGCTTTCACTACCAAGCGTTAGGGACTCGTCGGCTAAACACTTCCATACAAGTGAGTGGAAGCATTTTGCATCGTGCGGTTACAGGCGATTACCATTGATAGCGTGAACGTGGCGTTCCGATCCCGATTTACCGTGTCGTTTCAGCAGGCCCTAAAAGCTGCTGTTCAGGGTCGCCTGGCCGCTGGGGGGGGGGAACGCAGACGCGACGGAAATGCCGACGATCGCTGTACCCGCCCCCCGAATGAGACATCACAGGACGATGCGGCTTTCGGCCGCCTGGCGCCGCCAAGCGTCCGTGTGAACTGGCCCTAAGTACTCCCAGTAATTCACTCACAGATTTGTCCTGCATGTTGCTTGCAGTCTAAGGTATCCATACCTCAGGCGATATATCAGCAGAACGACCATGAGACAGATCTCTCGCAGACCGATTCCTGATAGATTTCAGTGTAAAGTCTATCAGGAATTGGCCTAGCGCTGCTGCCTGCCTGCTGTTACCCCCACTAGTATAAAATATCCCCCCATTTCCATGTGCAGTGTTTTTAAATTCTCACCCGATCAAGCACTTAAAGGAACCATCAGGGAAAACAAACAAAATGAGCTTTACTTACCTGGGGCTTCCTCCAGCCCCTGGCAGCCGATATGTTCCTCGCCGCAGAGTCACGGGATCCCCTCCGTAACGGATGCCGACCTCATCAGGTTGGCCTCTACTCCGTGAGTGCTGCCAGGGGATGGAGGAAGCACCGGGTAAGTACATCTCATTTTGTTCGTTTTCCCTGATGTTTCGTTTAAAACCAATCCGAGATGAAAAACTAACTATAAGAAGTAGCTTGTCTATATCTTATCTAAAGTTTAGATAGTTTACACAGCAAATCTAGCTGCACACAGCTTCAACAGTATATTATTATTTCTTCCTGTGATACAATGAAAGCGGCCATGTTCTGTTTGTCACATTACACACAGGCAAGCTGCTCTGCATCCCCAGCCCTCAGACTGTGAAGACGTCACTCCCCTCTCCCTCCTCTCCTCTGCCTCTGAAATCTCTGGCTAGTAACTTCCTCCTCCTCCTCCTGCCCAGACTGAGCTCCCATAAGCCCTTGCTACTAAGGCTCAAAGTGCCAAAGCACTCTGGAGAAGCCGTGGGTGAGGCTTGTTTAGTTTATAGGAAACTAGAGTATTAAAACAAAACAAAAAATGTATTTGACTTGAGGAATACCCTATAAACTATATGAAAGGGACACAATTATGCAAGGAGTAAAAGTTTATCTCAGATCCACTTTAAGAACGAGATTTTCTAGCATGTCCGATCGAATCATCAAGCAGACATATTGCAGCTCCAATTTTCATCTGATTGACTTTTTATCCATGCATCCTTCTCATGTCAGTGCAATAATGGTCTACCCCAGGAAATGTAATATCCCATAACTATTAGCAGTAATGCCCTTATTATACTTGCCTAGGGCTTCCTCCAGCCCCATGAGGTACGTGGGTTCCCTAGCCATCCTCTCCGGCTGCTTGTCCCCTGCAGTAATCTGGCTGGCCGCGCTCTTCTACTCATGTGCAGCTGGCCACGCACCCCTTGTCGTGCTCCCACAGCAGAATGCTCCTGGGCATGGGCCGCGCATGGGCAGAAGCGCTCAACTGGCCAGATTACTGGGAGTAACTAGAAGACAACAGAGAGGACAGTGAGGGAGTCCACGCACCTCATGGGGCTGGAGTATAAATAAGGGCATTATCATCATCTCAGGTACACTTTAAATTGCAAACATGACAGTGTTAATCAGAATAGGTGGTTTTTTAACTTTGTGATTGTAACCAGGGTTGTCACGTGATTGGTAGTACACTGTGGTTTGCCAGCATGTCTGGTTAGTACACTGTGTGTTGCCAGCATGTCTGGACACAGGTCTCCCTGACACAATCCGCTCATTCTGGAGAGTGATAATGCATCTCTCAGCTTCTGCTTGTGGCCTTTATTGTACTGTTGACTTTACGTGTTGACATGTGCTTGTTTGTGTGTGGCAGGAATCAGGAGGGTTGGCAGGAGGCCCGAACAGCAGCAACAACCGCAGCAGCAGCAGCCACCACAGCAGCAACCCCCACAGGCCCAGCAGGGTGAAGGGAAGCCAGTCGACAGAAGGCCAACAGAGAGGAGGCAACCTCGTGAGCGTCGCTTTGAAAAGCCAGCAGAAGAAAAGGGAGAAGGGGGTGAATTTTCTGTTGACAGGTGAGTGCTGATCCATAAACATAGATGTGTAGACAAGTTGGCACAGAGAGCATGAAGGTAAACCATATACTTCAAATAAATGCTACATAATCTGTTTTACTGGTGATGTCAGCACTATGCACCGAACAGGGGAAACTCATAGTAATTTTTAGCCCGCATTGATATACATCACCTCTGTCTGTCACTTTAAAGATAATCTGTATTTAAAAAATATGCCCCTGGGAGGTACTCGCCTCAGGAGGGGGAAGCCTCTGGATCCTATTGAGGCTTCCCCCATCCTCCTGTGTCCCACGGTGGTCTTGCTGCGGGTCCAGGAACGGCGAGCATGTAAATATTTACCGCTCCGGCGCAGTTGCCGCTCTGGTCCCGGAAGTAGCTGATCCCGGTCGGGTCCGCTCTACTGCGCAGGTGCAAGACGCCTGCGCAGTAGAGCGGACCCGACTGGAATCGGCTATTTCCGTGTTGAGAGCCGCAACAGCATGACCTGCTGGAGCCAGGAGAGGTAAATATAGCAAGCCTTGTCAGGCTTGTCGAGTGAGGATTGCTGGACGCTTCGGGGGAGCCAGCGCTGGATTGCCTGCAGCTACAGGGGAGGGGGAAGCCTTGTTGGGACCTTGAGGCTTCCCCCTCAGAGGTAAGTACCCCCTCTGAGGGGCGGGTCCTACACAGTAATGCTGTGTGTTAACCAGGCAACACATGCGTTTGCAGTGGCAGGGAAGCATACTTTTATTGTGCTGTATGCATCACTGAAGCCACACAGTGCAAATGCTTGGCAGTGTTGCAACTTGTTACACAGCCGAAAAAAGGAAGAGGACGATGTTTAGATACTCCTAGGTTTCTGTTGCCTGAGATGGAGATTCTTCATTGTTTCAGGTGAAAATCCCGCCTCAGTACAGTTGTACCCTAATGTTGGCTGCTTTGTGATCGACAAGCGCAATTACTGATTATTCCTGTGAGCTGCCTGTACAGGTGAGCAGAAGGCAAAATGTGAGATGCAGGAAATCCAGCAACCAATCTGCAGACACCTAAGCATTGTATCAGGAAATGAGATTGCTGCTTCCTTGACATGTGTACAATGTTTGTACTGGGAGATACAAGGCTGTGTAAACAACAGCTGGACAGAGATCATAAAGGTACAAACAGCAGTGCAGAGATCCTTCGATTTATCTAAAGAGAAAAACAGACAAAAGCTAATACTAGCCAATATTTGCATATATCTTCATAAAAAACAACTTTTGAGGCTGGTTTTACACGTGTTGTGGGCGATGCTGTGGCTGCAACGCACTGCAAAACGCACAAAGCCACAGAATGCTCCAATAGGATCATATGCATAGCGCTGCACGCCCCCCTTGTCCAGTGATGTACTTCCTGCTGGGCAAGAAGTACCAGGGCAGTGGAGTCGGTACAAAAATCATCTGACTCTGACTCCTCAGTTTATGAAACCTCCGACTCCAGGTACCCAAAATTGCTCCAAATCCTCAACTCCGACAACACAGCCCTGGGAAACACGTCACTGAGATTCTCAATCTAGACCTAGTGAATCAAGGTCTAGATTGCACATAAACATAGATTCTAATGAAAACCTTATAAAAGTACAACGGTTTTCATCGATTGTAGACAGAAAATACCAGTTCTTCGGCGGATGGATGCATAATTGAGGTTTGCTGTATATTTGTGCTGTATCTGGCTGGACAAAGGTAGTGGCTGCATTAGTGAGACTGACGTAAAACGAGATTCCAGCTGAAATCTTATCTAATAACGGAGCTGAGTGGTAGGACGGGTAAAGGCCTGTACACACGCCCAACCCGTGGCCGATCTGCCCAGTGGATCAACTCTCCTCCGCGATGGCCGATCGCACATCACACCACTCTGTCGTCCCTCCATGTCATCAGCTAAACAGCTGATACATGTCTGTACAGACCAGCCAGCGATGTCGCCCTAAAGATCGGGTCCTGATCCTCGACGGGCAGCATAAAATCAAGAGGAGTGTATGCATTTTAAATGATATTGTAACTGCTCTACCACTGGTTGAATAGTAGGTGGCTGTTTGAAGTCTTATATCTCTGTTACAAATGTTCAGTTTTCCTGTGTTTTGTGTATTCATTGTGACCCCTTCCTCCCCAGGCCTATTGGTGAAAGGCCACCTCGTGGTCGCGGAGGCCCCGGTGGAAGGGGGCGAGGCGGCCGTGGACGTGGCATTGGCAGAGGCGATGGCTTTGACTCCCGTGGCAAACGTGAATTTGACAGGCATAGTGGCAGTGACCGAGCGTAAGTCTTTTTCTGCTTTCAGCGATTATTTTTCTTCTGCATTGTCTTTCTTTTCCCAATAACTCTGTTCACACACTGACACTGTAACTCATTTTGGTTAGTTCTTCACATTTCAGTGGCCCGAAGCACGAGGATAAGAGGGGCGGCAGCGGATCTCACAACTGGGGCAATGTTAAGGATGAAATGAGGTTGGTTGGATCCGATCTTTTGGCTTTTGCTTAATCTGCTTGAAACCGTTTGCAAAGACTCAGGCCTCGTTCACATTGGGTGCATTCAGAAACATATTTAAGTGCATGATAAAAAAAATGCATGCCTAGATGTGCGTTTCATAATGCATTTCACTGCATTGCGGTGCACTCTTTTTAAGCAGACTTGTGCATTTTACATGCGCTTAAACATTTTTTATTTAGCATGATTTGTTCATTTGATATAGCAGTTGTCAATAAAGATTTGTTTTCATTTGGAAAAAAAAAATTTTAATTTAAAAAAAAAAAAAATGCATCTCCAAAGCACATTGCTATGCACTTCCATGTGCTAAAAAAAAAGTGCACCCATTCACTTGCATTGCTGTGCACTTCACAGCACAACGCACAGAGATGCAGCAAACACCACGTTCCGGACAGTAACAAAGCACATAGAAGTGAACGTGGTACATTAGAATCAGTGGGAAAAGCTTTACCTAGCAAAGCACATGGCGCAATGCGCTGTGAAAAGCAATATCTCTAGTGTGAACGAGGCCTTATAGCAGCTATGTGTGAACATGGGGGAAAGGCAGCTGTGAGTAAGACTGTATGGAAGCCTGTGACCTTACCACTCCTTGTGCAACTCTCATTGTGTGAGCAAGTCCTGCATGATTACCGCATACCTGTAGAATGAAAGAGCTCTCAATGTAGCAGGACTTGATAGGGAGAGGTCATAAGGCTGCATAGAAATGCTTCACTCTCAGCTGACTTTCCTTATTTACACGTGTGTGCATGGGAGATTGCCATCACTGATTGACTGAATGAAAGTGTGCTGGCAACAGGGAATTTTGTGCTATTAGGTAATGATATCAGTTAGGCTCGGTTCCCACTTGTGCGGGATCAGCGGGAGCAGAAAGTATAATGGTCCTGCTGTAGCCCGGGGCAGATGCGCTATTCCATAGGCTGTATTGGGGAACGCATCCGCCTGCCTGAGATTATTGTGAACTGCACAGAATCCGTTGCAGCGTGACAAGTGTAAGCGGCTCCTATTTATAAAATGAGAGCCATCCACTGTCCGATTAGCGAACAGAGAAAAAAAAGTCCATTCTCCACTCTAGTTGGGTACACAGCCTCAGAGTGATCCCAGATAATGGTACCCTCTCCCCCTTGTGCAATGTCCTGCATGCTGCATTTCCTCTGCATTGTTCCTAGCTTCCAGTGAAAATCTCAAACCACAATTGCAGAATAGTCGCTTTTTGTACTTGCACTGCATTTTCAATTTAATTTTTCCCTCGAAAATCGGTGATCAACATTGCAAATGCTCTGTGATTGTGGATTTTTCTGTTTCCACTGAGCACACTTGCTACCAAGATTTTCACTGAGAGTTTAAAAACAAAGTATAGGCCAATCACAAACACAGGACAAATGCAGCATTGCCCGCATGATTTCGTTTGGGCAAAAATAAAGCACACCGGTGGTAAAGAAGCATCCCGATTACCATGTTATCACAGTGCCATTGCAATCTGAAAATCTTGTGCATTCCGAAAGTGCCACGAGTAGAAAAGTTTCCTAGGACAGCAAGTTCTCTGCCCTGAGGGCTAGAAACCTGTTTGTTGCTAGAGATGCTCAGGTCTGTTACATTGCATGGGGTTTATCTTCCGGTGTACGGCCACGCTGGGTTGTGATGTGTTGTTAGACTTACTTTCTGCATCCTTTGGTGGCTTTTGGTCTGGTGGTTTGTGCATGCACTGCTATCATTCTTTCTTTTTTTTGTATTAATGTAATTTCCGTAGCTGCCCTTATTTTGATAAGCTGTAAGCAATTGCATTCAGCCCTGAGACACAGCTGGACTCTGTTGTGTAGTTCATGCAATTACACACCACTCCTAGATGCTGGAAAGCACAGAATAAAGGCAACAAATAAAAGCAAGCTATATAAAGGCCCATCATAGATTATTACATAAAGTAAACAATCCATAGTCTGACACTGCTTGTTTACCTGCTAACTATTCTGTACCACTACATGAAGCTATGTACACATGCTGGACTAAATCCAGGCAAAGTGGCCATTAAAGGGAACCTTAACTGAGTGGGAGGAAAAGAGTTACACTTACCTGGGGCTTCTACCGCCCTCCTGCAGACGTCCTGTGCCCACGCCAAGACAAACCGATCCTCCGGTCCCCCGCTGCGTGGCAGTTTTGTTTCAGGCCAGCCGCCGGGCCACTGCATAGTCTTGGCCGCGCGCATTCTCATTCACGCTTCCATCAACGTCCTGCGCATGCACAGTCCTAGTTTTCTTGTACGGCGCAGGCCGGTGACATGGAATGAGGACTCGCGTGGCCAGGACTGCGCAGTGACCAAATGATCGGTTTGTCCCGGCACGGGAACAGGATGTCTGCATGGGGAAGGTAAAATCCCCAGGTAAGTGTAACTCGTTTTTTTCCCCATCAGTTAAAGTTCCCTTTTAAGGACTGCTTCGGCTGGTAATCTAGCATCTTAATGAGCTTGTCTTAAAGAGAACCCGAGGTGGGATTTAATTATGTTACTGGGGCACAGAGGCTGGTTGTGCACACTAAGACCAGCCTCCGTTGCCCCATGGTGCTCCTCCATGTCCCCCCTGCGCGCCGATATACCCCCGCAGTGCTGGCGACACGCCAGCACAATGTTTACCTAAGCGCTGTCTGTCAGCGCCGCTCCCCCGCCTCCTCCACATCGGCGCTACCCGCCCGTGTCCCTTCCCTCCCGCTGATAGGAGGGAAGTGACGCGGGCAGGTAGCGCCGATGCGGAGGAGGCGGGGGAGCGGCGCTTACTGACAGCGCATAGGTAAACATTGTGCTTACGACGCGCTGCGTGTCACCAGCACTGCGGGGGGTATAGCGGCGCGCAGGGGGGACATGGAGGCACACCATGGGTCAACGGAGGCTGGTCTTAGTGTGCACAACCAGCCTCTGTGCCCCAGTAACATAATTAAATCCCACCTCTGGTTCTCTTTAAACCTAAAGAGCCAAAACACTGGCTTGTTTCCCTCTTTCCAGACACCACTTTGTTATGCCGTCATCCCTCCTTGTAGAAACGGTACACAAACTCTGCTACTTTAGATCAAGGTGTCTGTACAGTGCTCTGCCCCCAAACTGTTGCCAGATAGTTAAATTGACTCTGTAACAAAAATTACAATGTTTTTTCTACCTTCCTACAAGTTCCTAAACCTATTCTAATGTGATCTGGCTTGCTGCAGCTCTTTCTACTATAACCATCTCTGTAATAAATCAATGTATCTTTCCCCTGTCAGACTTGTCGGCCTGTGTCTGGAAGGCTGCCAAGTTCTTCAGTGTTGAACTGTTCCTCTATGCACACTCCAGTGTGTGTTTTATTTACATAAGCCAGCAGCTTCTCTGCTATCTTATCAGTGATAGAAGAGAGCTGGATAAAAATCCTCCTCTGGAGGCTGTGAAAGGAGCTTGTCTGTCACATACTAAGGAATTAACGACATAGGCAGAGCTGTCTGCAGGAAGCCTGTAATGTTCAGTGCATGAGAGAAGCTGGGGACAGAAGGTAAACACACACAAGTGATCTCTTGAGATTCAGAAGTAAGGCTGTATACAGCCTGCTTGTGTATGGATGTATTTTCTATGTGTGAACATACTGTACATCAACCTACTTCCTGTTTTGGTGGCCATTTTGTTTGTTTATAAACAAACTTTTTAAAACAGTTTTTGACTACTTTTAATGCGGCGGGGAGCGGCGAAATTGTGACAGAGGGTAATAGGAGATGTCCCCTAACGCACTGGTATGTTTACTTTTGTGCGATTTTAACAATACAGATTCTCTTTAAGCTCCACTTTCTTTAGGTGGGAATCATTGTGCAAGTGTACACACCTGTTAGTCACATTGGACTTGATTCACAAAGACAAATAGCATGCCTTATCAGAGTTTACACACCTTATCAGAGTAGCATAGCGAGCACAACAAACTTATGCCTGCTAATTGGCAATGACGAGAGCTCCACTCGTCCTGCCCTGATAATTTATAAAAGAGAATGAGGCTCTTTCACACTACACGCATTTGTATGCATTTTTAGGAAATGCATTCCTCTTGTAGATTATGATACAGTGGAATCTCGTTATAGTAAACTGTAAACTCGGTACAATAATTTACGGTAACAGTAAAAAAGGGCGCAGGAGGCTAGTGGACAAATCGGGCGCCGCCATTCACTCCTATAATAATTATCGTTTAATGGGCGCCGAACAGGAAAAAAGGGCGCCCGAGAATAATAACGTTTTCCAACGGCGCCCGAAGATTTTTCATGTTTTATAACTGCTTGTGATGATTTACGTTTCTTATTTCAATAAAACATTATTTTAAATGTTATCCCTTACTGTTTGTAAAACATTATTATTCACAAAACAAAGCGATCAGTACGTAATGTAAATTGTAATATATTTTATCCCTTACTGTTTTTAAAACATTATTCTACACACAATACAGTGAGCACTAAGGAGGGTCTTAGGTTTAGGCACCAACAGGGTGGTCTTAGGTTTAGGCACCAACAGGGGGTCTTAGGTTTAGGCACCAACAGGGGGGTCTTAGGTTTAGGCACCAACAGGGGGGTCTTAGGTTTAGGCACCAACAGGGGGGTCTTAGGTTTAGGCACTAACAGGGGGTCTTAGGTTTAGGCACCAACAGGGGGGTCTTAGGTTTAGGCACCAACAGGGGGGTCTTAGGTTTAGGCACCAACAGGGGGGTCTTAGGTTTAGGCACTAACAGGGGGGTCTAGGGGTTAGGGGTAGGTACAGGGAGGGTTACTTAGGCACCAACAGGGGGGGTCTTAGGTTTAGGCATCAACAGGGGGGTCTAGGGGTTAGGAATAGGTACAGGGAGGGTTACTTAGTAATTTTTTTTTTAAACGTTATTATACGTTTCACTATTTAAACGGAAGATTAACGTTTTTACAATTGCCGATTTAATGCACATTATTTAATGATTTATAACTTTATACAACATTAATTTTAAACGAAATACAGTACAATACATTTTTAAACGTTATCCATGCTTATCGTTTAAAACCCCGCGCCCTTTTTTCCCAGCGCCCCTTTTTAACGTACGCATAATTTACTGTTATAGTAAACTCTGATATAGTAAACCTCTAATTATAGTAAATTTAGTCCTCAGGTCCCAGTAAATGCATCAGTATAAATATACAATGTATGACCAATTCTGATATAGTAAACTACTTTTCCTGGTCCCCTGTGGAGTTTGCTATAAAGGGATTCTACTGTATAACCATTCAGAGCTATGTATTGCACTAGCGATGCTGCTTTTGGGAGCAGGGTGTTTAGTCGGTGCTAAATGCTTTTCTGCAACTGACAAGAAAAGCGCTTGGCATCAGTTCCTGTTGTTTGGGGGTGGAATCACGTTTTGAGCCCCCTAGGGGATGCAGAAATGCCAAACTGGATGAAATGACTGGCTGGAGCGTGGCGTTTACATGGACAGGAAAACCCGGTACCGGTTTTTAGTTTCAAATGTTTTTATTAAAGGAGTTCTGTGGAGGGTTTTGAAAAGAAAAACATACACTTACCTCGGGCTTCTACCGGCCCCCTGCAGCTGTCATGTGCCGCGCCGCCCTCTATAATCCTCTGTTCCCCGCTGCCTGCACTGGTCTCTTATTCGTCTAACTAGACGAATACAACTGCGCGGCTGTGGTCACGCGCGTCCTCACTTGCGTCTCCGGGAGCTCACTGCACAGGCGCAGTATCGTACTGCTGCAGGGGGCTGGTGGAAGCTCCAAGTAAGTGTCCGTTTTTCTTTTCAGAACCCCCCACAGAACCCCCTGTAGATAAAGATCCACAGTTAGAAAATGAATACACATGAACAGCAAAGTACAGAAGATTGGAAATACTGCCTTGTGCATAATAAAATATCATTACAGTCTATTGTAAGCATGTTATGCAACATATTAAAACTGAACAAAAACATAATTGCTGGTAAGGAAATAACATAATAATGCAGATAGCCTCCCAAAGCTCGTTTTTTGTCAATTCTAGTCATTACAGGGAATATATGTAGGGTGGGTTTATACCATTGTGAAGCTAGATAGACTTTGGCAGAAATGACATAATGTTGAAGTAGCCTATGCTTTGGGTGCTTAGTGTTCGGGTAACTTGAATGAACAGCACTTGAGTGGCTAGTGACACAGTTAATGCTGTGTGAACTGGCCCTTAGTGAGCAATGGAATATTGCATGTGCAGGAATTTGAGGCTTTCACGTTAGGCGATTGTAGTGTTCCGCTTCCCTCTCTGTGCATCTGGGGCTGTGGCATTGGCTTGATAAGCAGTGGGTGGGCAGCACGGTTGTGTGATAAGCACAGCCTCTCATGCTTTTGAAAGGTATCTTTTGGCAGCAGCAGCCCAGCTATCTTGCAAGAGACGTGTGGCATATGTTTTTCCTAGTCAGCCTTCCCAGAAGATAGTTGATCAGAACATTCCTTACCACAGACAGATACATAAGCTAATCATTTTTTTTCCCTCGTCTACAGTATACTGTTATAGGTAGTATACTGTTATAGGTAGTATACTGTTATAGGTAGTATACTATAGTGCTCGGTTACAACCTTTTACTACTTTTTTGGCATACTTTATAATTCACATTTGTTCACTACATCCACATGTCACTTTTAACAGCTGTCACATACGTGATTTATAATTTAGTGACTTGCAGCTGGTGGCACGAGCTAAAGTCGTTGGTAAGGCTGCCTGTTGAGCAGTCTGAACACTTGCATTGTTAGCATGACTAAATGGGTATGATCTTAGGGCTCATTTACACTAGGAATTGCAATACGCTAGCGATTAGCGCTTGTTGCGACTGATTTTTTTTTCCGCGTTAATTGCATATTTTCGCAGGTTTTTTTTGCGGTTTTTGAGCATCACGATTTGCGTTTCTTTAACATTGCAATGGTGAAAAGGCTTGTTTACCACAAATTGGCGGTGATTGTGGCAGTGAGATCACTGCCATATACTTATAATTACAATCGCTGGCGATGAGCAGTCAATGGCCGCTAATTGCCCCAGTGTGATGGGCCCTTACCCTCCTGTTTCTTCCAGATAGAACAATCATGGCATCCCCCCCCCCACCACCACCACCTTCTGGCCTCTGTGACAACGGCATGACACATGATCACAGGATTCCAACCTAAAGGCTGCCATACACTGGTCGATTGCCACCAGATCGACCAGCAGATAGATCCCTCTGTGATCGAATCTGATCGAAAGCGGGATCTATTGGCTGCCTACACTGCAAACAGATTTTGAATCGATTTCACTATGAAACCGATTCACAATCTGTGGAGCTGCCGCCGTCCCCTGCATACATTACCTGATCTGGCCGGCACGAGTCCCCCGGTCTCCGCTGTCTCTTCTCCGCCCTGGGCTCCAGTTTCACTTTACTTCCTGTCGGGGGAAGTTTAAACAGTAGAGGGCGCTCTTCTGTTTAAACTTCCCCCGACAGGAAGTAAGTGAAGCCAGCCGGAGCCCAGCGTGGAGAAGAGACAGCGGGGACACAGGCCGGCGGAACAGGTAATGTATTGCTGCTGGCGTCGGGCATTCGAACGCCGCTATCGACACACCCCTGACCCGCCGGCGATTGACGGGAACAATAGTTTTCGGACGGAAATCGGTCGTTCGGTCAGCGATTGCTCATCGATTTTAATGCAGATTCGATCACAATGATCGAATCTGCTGTCTATCGGTGGGAAATCGTGTAAGTGTATGGGCACCTTAAAGAGAACCCGAGGTGTGTTTAAAGAATGTTATCTGCATACAGAGGCTGGATCTGCCTATACAGCCCAGCCTCTGTTGATATCCCAAACCCCCCTAAGGTCCCCCTGCACTCTGCAATCCCCCATAAATCACAGCCGTGCTGTGAGGCTGTGTTTACATCTGTAGTGTCAGTCTCGGCTGCTCCCCCGCCTCCTGCATAGCTCCAGTCCCTGCCCCCATCCCTTCCCTCCAATCAGCAGGGAGGGAAGGGATGCAGGCGGGGACCGGAGTTCTGCAGGAGGCGGGGAGAGCAGCAGACTGACACTATAGAGATAAACACAGCCAGCTCTGACAAGCTGTTTGTCAGCAGCGTGGCTGTGATTTATGAGGGATTGCAGAGTGCAGGGGGACCTTAGGGGGGTTTGGGATAGCAACAGAGGCTGGGCTGTATAGGCAGATCCAGCCTCTGTATGCAGATAACATTCTTCAAACCCACCTCGGGTTCTCTTTAAGGGTTTAAGTAAACATGTAAGACTAAATGGAAAACTTACCTCAGGCCCATCTTCCCCTGCCAAATTTACAGTGCTGAGACCCCCAAAGCTCTTGGGCATGAGGCCACACTTTGCCTGCACAGCAGCACAGATCCGTTCTAGCTGAGCCCGATCAGGTGGATGCTATTGCGCATGCACAAGCCTTCAACAAGGGGGACAAAGTGCTGGATCGATCTGCTACTGGAGGATGGGGAAAGCATCTGTATTGTCCAGAGGCTTCCCTCTATTGATGGGAGTACCCCTTTGGGACACACGTGTGTGTGCGCGGCTTTACATCGGTAAGTGGAGATACAATAGGCAGCTACAGCTAGCCATACATAAGCCAGTACAAGCTTGGTATGACGAGCAATCCTTTCCCAACTGGAAATTGATCAGGAAGATATCGGTTGCGCCCCACATTACAGTCTTGATCTCTATTTAGATCTTAGCAGAAATCTATTGAGAACGTATTGAATTGCCAGCATTCTTCTGCTTGATGTAGTACGATGCTATTTGGCCAATAGTCACCCATCACTGCCTACTGGAATAAGACCCTAGCCAGTGATGATTGTAGTGTAAATGTGCCTTCATTGTCGCAGTACTTTTAGGTTAAGAACACACAGGCAGCTGGGTAGGCAGTTCCTTGAAGGGGAGCATGTCACCTGTATGGTTGGGGATATGGAGGCTGCCATATTCATTTCGTTGCCTGGCTATCCTGCTGGTCCTCTGCATCTGATACATTTAGCCATAGACCCTGAACAAGCATGCAGCAGATCAGATGTTTCTGACATTATTGTCAGATCTAACAAGATTAGCTGCATGCTTGTTACTGGTGTGATTCAGACACTACTGCAGCCAAATAGACCAGCAGGACTGCCAGGCAACTGGTATTGTTTAAAGGGAAATAAATATGGCGGTTTCCCTATTCCTCTCATTACAGTTGTTCTTTAATGGCAGTAGCATGGGGAACAGAGCAGCGGCCTGTCATTGGCTATAATGCAGCCTATGGTCGCTAGAGATAGACCATGATGCCCCATTACTAGTGATAATGTGAAAGTTGGGCAGTTCCCCACTGGTGAAATGGCCTTTGCCGGTGCCTTGTGCAATGGACATGACAGGAGCCGAGGCCACAGCAGGCAATGTAACGGGTGGTTGCTGACTTGTGAAATTCTATAGGAGCAGTATTAATAATTCAGTATATCTACATTATTGAGCAGTGGCTGCATTTTCAAGTTTTCAGTAAAGAAATATTTAAAGCAAACGGAATTGAAAAATAAAAGCTATAATAAACATACACACAACTTACTAACCTCTTGCATAGACCAGTCTTCACCCTCTTACTCCTCTCTGGTATCCCATTCAGGGGGCCCTATGGGGGGAGAGGTTTCTTTTCCCTGTCCTGAGAGACTGACAACTAAGGGCTTGGAGATTAAAAAAAAAACTTTCTGCTCTCTGCACACTTGTTCTAATGACTGCATCTGCTCAGCCACAGATAACAAATCATACAAAGATTTGTAGACAGTCCCTATTCAGTGTGCAGCAGGCTCTTGAGTACAGCGCCCAGCCCCCAACCTCTCTACCCCCTCCCCGAGTGCTGTTTACTGTAGTGATGCTGGAGAAGTCTGTAGAGCCAGTTGTGTTCCATCAGAGGACAGAGTGAGTGTAATAAGGTGAGGCTGGGAGCACACGCGTCTGTCTGTTTTCTGTATGCATTTAACCTCCCTGGTGGTCAATTAAATCTGCCAGGGAGGCAGCGCAGCACTATTTAAATTTTAGCGCTAGCTACATGATGGCCGCTGAGCAGCGGCATCCCCCCACCCTCTCCGATCGCCTCCGGCAATCAGGCCCATCAGGAAATCCTGTTCTGAACGGGATTTCCTTTAGGGCTTCCACCGTCGCCATGGCTTCACCAACGTCTATGACTTCACCAACGTTGTGACGTCAGAGGGAGTCCCGATCCACCCCTCAGTGCTGCCTGGCACTGATTGGCCAGGCAGCGCTCGGGGGGGGGGACCTCTAATGCGGCGAGTAGCGGCGAAGCGGCGCGGAATGCAAAGTGCTAGCTGCGTGTATGAAAAAAAATTATGCAAATTGGCCCAGCGGGGCCTGAGTAATCCTCCACGGCGGCTTACCGCTAAGGAGGTTATTGCACGCCATGTGTGTGTCTGTATGTGTGAAAACATGCATGTTTTACCACAGAAGCTAATGTAATTGATAGAGAAAATGCTCCCAGTGCTTCACTGCTGTCTGTTTTTATCTGCATGGGGAAAACACATTTCAGTGTACACTGGCCAATTGAATAACAGTGGTTCACAGTTTACCTTTACAGAAAGCAAGGGGGGGGGGGCCCATCCAAAGTTTCGCAGGGGGGCCCAGTGATGCCTAGTTAAGCCGCTGACTAAAGTCATTTGAAACGTCCAACATACTAGGTATTTTGTCATGTTGGACGGCAATTGTGTGCGAAAATGTAGCCAAATAACGAGATGAGTGACTGACATTGGACACTTTGCCCGATCCATCTGGCCGAGCAACTCGTACTGTTGGGTAGATATCTTGCGTTTGGCATCGTGTCTTTGGAACGACATTGTTGTACTGAATGCGGATTTGTGGTGCATGCTGTCATTTCCGATTGCGCACGCAGTATTTAAATGAGTTGGTTGTTTGCAATGTTGGTGTGCAAAAAAAACGTTTCATCAACATTGCCTGTAAACACTTTTCCGCGACATTCCTGTATTTTCCACAACTTTTGTTTTTGGTGTACGGGCCTTAAAGAAAACCTGTACTGTGAAAAACGGCCCCTGGGGGGTACTCACCTCGGGAGGGGGAAGCCTCCAGATCCTATTGAGGCTTTCCCAGTCCTCTTGCGTCCCACGAGGGTCCCGCTGTGCCCCTCCGAACGCCGGCGATGTAAATATTTACCTTCCCGGCTCCAGCGCAGGCGGAGTAGCGGCGCTGGACCCGAAGTAGGCGGAAATTCCCGATCTCAGTCGGGGCCGCTCTACTGCGCAGGCACAAGTCTCCGGCGCCTGCACAGTAGAGCGGACCCGACTGAGATCGGGTAGTCTACTTCCGAGCCGAAACAGCGCCCCCACTGGAGCCTGGAAAGGTAAATATTGAACAAGCTGACGGATTTGTCAGGCCGGCTTTGAAGGGCTGCAGCGAGACCCCCGTGGGACAGAGGAGGACGGGGGAAGCCTCATTGGGACCCTGAGGCTTCCTCCTCCCGAGGTGAGTACCCCCCAAAGGGAGTGTTCCTAGTTACAGAGTCTCTTTAAAAGTAAGCTAAACTGAGAAGGATATGGATTTAGGTGATAGTTTACCCCCTGATCAATAAAATGCCTTTTAAGCTACCAGCAAACAAGAAAATACTCCAAATAATTTTGGCAGTACTTTTTCTCCTACTTTTTAGTACTTTTTTTTAAGTGCAGAATGCTAAAAAGTTATTTTAAACCATTATCTCCTAGGAGAAAACGTAGGAGAAAAGGTGAGTTGAATACGGGCCCTTATGAGGAGTTGGCAAATAATATACTAGTATAAATATATACTAGACACATTTATACTAGTATTTATATGATCAATGTTGGCAATGTAACTGAACACGCGCTTCTACTTTACTTCTGCTGTAAATGGTTTGACGGGACTCCTCAATCAATACTCTGTAGAAATGCCTGAATGGTGATCTTCTGCCTTTTTACTGCTGTCTGAATCACTGAGCTACATGTATGCAGATCAGGTGTGCTAATACTTTTGACTCCATTAGCTGCATGCTTGTGCTGAGGGTTGATTGAAGTTCTGTTGAAGACAAAAGATCTATGCAACTGTCTGTTACATGACATTGTATGAAAGAGGCTAAAGATGGCAACCTTCGCATTGTTCTCACTCCATATTTTCTTTTGTATCAAAAATTCAACCTCAACATGCAATGTGTTAACTGCTTATTTTCCAGTGAGCTTGACCAGTCCACTGTCACCGAGGAAACGACTGAAACCGAAGAACAGCCCACAGCCGACTCTGAGAACAAGTGAGTGCTTCCCTGGGGTTGTACAGACCAATAATAACAGAGGGAGTAGCAGGGGGTAAGTGTTATGGCCAGACAGTTGTTGGCCTTGATGGTAGTTTTGCTGCAGTCATTGATAACTGTACAATTAAATGGAAGTTTGTGCACACTGGATTATAGGAGTTCATGCACCCTGTTTATTCTTTGTCTGTCAAGTTCAACACTGGGACATTTTTCCTGCTTCTACTATCTTGACTTGTTTTGTGCCAGGGACCCTGCTAATCCATATGTCAAAGACCCTGCTAGTCCAGCTCTTATTTGTACATGCTCTTTGTGTAAGCTCTTGATTATTAAAGCCCTAGTTCAATTTCAACTGACCCCACCCACCTTCTCTCTTTGCTGAAAGACATGAAATCTTTGTGGTCAGCACTGCATCTGTAGTTCCTGTCTGCTCAGTGTATAATAAAGAACTTAACCTCTCCAATACCCTATCTGGGGCATTTACAAAAGTCACATAAACCTCTCATTGTGCTGCCCTGCCTATTAAAGAATTCCCAGTAAGGTCATGGTGACCCTCAAACCACTAGGAAAGTTTAGGAGTGAATAGCCCTCTTACTAAAAAGCAACATTGACTGTAATTTGCCTTCTTAAAACAGAAGGTATTTGCAATAATTCAGCTTTAAAGGGCAACTGAAGTGAGAGAGATGTGGAGGCTGCCATATTTCTTTACTTTCAAGCAATACCAGTTGCCTGGCTATCCTGCTGATCCTCTGCCTCTAATACTTTTAGCCATAGCCCCTGAACAAGCATGCACCAGATCAGGTGTTTCTGACATTATTGTCAGATCTGACAAGATTAGCTGCATGCTTGTTTCTGGTGTGATTCAGGCACTATTGTAGCCAAATAAATCAGCAGAATAGTCAGGCAACTGGTATTGTTTAAAAGGAGATAAATATGGCAGCCACCATATCGCTCTCACTTCAGTTCCCCTTTAAGTGCTCCCGTAGACGGGGGCAGCTGCTGCGAGTGCGCAAGTACGGATCAGCCTGTCTTCAGGGAGTACTCAGGCTCCAGAAGCCTACCACAGCAATGGAACAAGGGGACCATGAGAGGAATGGGATGGCTCTTCAAGAGCCTTCCCTCTCCTTAGGTATCTATGGAGCCACATGTGTTTTTTGTGACAGATTCAAACGTTTGAGTAGAATGATCTGCCAGTAATTTCACTGCCACCTCTCCAACAGGGATGGTCAGTGAGATGCAAACAATATCAAGTTGTGTAGGGTGATGTCAATTTTGTATGCAAACTTATGCAGCTTGAAAATGGACCAATTAATTTCTCCAAAAATGGAATTCGATTGGTCCATTTTCAAGTTGAATAAGTGCTTCATCCGGCATCAAATCAGAATGATCTGCATCTCGGGGACCATCCTTAGAAATGGCAGGAGATGTGTTCAGTATGAGGGGCGACTGTCCACAGGAATCATTCTGTCTTCTTCTTGATTCCAGGGAGAATGAGGCAGGAGAGGAAGTGAAGGAGGAAGGACCCAAGGAAATGACCCTGGATGAATGGAAGGCAATGCAAGACAAAGCACGCTCCAAAGTCGAATTCAACATTCGGAAACCAAACGAAGGTGCTGACGGCCAGTGGAAGAAAGGCTTCGTTCTACACAAGGCCAAGAGTGAGGAGGTAATCGTCATTTACTGACTTTCAGCTGCTGGAGAACGTGTAATGGCCTCTCTGCAGCATGTACAGAGCTGCTAATACATTATGTGTCAGAATTTGAAGGGGGATTGTTACAAGGTGGTAAACGAGCATAAGGCCATTGTAGTCACAGAAAGCTTACTTTGAATGCATTGGTGATTGCAATAGAATTCTAACATCCAAAGTAAGTTTAGATTTAAAGCTCGAGTTTGTCGTGCTTTCTTACGCTCATTGTCTCTGGGCTTGAAGACTGCTTTGTCCAGTGCTCTTCTGAAAGAGTCTCGTAGAGAGTACTTCCAGTAAAAAAAAAAAGACAAACAGGCTTTGAAGGAGGGGGTCTCTCAGGGTTAATTATTTACCTGATCTGACATACTGTGCCCCCCTCCTCAGGATTGCATTTGTGGCCATGTTTCTGAAGTCTGCCGAAGCTCTCCAGGAACCCCTGCCTGCATTGCTGCGGCCCACTCCCAGTTCGGCAGCCACCAATTAGGCCGCAGCTGCCGAGCTGGGGGCGGGCCGCAGCAACGCCGATGGGCGTGGCTGGAGCCTCAGCAGAGATTCTGAAGCAAAAACACTTCTGCAATTCTAAAGGGGGCGGAGCGCTCACCTGCCTGGAGGAATTGCGAGGATCAGGTAAGTATTTAACCCCCAAGTACTGTATCATTAAGACCATGCCAGGTTCTTGTCTTTTTCACTCTAGGGTATTCTTTAACCTCCCTGGCGTTACACAGTTTCCATGACTGCGTTCGTGGGAGGATTTTTGCCCATAAAATGTTAATTATACCTTTCAGCTAGCAATGCGCTAGCTAAGTATGCCCCCCAAGTGGCTCCGGTCCCCTCTGATGCCCCCGATCGCTGCCGGTAATATTTACCCGTCCACGATTCCGCGAGAACCGAAGCTTCTCCAAGCAGCTTCACTGTCGCTAAGGCGACGATCGGACATGATGTCATCGTAGTCATGACGTCATGCGCAGTCCCGATCCTCCCCATAGCGAAGCCGGAAGCTGATTGGGAGGCTGCGCCGTCACGGAATCTCGTGGGGGGTATGCATTGCGGAGGTGATTAGCGGCGATCAGAGGGGACCGGAGCCATTTGGGGGGCATACTTAGCTAGCGAAGTACTAGCTGAAAGGTATAATTATGTGCAAAAATCCTCCCGGGGCCATGCGATTCCCTGCGGCGGCTAGCCTGACACTGTTTCGGGCATACCGCCAGGGAGGTTAAGGCCACAATAAAATGATCTAAAAATACAATGCCAATGGTACATTCTTGTACTCCGTATGTGATTGGGCAACCATTTTTGCCAGCTCATATTTCCTCCCCATCTGCTCCAACACCTGAATTGTGTATTTTTAATGCATCGTCTTTTTAAATGACTAAAGCCCCACAACTTTTGTTGTGAAACAAGTTGAAACAGCTAAAAAAAAGTATTGCTATTGTTCAAAAAGCTGATAAGACTGATAAGAAGTCAATCAAACAGTTGGATTGACGTCTTATCAGCTTTTTGAACAATAGCAAAATACATTTTTTTTTAGCTGTTTCAACTTGTTTCACAACAAAAGTTATTCAACATTTGTGCTGCATAAAAGAGCGCTGTTGAGCGTGTGTTTGCTAGCTGGCAGCCCGGATCCTTCATCTACAAAAGAAGAGTGCAGTAATGATACAAGCTTGATTGTCCAGTCTTACTAAATCTACTTAAGCTATGTACACACATACGACAACAATCGTTCGCTGTGAACGACGAGCAAACTTTTAATTGACGAAAGAACGACCCAAGTAAAGTTATTTCTTAAAGGTGTGTAACGATCTGATCGTTAGAACGAACGTTACATCACGTAAAGCAACTATTGCGCTTTTGCATAAAAATGAAAAGTTCCATGGAGAAATAGCGAAATGCGCATGTCAAGCCTAGTACGAATGACCGTTTTCCAACGATGTACTACTTTTGTAAACGATCGTCGTTGGAAAAAATCCGCCAAGCTAAATCGTTCGTTTTTAATGATCTAGCTCGTCCGTCGTTAGACTTAGTGGTCGTTGGCTGCTTTTTTTTTAAACGATCGCCGTTTGAGATGATCGGGGAACGATCGTTTCAATTGACTATAGTCGCATGTGTGTACGCACCTTTAGTAGAAAGGTAAATTGAGTAAATATACTTTGAATGGATATGTTAGGTAGTTCCTCTTGTTAAATGGAAGAATCATTATTGGGCCCCTTAAAGTAAACGTTAAGCAGAAGGGTGGGTTGTTACTTGCAGCTTCTTTCAGCCCTCAGTAGTATCTGAGGTCCCTCTGTGTCCTCCACGTCCCCTCCTTTGTGCTGCTGTCCCCCACAACTAAAGGAATACGGCACATGCGCTGTCCCAGTCGCATCTCCCTGATGTTGCTCCTGTGGTTGGTGCATTCTGCACATGCGCAGTTGCAAGTCTTTATGAACTGCGCATGCTCGGAATGCTCCCGACTATGGGAGCGTGACAAGGACAGTTCTTGGGCTGACAGTGAGGTAACCAGGAGGACACTAAGGGGCCTCAGAAACTACTGAGGGCAAGAGAAACGCTCAGGTAAGTAGCACTCAACTTTTTTTACCCTGCTTAAAGCAGACCTGAACTCTTACACTGTGTAACTGTGTGTGTTTAGCTACATCAGAGTGTAATTGGCCTTATCAGTAGCTGAAAATGAGAAAGTCAAGGCTCTGCCTGTACCGAGAAAGGCCGGGACTCCCTGCAATGTTAATCCAGTTAAACATTCAGGGTTTTTAAAGAGTTCCATAAAGTGTAATAATGTTTTGTTTTTTTTGCCTAAGTTTATCTTTAGCGATGATCAATGTAATGCAAATATGTCTGAGTTCATGCAGGATTATGTACATTTTGTATGCAAATATATGCAGCTTGAAAATGGGCCATTCAGGTTTACATTTATTGGTCCATTTTCAAGCTGCATATATTTCCATAAAAATTTAGATTCGACATTGTGTTTTAAAGAGAACCCGAGGTGGCCTTGTATTATGTTAGTGGGGCACAGAGGCTGGTTGGGCACACTAACACCAGCCTCTGTTGCCCCATCGTGTGTCTTAAAGACCCCCCTGCTCGCCGCTATACTCCCCGCAGTGCTGGCGACACGCAGCGCGTCGCCAGCACAATGTTTACTCTAGCGCTGTCTGTCAGCGCCGCTCCCACGCCTCCTCCGCATCGCCGCTACCCGCCCTCGTCCCTTCCCTCCAATCAGCGGGAGGGAAGGGACGAGGGCGGGTAGCGGCGATGCGGAGGAGGCGGCGGAGCGGCGCTGACAGACAGCGCTAGAGTAAACATTGTGCTGGCGACACGCTGTGTGTCGCCAGCACTGCGGGGGTATAGCGGCGAGCAGGGGGGTCTTTGAGACACACGATGGGGCAACAGAGGCTGGTGTTAGTGTGACCAACCAGCCTCTGTGCCCCACTTACGTAATACAATGCCACCTCGGGTTCTCTTTAAAGAGTTTACAGCAGTCACAGATGCTATCTTCACACCTCCTGGTAAATAATGGGCAGCTAAAAGGGGAGGGGCTCCTATAGCTTTTAGAAACCAAGGGGAAGAAAGTGGTGCTTGGTTCCCTTTAATGGCATGCGGCCCCTTGGCTGCCTGAAATAGCCCCACCTCTCCCACAATCTAACACCGCCCCCTTCCTACTGTAGCTCTGCCCCTGCTTTGTGTGGCAGCATGTTGCGGCAGAGGATCATAGGCCCCAGCATGCTGCAGCATGTAAAGGCATCCGGGCGTGGGCCCAGAGGAGGAATTAGTGATGTGTATGTATGCACTGTGTGCGTTTGAGGGCCCTTTCACGCTTATCTGTGGTGCTGTCCGTTATGAGGCACCGCACATCGGGCTTGATTCACTAATCCGTGATAACTCATATCATGGCCGTTTTCGCGTCCGAATTCTCGATCACGCGCAAATGCAAAAATGTGCGGGAAAATAGCTGTGATAGGAGTTATGGTTTAGTGAAACAAACCCCTTTGTGCACCACACGCAAGATAGCATGATAGTTCATTGACTTTCATGTCACTGTTCACCGTAGAAAAAGCGTTGTGATGTAACGCACTCAGGAACACTACCGCAATCGGTTTTCCATCTGGTTAAATAGTGCCAGCGCCACTGATTCGCAGTAGGGATGGTCAGTGAGATGCTAATAATTTTAAGTTGATGCCGCATTATGCAAATGTTGTCTATATAATCATGCAGCTTGAACATGAACCAATCAAATCCTGCTGAGGTAAGATTCGATAGTCTGTGTTCAAGCTGCAAAAATTTGCATAATACGGCATCAACTCGAAATTATTTGCATCTCAATAACCATCCCTAATTCGCAACCCTCCTGCTACACATGCCGTACGTCATAACGGGGCACAAAAACGTTTTCGTGCATGCATTAGCTAGTGTGAAGAAGCCCAAACCGTGCTGCACCCCTAGACCCCCAAAACAGCTGTGCTTAAAGCAGAATATAACCTAGCATTTCAACTTTGCTCTAAAACATTATTTACAGCATATTATATGCAACCAGCATTTTTTTTTTTACTAGACCAGCATTGGAAGGGTTACACACAGAGCTTTAAAGTTCCTGGAGAGAACTGCTCCCTGCAGGCGAAGTTTAGATAGATACATTTAAGTAAACAAAATGTAACAAGTGGTGAATGTGACACACACTCTCTGACTGCAGGAACTGTAGGACAGCCAGAGAGTGTGTAACATTCACCACTTGTTACATTGTGTTTACTTAAATGTATCTATCTAAACTTCGGATGCGTCTGCATTTCTCTCCAGGAACTTTAAAGCTCTGTGTGTAACCCTTCCAATGCTGGTCTAGTAAAAAAAAAAAATGCTGGTTGCATATAATATGCTGTAAATAATGTTTTAGAGCAAAGTTGAAATGCAGGGTTATATTCTGCTTTAAAGCGGAACTGGAACTGAATCTTATAAATAAAATAAAAAAAGCGTTTCACTTACCTGGGGCTTCTGCTAGCCCCATGCAGCCTTCCTGCCCTGCGCGGATCCTCCATTGTCTCCACGTGTGGCTCAGAGCGTGCAGCACAGTTGCTGTCGACTTACGGGTCGAGGGTAACAAAACTAGCTGGTGGTGGTAGAATGAAGGATCCGCGCGGGACAGGACGGCTGTAAGGGGCTAGCAGAAGTCACTGATAAGTGAAACACTTTTTTTTTTTTTTAATACTCAGTTCCGCTTTAAGGTCCTCCTTGCACTGTGTGGTGCTGTCAGTCATGACACACTGCACATTCTGTGCGATCCGCATGGTAACATAAAAGTCCATAGACTTCATGTTACTGTTCACAATACAACTGTGCATTCTTGCTTGTTTTGCGGCCGGGAACATTTTACTTGCGCTTTCCTGCCGGGTTCTGTTGTATTGTGGCTGCTGACCTCTGCATTATAATGCACCCCGACATGCATGCTGTGCGTCGGGAAGGCATGCAGGAAGTTGCGTTTGTGCATGCTGTGTATAGTGTGAATAGGCCCTATTAAAAATAACCAAGTAATGGGGAGACGCAATGGAATGTATCTGGAGGGAGGAGTAAGGAAATAGGAGGGGGGCATAATGATTTGGGTATGAAAATTTAGTTTTGCTTAGGCTGTTAGGAAACCTAAGATTCATGTAATGCGGCTGGCGTATTAATATGCACCTTGCCGCATCATCCAGGTCTCCGGTGAGCATGGCGTGCGGGAGGATCGCTCTGGCAGTGAGGGACCAGTCATGCTAGTAAGTATGATTCATTTTGCAGGAACCAGGGGAAAGCTGCAAAAATTGTGTTTCATTTGGCTAATTCAGCCCCCTAACAATCTGAAGAACAGTCATATGGCCCTTGTCCTTAACATTTAGACAACCCTGCCCTAAGCTGACTCCACAGAGTGCAGTCTGGTATTTATCAACATCATAACAGACAGTAATACTAAATATTTAGTAAACCATTTTTTTTTTTCAGTTCAATTCTTTTAAAGTGGACCTGAACTCAGAACTTCCTCTCTGCTCTAAAAGATCCACAACAGCATAACAACTTTTAAACAAAAAAAACATTTCTTTGTTACAGCTTATACAAATCCTAAAATAAATCTGCACTCTTCCTGATTCATGGAAGCAGACATATTGTTAACCTCCGGTGCTTTCAAATGGCCTTATTTGCCATCGCATCATGTGACACAGGGGAGAGATCAGATTACAACTAGTGATTAGACACAAATGAGGGGGAATTAACCAGGCTAAACTCTCTAAATACATACAGGGTGCATTTCTCTATGTATTTCTTTAGTTCCGTGCAAGAGTTCAGGTCCACTTTAAGTACTCAGCAAACCATATCTCTCCAACTACTGTTTACAGTGACTGTAAGTGGCATCTCTAGCAACTCACACAGTGTCAGTACTTGTCCCGTCACCTTTGGGATGTGTGTCCCAACTCCCAGCTTGAGCACACTTGACCAAATCTGCAGCGGTTTGCCACATGCCAAAAACGCATTCATATAAAGCTGCTGCTTTTTCTGGAGGCCTATGCAATTCCGCATAGCATTGAAAAAGAAAGATGCAACCTGCACTACCTTCCCCCACAATGCATACATTTTTTCATTTAAATAATTTTTTTTTAGAAAATTAAATGGTGTAGGGTTGTCAGTTTCTTGGTTTATAGACCAAATCAATTTTTTAAGTACAATAAATGAGAAAAAAAAATAATTTTTGAAATAAAAAAGATGAAAATTGTATTGTGTGTTGCCACCTTTAGACTGTGTTGGAGACCATTCTATGGTAGAGTTAGATTGTGAGCTCCTAAAGACGGTCAGTGACATGACTGTATGTTGTCATATGTTGTCAAGCTTTCCAGAAGATGCCAGCTCTATATAAATACATAATAATAATAACAGGACATTAGACTATGGCAGGGATTAGATTGTGAGCTCCTCTAGGGTCAGTTAGTGACATGACTATGCATGTTGTAAAGCACTGCAAAAGATATATATAAAATACAGAATCGGAGGTATTTAATTTGCTTAGACTTTGATGATATGTAAAAATTTTGACCTGGTCAAGAAAAGGCCTCTTTATTTTTCCAGAGTTTAATACCAGGGGTGTCAAACTCAAATTAAAAAGTGGGCTGAAATTGAACACTGGCACCATGTTAAGTGTAGAGAAACCGAGAGCCCAATATAGTGTAGTATATTCAGCATAAAATTAGTAAAGATAATTAGTGAGAACAGTATACTCACAAACGTGGGTTACCACAAAGGCAACCACTGTATAGGCAGGTGAGGAGATTAGACCTGTCCTCACTCAGAATTAGAAGTCGCTCTCTGTAGATCAGAAAAGGGGTAGATCACCCCTCCACCAGGGGTGGACACGGTACAGCAAACGGGGAACAGAAGCGCCAGCAGGGTAAAAGTGGATAAAACCTTAAAAATTTGCTTGGAGGAAGCGGTGGACTTACCTCCATAAAGCAGATACGAAAGACTGTCTGTATAATTGTAATCACATTTATTATATAGTACCCCAAAAGTGCAACGCGTTTCGCAGGCCACACTCGCTTCATCAGGCAATAAACGTGGGGACAAACAGAATTTCAGCAGGAGTAGCGCCTCAGTAGACTGACACTGCTGAGGCGCTACTGCTGAAATTCTGTTTTGTCCCCACGTTTATTGCCTGATGAAGCGGGTGTGGCCTGCGAAACGCGTTGCACTTTTGGGGTACTATATAATAAATGTGATTACAATTATACAGACAGTCTTTCGTATCTGCTTTATGGAGGTAAGTCCACCGCTTCCTCCAAGCAAATTTTTAAGGTTTTATCCACTTTTATCCTGCTGGCGCCTCTGTTCCCCGTTTACTGGCACCATGTTGCAGTCCAGCCTAAATGTCTAGTGGTCCCTTCCCTCCCTCCCTTATAAGGTTCCCTGGTGATTAATGCCACCTCCCTTCCCATATACGATTCCCTGGTGTCTACTGGTCCTCCCTCCCCTATATAGTTCCCTAGTGTTTAGTGGTCCTAATTTCCTCCCCTATACAGTTCCCTGGGGTCTAGTAGCCCTCTTCCTCCCCTATATAGTTCCATGGTGTCTAGTGGCCTCCCTTCCTTATACTGTTCCCTAATGTCTAGTGACCTACCCCCTCCCCTATACAGTTCCCTGGTTTTTAGTGGTCCTCACTCCCCCATATGGTTTCCATGGTGATCTAGGGCTTCACCTCCAATATAGCCTCCCTACTGTTCTAGAGTGGGCCAAACCTAATGCATACTGAGGAAATCACCTGTGGGCCAGTTTTGACTCACGGGTCAGAGTTTGACATGTATGGTGTAATGACTCTTCCCTTGGAAATGGATGGTCCTGACTGAGCTTATACTTGTTCAAGACTGTCCAGAGAGTCTGATTGGTATCTAAGCTCCGAGGATCTCTATAGTCACATTGTAAAGGTGCATAGTAAACCGCCCCTAGCTTACTCCTGACCAGATGCAAGAATTGTAGGTAATGCTTAGTGGACAGGAAGCTAATTAAAAGTTTTTTATTGGTTGTTGCATGCCAGCCAGAAAGAGCTGCTGAGATGCAGTCTACCCTTTGAAACCTCTTCTGTGTTTTTTCTCAGGCCCACTCAGAGGCTGAAGGTTTGGATCATCACTTCCGCAAGCCTGCAAATGACATCACTTCCCAACTTGAGATCAATTTCGGAGATCTTGGCCGCCCCGGCCGTGGACGTGGTGGTGGAAGAGGTGGCCGTGGACGAGGTGGTGGAGGTGGTCGTGGCCGCGGAGGCAGATCTGACAAGGTAATATAAATTACAGCGTGTGTAATGTAGAGCGGTCTCCAAGTCTTGAATCAAAAGGTGGCCATACCTGGGTCTTCTTTTTTTAGTGTCCCCATACATTGTGTGGCCTCTCAATTTACTTAACCTTCCCCCAATGTTGGTGCTACTTTCCTCCCAGTCACTGTTAATAATCACATGCTCCAGTTAGTCTATGTATTCTCCCATATGGTTAAGTGCAGGATCCTCAGCCAGAAGCACCGTGTGCATGCGCGGTTACAAATGGTTCCAAACCGCACATGCCTAGAATGCTCCTGGCTGGAAAATGGTTCCAAACCGCACATACATAGAATACTCCGGGCGGGCAATGGCTGTTGTGTACAGTCATTTGGGAATGCAGAAGAAGAGGGAGCACAGAGTTGACAGCATGCACCCTTGCTCCAACTTGCGCAGGTGGCATAGCTCCCAAAGCAGAGGAGGCTGGCGGAGCTGAAGGACCGCGCATGTCTTTGTTTTTTTGCTATGAAAATATGTCTAAGGGCCAACTCAGAGGAGGGTTGCCGGCCTTAGTGTTAACCGATGGGATCCACCTTATCGCGTATTAGGATGAATGGGCGTGTTGGTTAGCCGACAGTGAACAGTTGTAAAGTGTTACTAGTACTCACCGAGTATTTTTTAAATATTGCTATTTGCGTTTAGGGATGAGCGAGCCGATTTTGCAAAAAGTGAATGTGCAGAGGGTTCAGGCTATGTTGGCAGGGCATAACTCAACTAAGCCGCTGCCTCCCTTCCAATGCATTCCATGCTGCTCTCCAACTTTAGACGCTGTGAAGGCGAAAGTGTCGGAAGATGAAACACGGTGTGAAGTGCATCAGAAGGCAGTTAGCGGCCTATGTAACCCCTTCTTACACAGCAGGAACTCACACATTTCAGGATGATCCCTCTTTTTTCAAAATCGTTCTTGCTTATCCGTGTTAAAGCTTGTACACCCGTGTGACTGATGTCACCCAACAGGGAATGTGACCCGATCCTTTGGGCAGCACCGCTGGGCCGACGCTGCACAGATACAAAGGGGGCATACGAACGCGCATGAACGTGTGAAAATACGCACTAATTTTTTGCGCATTTCAAAGTAATCCCTGCCTTGATTTGTAATACCGGTATTCATTTTTTAAATTTAAGACGGGAATTCAATACAATAAAAGAAGCGTCTACATTCCCATGAATATGCTACGGTACAATCCAGCTTTCCTTTTCACCTCTCATTCTCCTTTGTTTTTGTTTTTTCAGTCAAGTGTCTCTGCTCCTGATGTAGACGACCCCGAAGCTTTCCCAGCTCTGGCGTAAACTGGATGGCTAGAGTCCACCCCTGGTGCCCTTGCGGCCCCCCTTCTACGAGGCTTGCATGCTTATGGATCCTAAACAACTACAACTTTTAAGAAAAACAAACAAAACAAAAACGGACTGTCGATCATGCCATTCACACCTATGGACTGAATTTTATCTGTTTTAAACAATGGACTTCTCTCGCTACACAGGAGCAACCATACGGTAGTTGAGTTTTGTATTTAGATACGTACTGGTAGCAGGGACGTTTTCATAATTTTTTCCAGAGATTATGCATTCTTCATGGATACTTTTTTGTATGGCTGCTTGAAAATATGCTTTTCCAAACTTGAAATATAGGTGTGGACAGTGTGTACCAGTTAAAGCTTCCACTTCATCTGTGTTTTTATTCCTCCGCAACCTTGACCTGTTTTTTGTTATTTTGCAAGCTTTCGTTTTAATGCTAACACCTTAGATTTTAATTTTAGCCCTCCTCTTTTGAAATTGGTTTCAGTTTGCAGCGTTGTCCCGTGCCCCGCTTATTTCAAACCCAGATCCCGTTGATGTCTCCCTTTTAAGCTATACCTTATTTCAATTTGGAAAGGTCATTTAAGCAAATATCTGTAGCGGTGAGAGTTTATCGTAAACCAGAAGGTATAACCGTGCGCAGAATGTTGGGAGCAAATGCAAGGCTTTTACTTGCTGCCCCCTCCCCCCCCCCCCATAAAAAAATCGGGGGGCCCTGATGGAAACATTAGACTGAACTTGACCATCCAGCTCCTAAGATTCCTTTCGACTCTGGTTTAACTGATTCAAGGTACATACTGTCTGCTGGCATACCAACCTGTTTTTTTCCTGTTACACAGTCCTGCTGATATATATATATTTTTTTTAATAGTACTACTTATTTTCAGCGTACAATAGCTTTAATACATAACGTGAAGCTGAATGTCAAGTGGGGCAAACTGTGTAACTTATTGAAGAAGCCGCTTTAAATTTTACAAAATGGCTCCCTCCGCGCCTCACTTTGACAGCCAGTAGGTTATTTTAGCCGACGATTTAAACAGAAAAAAAAAAAGCTGCAGTCCTTGTATTAGGAGCCGTGTTGCATTGGGGCAGGATAATGGTCAACGAACAGTGGACAAAGGCCACCCAAACCCTCTCGCTCAAAGTACTACAACCCCCAGTATGTCTGAGTATGATTTGTAGTTGCTTTTAACAGCTTGAGGGTTTATACTTCTCTAATGTGCATTAAACCCCTTCTCTGAAGTCGACTATCTTGTATCATACGATAAAAAAACAAACAAAAACAAAAAAAGTCATATTTTCAGCTTTTTGGTTTCACTGGTTGACAGTTGAATGTTCTTTTTTTTTTTCTAGGGGATATTATATAAATCCCACTCCCTTTAGGATTTATTTTTGTAGATAATTTAAATCGCTCCTACGATTCAGAAAAATGACCACTTCAAAAGCAAAAAAAAGACTCAACAGAATACTCTAAAGACGAAAAAACCCCACAAAAAAATAAAAAAAGAAAAGCATAAAAAAAAAGTTGTCTACAGTGTTTGTTAGGATACAATTTTCATTTTATTTAATATTCTTTTTACACTTTTTAGCAGGCTATGAAATTTGTAGGTTCTTATCTAAGTAGGTGAATTGAAGAAAAAAAACAAAAATAAAGATCTCCCTATTTTTATAAAAGTTGTACAGTCGACGAAGTATCGGGACCTGGCGAGTGCCGTGATGGCGTGTGCCAGTTACGGCTGCGTACTTGCGGGTGGTGTACTCTGCCGGTTGTACATGGTCTTTCCAGCGTTGGCGGAGTCAGTGATATAAATATATATTTTTCTTTTTGTTTGACTAACTGGCCATGTTCAGATTACCTTAGCGGATATAATTTTTACTTTCAGTCTATGAACCAGATGTATTATAAAGGCCATCAAATTAATCTACAGATGATATAAGCCTTTATGTAGCGGAGGCATGTCTCCAGCGGTGTAATGCAATTTAGCAGGATATAATAAGTGCAGCTTTGTACAGGCTCCCCTTGGGACAATCAGGTGCCCACCCCCTCCCCCCATAAGTCCTTGTAAGAAATAGATACCAACCCACAAGGTGAAAGCAGTGCACTGATGCTGCTGTCCCAGCTCTGTTAAACGTGTGAAATAAGGTATGTAGCTACGATAGACCATCCGTTAGGAATATCTTGGAAGGTCGACACTAAGCTACTTCTTTAATTCAATGTGAATGTTTTTTCTGCTACCACTGTCTTCTGGGTTAAGGGGCCATTAAACCTACAATCCAAGATTTGTTTCCGTAAATGAGAATGTAATATTATTTACAAATACGTATGTAAAAGTTACCCAGACTGTACAAGGTTTGTGCGGACATTTTCTTCCTCCTTTAGAAATCCGTTTCATCTTGATTGTACTCATAACTTTTACTTTGTACTTTTTCTCATAAGCTCCTGAAACTTTTACGTATTTATTTTTGGAGTGACTGCAGCTTTGAGACGTTTTGCGTCTGTGTTCAAAATCCCCCTTATTTGGGTAGCACAGTTATTATATTGCTGATTTTGCATGTGAAGCTTGCTATGATAGGGGAGTACCATCTATTGTTTTTCTGCTATAGATAGGCAGCTGACAGCCAGCATAGCCACAGCCTGGCAGCTGCGTCCGAACACCCGTTGAGTGCTAGTGGTGTATGTCTCATATGTGCACATCTGAGCGAGGCAACGGCTGCAGCTAGATGTGTCGTGAGGAGGTTCTCTGCTACCACGTAACCCCACGTGTGTCAGATGCTGGTTACAATTGCTGCCATTAAGTGGCAACTAAAAAGTGCTCTTTGGTCAGCAGATTAGGAGGAGGAATTGTATGGCAAGGGCGTAAGTTCAACCATCCATGTGAAAGAGGCGAATCTAATAGAAAAAATGAGATGTCTATGAAGAGGGAAGACTCTGGATCCTGCAGAGGCTTCCTATGTCCTCCTGGAGACCACCATTGCCACACGGACCCCCTGAACATATGAGACAAGAGCTTGTCTGTTATTGTGGTGGTGGTCGTCCCCATTGCGTACACGCGTGGCTCTCTGTACTGTGCAGGTGCGGCCGTACTTGGCACGGGTGCAGCACAGCCACGCTCGTAAACAGCAGGGAGCACGGATGCAAACTTCAAGGGGGGGTTGCATATTCAGACTAGGGATGATTTGTTGAGTTTATGCAAAATTATGCAGCTTCAAAATGGACCAATTAATTTAAACTTGGGTTTAAATTGATGGGTCCATTGTCAAACTGCCTATATTTGAATAAAAATGTGCATAAACAGAAATATTTGCATCTCATTGATCATCCTAAACCAGACTCCCGATTGATTTGTGCTTTCCTAGTACAACCTACTATCCTACCATATTCACTCACTACGGACTTATCAGAGGCTGAGCTGAGGTTGCAGATCACACTAGGAGAACGCTAAGTAGGTAGATGCCTGGTTAACCAGTGAACAGAGATGATCCATGAATTGCAACTTCTTCTGACTCAATGCAAATTTGGTTGCAGTTTGTATGCAGATCGAAACTGGACCAATCAAAATCTGCTGCCAAAGCAAAAGATTGATCCAGTTCAACACTAAATAGATATTGTAACTAGATTTGCACAAGCTTTTCGATCAGCATCTCACTGACCGGTAAATAATCAAAATATTTTCCAAAGGAAGTGCTGAGCAGAATCGGCACAGGAAGTGGCAGGTGTACAGAGGCGGGACTTCTGTGCAGTCTGCTGCATGATCACAATGGAAGGCACCACATGCTCTTATCCAGCTTTTACAAGAAAAACCAGCAATGCAATTGCATTATCGAAGAATTGGGCGTTTGAACACATTTGCAAAATGTCTTTTAAGGCTGCAGTTGTTACACCTTAAACCAGGCTTATTAGTTTTACTGGCCCTTCAGCCCGACTTACAAAGCACTGATCTTCCTCGTTGTAGCACTAAAGCCACGACATTTACACTTGGAACTTTTTCTTCTGTTGGTAAAAGGCTGATGATCCCCAGTGCGGCGATTGGAACGCTTGCTCTGCAAAATAAAATCTATTCCGAAAGTGGGTTTAAAAAAAAAAAAAAAAAACATCTGGCTCTCGGTCTTTGTTTCATAGTTGTAAATTTGCCTCTGAAGTCCATTATGTGTGTGAACTGAAACTGTGAACCCGATCTGTCTATGGTGGATGCTTATTGAATTAAAAGTTAATTTTCATGCTCTCGCCGGTTTCATGACAGATACTGCAGCAGCTTTCTCTTTACATTTCATCTGTCGGCTTCAATACAGGTGACAAGCAGGGCTGATGAGCGGCAGTAGGAAGAGATGATGTGTGGCATAACTTAAAAGGAACCTTAAAGTGACCCAGAGACAAGAATTCGCAAAGATTTTTACTTATCCGGGGGCTTCCTCCAGCCCCATAAGCACGGATGTGTCCCTCCTCTTCCTCCATTAAGCTGCGGTCAGCTCCGGTATTCTGCTCAGTCGGCGCACCAGTCTGACTCAGTGACGTCAGCTGGGGTCTTCTGCGCTTGGAAGGTCCGCGCATGCGCAGAAGGCCACCTGCTAACGTCACTTATCCGATTATCGTAGCTGATTACCGGGTAGTGGAGGACTGCGGTAGAACGGCGAGAGATGCATCCCTGCTAATGGGGCTGGAGGAAGCCCCGGGTAAGTAGAAATCTTTAAGAACACTCGTCTCTGGTAGAATTTAAAGTAAACCTGAGATGAAGTAATAGAAAAAAAATGTACATGCCTGGGGCGTCCTCCAGACCCCTTCAGACTGATCGCTCCCTCGCTGTCCTCCGCCTCCTAGATTGTCCGGTAGAAGCCCTGTTAACCTCGCCATTAGAGACATACTGCACATGTGCTCCCCGTCGCGCTCACGTCGCCAGAGCATATTGCGCAGGTGCAGAACACTCCCAGTCGCGGAAGTGTACAACTGGACTGCGCCGACTGGTGAAGACAATGGGGGCATCTACCGGATGATCTAGGCGGAGGAAGACTGCCAGGGACCAATTAGCCTGAAGTGGGCTGGAGGTATGTATATATTTTTTCTATTACTGTACTTCATCTCCGGTACCCTTTAAGCAAAAGGGATATGGAGGCTGCCATAGTTATTTCCTTTGGAACAATACCAGTTGTGAAAGCTCCTATACAATATAGGATAACTACCGGTTACTTATTTTAGGGAGCTTAACTCTATAAAGCGTTACTTCTCCCAGAGACAGTTATACGGGTTACAAGAACACAGTAAGCCACAATATAGATTTGTAAACAGTTACAGGGGTGTAACTAGAAATCACTGGACTCCCCCCTGCAAAACTGTCGTTGATGGAGGGAGGAGCCCTAATGGGGGAGTTGGACCCCCCTACCAACTTCTGTTTGTGCCTGCTGCTGCTCCTTCCTGTGCTGCATTTTTCTCCCCCTAAAAATGGCCCTGGAGGGCCCCAGAGCAAGAGGCCATTTTCAGGTTTCTCCCCTTAAGGGCCCCCTTGCGGCTGCATCCCTTACGGGGGCCATTGTTACGCCCCTGAACAGTTACCCCTCTTTATAATATCGCCACCACTTAGACCAGAATAATTTTGATGTCAAAATATATTCCTGTAGTTACATACATAGAATATACAAAATCTACATAGAAAAGGGTTACAATCAGAATTCACATAAAAATACTGTATTGAAATACATTGGAAAAAGTATTGGTTGTTAAATATAACTACATTACCAGCCCCTCTGTTTCTCCCTCATTCTGTCTCTCTTATTTCATTTTCAGGATTAAGCAGCCCCCACTCAATCTAAGTTTCCATGTTTCTCCTCAGCAATGGACTTGCTCCTCCCATAATTGCAGACATATGCATATAGCCCTATCCATCACCAGAATACTTTCTGTTTCTAGTAGCAGACTGCCTGCTTTCATTTTCCTATTTTCCCACACTGTTGTCTTAATTATGAGTCATACAGGAATTCACTTACTTAATAAAGCCATGATTCCTACACTGTCTGGGAAAAGTAGAACATTTTTTTCAATGGCTATTTTCACACCATTAAAAAGACTCTTAACAAAATAAATCTCTGGGGGACACTTACCTTGGGAGGTGAAAGCCTCAGGGTCCCAATGAGGCTTCCCTGTCCCCTGTAGCTGCAGGGAATCCAGCACTGGCTCCCCCGAAAGTCCCTTGACAAATCCTGACAAGGACCGCGGCTGCACGACCAATATTTACCTAACACGATCCAGCGCAGTAGCGTCTCTTCGTTCGGCCTAAGGTGGAAATGGCTGAGCCCGATCGATCCACTACGGCACAGGCACAAAGGATTTGTGTCTGCACAGTAGAGCGGATACGATCGGGCTCAGCTATTTCTGCCTTACCCCGAACGAAGAGCTGCTACTGCTCCTGCGCTGGATTGCGGTAGGTATTAACCTTGCTGCTGTTCGGGGAGTCATAGAGCTGGATTGCCGGGACAGTGGAGGACGGGGGAAGACTTGTTAGGATGCCGAGGCTTACTCCTCCCAAGGTAAGTATCCCCCAAAGGGGTTTTTTTATGTTACAGGTTTTCTTCAAATAAATCAATTATACAGTATTTCAACACTATATGACATCTTGAAAAAAATCATAAAGAATAAGAGCCTTTTACACTTAATCAGTTGCTTTCAGTTATTACTGAAAGAAAACAGATTTTCAAAGTAATGCCCATGTTTTCCTATGGCTCAGTTCCCACTATACGGGTTTCAACTGAGATTTTTCACAATGCACTGCTATGGAAAAAACGCATTAAGTGTAAAAGGGCCCTTATGCAGTATTTTTACACATACCAAAATAGACGGACCCATCTATCCCTCACACACCATGCAATCTCTCACATCCACTCAAGTACCGGTACTTATGGCCAGCTTGTTATGAGAGGAGAGAGGGTAGCAACTATAGCGGTGCAGAGGCAGGGCAGAAAGGGCTTGCAAAGTGGACATGTCAGTTCACATGGTTCACCGCTCCTTATCACAGTCAGGCCCGTTAATTAGGATGTCGCATCTCTTTCTCTCCACAGCTTTGTGTCAATACAAATCTTCGGTGTACACCAGAATAGCAGTGTTCCGCTCAACCTGCGCGGCCACCAGAACGCCAACATGCCCGGGGAGCAAACGCACATGGCCGCTAACAATTTTCCCTTCACAGAGCAATCGACAAGAAACCCCGCCCACCTACGCGTTACGTCCGCCTTGGTGCAGACTTTGTCAGGGTGTGTGTATTTCTGACATTTGCTGGGCATTATGCTGATCTTTTATGCATCAGTAGTGTCTGAATCACACACCTGAAACGAGCATTCAACTAATGCAGTCAGACTTCATCCAGAATCATCTGATCCGCATGTGTTCAGGGTCTAAGGCTAAAAGCATTAGAGGCTGGGGATCAGCAGTGAATCCAGGCAATCTGCGTTGTTCACAAATAAATATGTCAGCCTCCACATCCCTCTCGCTTTAAGGATGCTGGACTGTACGGAGAAAATTATACGTAAAGCCTAAAGGCCCTTTTCCACTGACCATATTTAGTTACGAAAATCTGATTGCATACCAGTACATTGGTGATCACAGGGCACTATATATAATTCACTAAGCTTTATCAAACACTTTATCGAACGTTTGATAATTTACCTCACGGGTAAAATCTAATTTTGAATTCACTAAGGTGTTATAGCTTTATCGATAAAATGTTCAATAAATGTATAGGGGCGCGATTCCACTTGAGCGGCGCGCGTCTGCAACGCCGGCTCTTCCGGGTCTGCGGGGAAAGCAGACGAATCCCATCAGCCGTGCCATGTACGGCTATGGGATCCGCAGCCTCCCGCGCCAATTCGGATGGAAAAGCCGGCAGAATCGCTTGCGGTAGCGATTCGGCCGGCGTTACCATTGCACCCTATGGCAGAATTTCCCCGCACTATTCGACTGCAGGGAAACTGCGGATTCCGCTCAAGTGGAAACGCGCCCTAACACCTATACAGGCCCTTTGATCTCTGCAGGATACCAGCCACAGCCGTGAAAGTTCACACCTTGACTTTAAATAGGGCCTTTCTTAGCAGGAGCCCTGAGCTGTCTCTTGTCCATCCTAATATGTAAACATCAATATTCAGCACAGACACTTCTAGCTGTATACCAACTAAGAAATATATATCCAATTGACAAATCAACAATAATTCTACTTAAGTCTGTTGGAATCTACAGAAAGACAAAGAGAGGATCCAGGGGACGTGGGAAAAGACGTTCTTCACCGCAGAACCAAAATAACTTTGTGACTATATCTACAGAGTACACCCAGCCAACAACCCTAATAGCTCCAGCACAATCCAGCAGAGATGACAGCCACACATCTGGAGACTGTTCCCTCCTGGAGTCCTCAATCTCAGACCTCAGCTCCCAGGGTAGCCCCATCAAGGCTGTCCTCTGCAAGGTCAGATCAATAAACAACAAAACAGCAATCATACATGATCTAATAGAGTCTTCTGATCTGGCCTGCCTGACTGAAACCTGGCTTTCTGAACCTGTTGGCCCCACCCTGGAGGCAGCTGTGCCAACAAACTATTCCGTGATATACTGCAACAGGAAAGAACGCAGGGGAGGAGGGGTTGCACTTTGCTTTAGATCAGCTTTGAAAATCAGACTACTTACTGTAGGTCCTACCAACTCGTTTGAATGCTTGGGGGTGCAACTTTCAGCTGAGGAAAACATTAACATATTGCTGATCTACCGCCCACCAGAAAAATACTCAGACTTCCTTGAGGAACTTGTAGACCTCCTATGCAACCTAACACCGGAACACCCCAGATGGATTGTTCTTGGAGATTTCAATACATGGGTGGACGACTCCTCTTCACAATTTGGAAAAGAGCTACCTCGTGCCTTACATGAACTGGGCTTCCTCCAATCAATCAGCTCTGCTACTCACAGGAAAGGTCACACTCTGGACCTTATATTCCATACTGGGCTGTCAATAGCCAATGTGGAAATTAATCCTGTTGCCTGGTCAGACCATCACACTATCCACTTCTCCCTCTCAATACCAGCCGTCAAACACCAGGTCAAGAATCAAATAAAATATCGCCGCTTAAAAGGGCTAACACCTCAACATATCCGAGATAACCTTAGCTTTGATGAATTGACTGACTCCAGCTTGGACCCTGATACTCTGGTGTTTAAATACAACAAATGTGTGTCCTCCACCTTTGAGACCATTGCTCCTCTGCGCACCAAATATCTTACTCCACACCATCATGCACAGTGGTTTGATAACGCTATAAAAGAGCTGAAAAGACAAGGCCGAAAACTTGAGAGGCTGTGGCGCAAATCTCAGTCCCCAGAAGACAAACATGCCTTAATCTTCCACTTGAAGAGCTACCAAAAGGTAATCACGGGAAAAAAATCATCCTTTCTATCACAAGAGATTGCAAATGCAGTTAACAAACCAGCCCAACTGTTCCGCACAGTGGGAAAACTCTGCAACCCAGCATGTCAAAAACTTAATATCGAGTCTTCAAAGGACCTCTGTGACCAATTTGCCCATTTCTTCACAGACAAAGTCTCCGCTATAAGGCCCGGTTCACACTTGCGGTGGCCCTCCGGAATCGCCGTGCCGGAGCCGCACCGCCTGCAGAACGGACGGAACGGACGCACGGCATAGCAATTAAAGCCTATGCGTCCGTTCACATGGGTCCGTTCTGCAGAACCGGAGCCGGATCCGGGCCGGATCCGGACTCCGGCCTCCGTTCCAACATGCGCTATTTTTTCATCCGGCCCCTCCGGCAGCCGTATCCGGGGCGGAGCCGGACTGCACCATCCGGCCAATACAAACAAATGGGAACCGGAGGCCGCACAACACACTGGCTGAGAAATCCGGATGTTCTACCCCACTTCCTATGCGGATTTTTGTGGCGATATTGGCTGGGGACACCTGGGCAAGCATTTTGGAGTGGAGCAGCACGAGCTGGAGGTGTTGGCAGGATGTTGGCAGCATGTCGGAGGTGGAGGTGAGTGCTAAACAGCAGAGGGCCTGATTCCACAGGTCCCCCTTCTGCTGACCTCCCAGACCCCAACATTTTTTTTTTTTTTTTACGTTAACTTTGCCAAACGGATCCGGATCGCATCCTGATTACCACCTGATGCAACCTGACCGGATCCGGATCGGATCCGGATCAGAACCGTACGGTTCCGATCCGGTCAGGTCATCCGGTCCGTTTGGCAAACAACCGCTAATGTGAACCGGGCCTAAGGTCCGCCATCCAACTTACAGCATCTGAGCCTAATATAGCGCCGAAGACCATTAGCAGAGACAACGTAACACCTTGGTCAAACTTCAAAGAAATTGATGAAGAAGTCACATCAAGCATCCTCCTTCACGTCCGCCTAACTACCTGTGACCTGGATCCTGGCCCAACACAGTTCATGTTGAACTGCCCCGACCTGTTCGTACCGGTATTCCTCAAAATTGTTAACTGTTCCTTACAATCAGGGATATTTCCTGCTTTACTGAAGGAAGCAATCATCAGGCCTTTCTTAAAAAAACCCTCCCTGGACCCAGATGCAATGACCAGCTACAGACCTGTCTCTAACCTCCCCTTTCTGGGAAAGCTAATTGAAAAAGCTGTATACCTCCAGCTAGAAGCCAGAATCCTACAAAATAACAGTTATGACCCATTCCAGTCTGGCTTCAGGAAACACCACAGCACTGAAACTGCCCTCATCCAAATATGCAACCACCTGCTCATGGCAAGAGACAGAGGAGAGTGCTCGATCCTCATACTGCTAGACCTTTCTGCAGCCTTTGACACAGTTGACCATGACATCTTGATAAACAGGCTACAGGAATACTGCGGCATTGATGGCATAGTACTTCAGTGGTTCCAATCCTTCTTGAGTGGCAGAACCCACAAAGTGTCTATGGGGCCCTTCCTGTCCACCCCTGTAACACTTAAGTATGGGGTGCCCCAGGGCTCAATCCTCTCTCCCCTGCTTTTCACGATTTACATGCTACCGTTGGGAAAACTAATCCAAAAACATGGCCTGACATACCACTGCTATGCAGACGACACCCAACTATATCTTTCCTTCAAGCCTGGTGTGACAGACCCAACTCTAACTATAAACGCCTGCTTACGTGAACTACAGCAATGGATGAATGACAACTGGCTGAAACTAAATGCAGACAAAATTGAAGTCCTTCTGATTGGAGGGCAGAGCATGATAACAAAACAACTTAACTTGCAGTCTTCACCACTGGGAATAGGAGGCACGGATCTACGCAGCTCTGATCATGTGCGTAGCCTGGGAGTTCTAATTGATGGGGATTTAAACTTCAGAACTCAAATCTCTGCTGTGGTGAAATCATCCTATTTTCACCTGAAGAACATTGCAAAAATCAAGCACCTCATACCCCCAGAAGATCTGCCAACCTTAGTCCACGCCTTCATCACATCCCGACTGGACTACTGCAATGCTCTCTACACTGGCCTTCCAAAAAAGGCCTTGTACCGCCTACAGCTGATACAGAATACTGCTGCCAGACTGCTAACCAACCAACCCCGTCACTGCCACATAACGCCAGTCCTGCATTCCCTTCACTGGCTACCTATAGAATGGAGGGTCCTATTCAAGATCGGCCTACTGACATTTAAATCCCTGAATAATCTGGGCCCTGGATACATGAAAGATATGTTACAGCTGCGAACCATTCCTTGCATTCTCAGATCCATAGGTTCCAATAATCTAGTCATACCCAGAGTCCACTTAGAAACTTTTGGTCCCAGAGCCTTCTGTCATGCTGCCCCTACATTTTGGAACTCCTTACCTCAACAGATCAGGACAGCCCCATCCCTGGACGTGTTTAAATCCAGACTGAAAACCCACCTGTTCAGTCTGGCATTTGCAGAAATATAACTTTTGTTGTGTGAATACTTCATCCTACTAATTACTGAATCTGAGAGAGCCTAAGCGCTTTGAGTCCTATGGGAGAAAAGCGCTATAGAAATGTTATTGTATTGTATTGTATATAAAATTAGATTTTACCCATGAGGTAAATTATCAAACGTTTGATAAAGTGTTTGATAAAGCTTAGTGAATTGAGGCCAAATTTAATTTTGTTGTGATTCTCTCCCCCACCCCCCCTTTCTTTATGGGAAATTGCAACATGAAACCCTGCTGCTCACACAAATTGTGCCACAAAGGAACGGGAAATTGTGTGATGGAATCAGGTGAAACTCATTATTGCAGATCATCTGATCATCATCTTTCAGTGGAAAAGAGCCCCCAGTCTGGTCTCTGACAGGGTTATGGTTCTCCACACATCTCAGCAAATCTCTGAAGATGTAGTACACTACATGACACTAACTTGTGCAGGTGTCACATTACACCAGATACTCCAAGTCACCACCAGCCAGCTGCAATCCTCCCGGTCTCTAATGCTGGGCATACACGAGTCGACCCTGTGGCCCGATTAGCCGCCGGATCGACTCCCGACGCGTCCCCGCGGGCATTTCTTATCTTCCTTTCGTTTGTCTTCTATTGTTCACCTGTGGGGATCGAGCGCGGAATCGATCCGCCGCGTGATCGGACACGTCGGAAATTATCAACCGAGCCATCAGAGGCTCGATTGATAAGGGCCCGTCGACCTGTGTATGCCCAGCATAAGGCAAGGACCACTCTTTTCTACCCCAGAACCTACAGGTCACCACCAGCCAGCTGCAGTCATCCTGGTCTCTAAGGCAAGGACCACTCTTTTCTACCCCAGATCCTACAGGACACCACCAGCCAGCCGCAGTCATCCTGGTCTCTAAGGCAAGGGCCACACTTTTCAGTGCAGAAAATGAAAGTTGTTTCCACTATAAAGCGCTGCCGCAATTGCTAGTTATTTGTGGTAGGGCTTTGGGAGCGATTTCCCTGCTCCTATACAATACATTAGAATTGAAACGTTCCCAAAATGCTGCACGTCCTGCGATTGCGATCTCCCTAATCGCATTCCTTACAGTGAAATCTGCTTCATCCCCTTACATTGGCAAAGCGTTATAGGAAATCACTAGTGATAGAAAGTGATCCCCAAATTGCTGCCAAAAACTCTCTAGTGGGCTCCAGCCCTGAAAGTTGAAGCCAGCTCTGGCACAACCTGCTGCAGAATCTATATGAAGCGTCATTTGTTTCCCATGGTCCAACCACTTGGGTTGTATATATAGCAAGTGCACCCAAAGCTTAAGGGCCCGTTTCCACTATCGCGAATCCGCATGCGTGCGGATGCACATAGCCAATACAAGTGGATGGGCCTGTTTCCACTTGTCCGAAGTGCTGAGCGGTTTTCTGTGCGGTGAAAATCTGCACGTCAGAGCCGTTAGAATTCGCTCTCCGCATACCGCTATGTGAATCGCACGCGTTTTTGGCATGCGTTTTTTCCTGTGATTTCGCATAGAAACGAATGTAAATTAACACATGGTTAAAATCGCATATACCCTAACCTATGCGAAATCGCAGCAAAAAAAACGCATGTGTAATCGCATCCACATGCGATTTCGTCAGCGGTGAATTACCGGCGATTCCACACGGCAATAGTGGAAACGGGCCCTAAAGGAGAACTGAAGCGAGAATGATATGAAGGCTGCCATATTTATTTCCTTTTAAACAAAGCACATAGCCTGGCTATCCTGCTGATTCTGTGCTTCTAATATATTTAGCCATAGACCCAGGAAGTGATTTCACTGACCTTGCTATCGATGTTCTCTGCATTAGAAACTAGTATTCACAAATAAATACTCAAATGCAGAGTGCGTGCGGTAGGGTTTTTTTTATGATGTTCTTGGTTACCCAATTTGGTAGATAAAATACTGCAAAAGTTATCTATTTGACAATTGCATTGTTTTTATAAATGTTCAGGTGCATTGTGGGGATTTATGTAGGTAGGGACATTCTAGTCACATGAGCATGGTTTGACGCTAGATGTCGTGTGGAGAAGCTGAAGGAAGCACCCATCGGAGTGACGGAGAGAAGGGAGCAAGAACATTCCAAGATTGTTAAGACTACAGTATATACCGGTACTCAGTACAACGCTGTGGAAGATGTAGGTGCTTTGTAAATAATAATTATGGACGTTTCTGTTGATGCTATGGTACCTTACAGGGTACATGGAGGAAACCCACGTGCCCCGGGGGAACCCATGCAAATGGGGAGAGAACATACAAACTCTAAACAGATATCGTGTCAAAACCTGGGCCTCTTCCGCATCAAGGTGGGAGTGCCAGACAACATATGTGGCAGAGCCCAGGGTAGAGATGCCATAGCTCCCAACTGTCCCTCTTTGGGAACCCAATCCCTCTGTCCCTCTTTCTTCCTTATTTGTCCATCTTTCAGGACTCATGTAGAAATCTATGTAAATATATGTATTTTTATAACAGAAAAGGGGGTTTTCTTGACTAAACTATTCCCATCCTTTAAAATTATAAATTTATCTTTTTCAAATGTTACAACGAAGGAAAATGACTCAGGATAGAAAAGACCATTGTGGTTTAAAGTATAAAATATCATATTTTCCTATGAAAGCTTTATGGTATGCGTGACTAGGGGTGTGGTAGGGGGCGTGGCTTAAGTGCCCCTCTTTTCTTATATCAAAAAGTTGGGAGGTATGGAGATGCAGCATGCAGGCTTTGCATCTGTATGTATTCAACTCGGTCCACATGGAACACAACTGGAACCATGAATGGATTAAGATGAAATAAGGCCCTAGGCAAGATAGCAGTTTTTTTCCCACCGCTGATGGTCACCTGACTTTTTTAGTAAGATTTATTGGGTGCTAGCGTCCACCACACACCTAGACTCTCTCCAGGCCCTAGCCAGCTGCCTAGAATTGGATGATTGTAGATGATCCGGCTCTGACTGTAACTAGTAGTCAGGGGCGTAGCAATAGGGGTTGCAGAGGTAGCCACCGCATCGGGGCCCTTAGTCCAGAGGGGTCCCGAAGGGTCCTCCCTCAACTACAGTATTAGCTCTCTATTGGTCCTGTGCTGGTAATAATCACTTCTATAGATACTTTGAATAGTAGTAATCATTAACAAACTGTTCCCCATCCCCTTCTTGCTCCTCTGACACTGTAGTTGCCATTGGCAGGTTTTGGTGCGCCGTATCAATTGTGATGTATAGAGTGCTTGGGGGGACCCAATGTAAAACTTGCATCGGGGCCCACAGCTCCTTAGCTACGCCACTGCTAGTAGTTTTATAAACCTTTAAGTTATGCAAAGTGTGCTTTACACAAGCTGTGCTTGTAACACAACCTTGGTGTAAGCTGAGAGCACCCTGTATTCCCTTCTCATACAATCCAGCTTGCCTGACTCCTGTGCTGCTAATACTGGCTGTCACTGACCCAGAAACAATAATGCAGGGTAGATGAGCACAGACTGGAGCGTACACTGGCCTTAGTCCTTGGCATGATGGATCCTGGCATTTCCCTGGTTGGGCCCAGCAGTCAGTGTCTTCCCTCTGATGGTTCCGAGATTTATTGTATTTTTTTCACTGCAGCAGATACTGGCAGCCAGGTCCAAACAGGGAGATCATTGAGTTAATTTGCCTGAGGTGAGTATGGTATATTTTTTTCCCCCTAAATCGGACAGTGATACATGGACTATTCCCGACATCCCCCCTTCCATCCCCCACTTGTAGCTTTTCGACTGGATTCCTAACATTACCGTCCGTGTATTGTCTTTTTTAAACCAACACTGAGACAAGGTCTGGTAATTATTGAGCTCTTTACCGGAAAAACCTGTAAAACTGCCGGATTTGTTACGGTTAGAGGGATATGGAGGCTTCACAGCTGTATCTGCAGCCCACTCCACACACTTTTTTCAAATATTCTGTGGCTGCAGCAGGTATACTCGGTACCACCTCACCTGAATTGTACAGTCCAACCTTAAGGGCTCTTACTCACCGAATGCATTGCGCTACAGTAGCGGTAAAAAGAAGTTGCACCACAACAGTCCCAAAAAGTTGCATGTTACAACGCACAGCTGATCAATATTGGGTGGCAGTTACCCCTCTATATGTACGCAGGTGCCCCTTAAAAGGTGCAAGCTTCACAAACTGGGCATGCGAACTGCAAAAAGTGACATTATTTTCAGGCAAACGTGCATTGCCATTTGTTAACATTAGTGCGACTTGAGGCATAATGCATGACAACTGTGCATTGGGTCGCAACGCAATAAGTGTGGGCTGCAAACAGAAAAAGTCACATCGCTATGGCAATGTTCACACTTTATGGGGAGAGAAAGCACTATGGGCTTGATTCATCAATGAGAGGAGTGCACGCTATGCTGGCAAGTGACAGGCAGCCTACTGGGCCTATCAAAATGCCGGGAACACATCCTAGAAAGCCACTGGACCCGAAGGGGTTCAGGGCGGGACGAGTGGAGGGGCTGTTAGTTACAAGGAGCAAGTAAGTTAGCAGTGCTCACATAGCATATACATTGCGGTATAGCATATACATTGCCTCTACAGGGAGCCAATTTCCTGCTTCCTGTCTCTTCAAAGCAGCCGCAGGATGCGCTGCTGTGAGAGAAATCTATGACATCCCACTCACGGAGGAGAGGGGGGAGCTATACTGCAGCAACTATACTAGCTATACTGGGGGCAGCTATACTACCTATATACTAGCGGCAACTATACTAACTATACTGTGGCAACTATACTATCTATGCTGGGGGCAACTATACTAGCTATACTGCAGCAGCTATACTGGGGCAACTATACTAGCTATATACTAGCGGCAACTATACTATCTATACTGGGGGTGGCTATACTAGCTATATTATAGTGGCAACTATACTACCTATACTGCAGCAGCTATACTGGGGCAACTATACTATCTATACGGGGACGGCTATACTACCTATACTGCAGCAGCTATACTGGGGCAACTATACTAGCTATATACTAGCGCCAACTATACTATCTATACTGGGGGTGGCTATACTAGCTATATTATAGTGGCAACTATACTACCTATACTGCAGCAGCTATACTGGGGCAACTATACTATCTATACGGGGGACGGCCTCTACTACCTATACTGCAGCAGCTATACTGGGGGCAACTATACTAGCTATATACTAGCGGCAACTATACTATCTATGCTGGTTGCAACTATGCTATCTATACTGGGGGCTATACTATCTATACTGCAGCAGCTATACTGGGGCTACTATACTATCTATACTGAGGGCGGCTATACTAGCTGTATACTAGCGACAACTATACTGCGGCAACTATACTATCTATGCTGGGGACAACTATACTACCTATAATGCAGCAGCTATACTGGGGCAACTATACCTATACTATCTATACTGGGGGTGGCTATATTAGCTATATACTAGCGGCAACTATACTAGCTATACTGCGGCAACTATACTATCTATACTGGGGACAACTGTACTACCTATACTGCAGCAGCTATACCGGGGCAACTATACTATCTATACTGGGGTCGGCTATACTAGGTATATACTATCGGCATCTATACTAGCTATACTACTGCAACTATACTATCTATGCTGTGGGCAACTATATTATATATACTAGAGCAGCTATACTATCTGTGCTGGGGGCACCTATACTACCTATACTGCAGCAGCTATACTGGGGCAACTATACTATCTATACTGGGGGTGGCTATACTTGCTATATACTAGTAGCAACTATACTAGCTATACTGCGGCAACTATATTATCTATGCTGGGGGCAGCTATACTATCTATGCTGAGGACAACTATACTATATATACTGGGGGCAGCTATACTATCTATGCTGGGGGCAACTATACTAGCTATACTGGGGGAAACTATACTAGCTATACTGGGGGAAACTATACTAGCTATACTGGGGGAAACTATACTATCTGTGCTGGGGGCAACTATACTATATACATGGGGAGCAGCTATACTATCTATGCTGAGGGCAACTATACTAGCTATACTGGGGGCAACTATACTATCTATGCTGGGGGCAACTATACTAGCTATACTAGGGGCAACTATACTAGCTATACTTGGAGGGGGGTGGCACATCCTCACAAGTTTGCCTCGGGCAGCAGAAAGTCTAAACCAGCCCTGCCTTTAGTTGCACATTTCCTCAGGTATAAAGTCCTAATATGCGTAGTAATGTTTGTCACCAGGGTGAAATGAAAGGCTAGCCTAAATTCTGTTCCACCCAGTGGTCAGAGGTATTGACACGTCCTTAATGAAGCAAAGCAAGTGACCAACAAATGCCACATCTCCACCTGTTCCGGAACTATAAATCCTGGCTGACTCGTTCGCTTTGGGTGGCAGAAAGGGAACTTGGAAAGCCCAGCAATCCAGCTTCAGCTGTCGCAGAAGACCCAGGTGCAAAAATAAACTGACTGCTGAATGGAGTTGCACAGGAGGCAGCATGAAGACATTACTGTGGGAAAGGGTCATGCTCAGAACTTTCATGCAAAGAAAAAAATCCCTGCTGAAAACTGGCATGCAGAAACTATCATAGAGATGTGAGGAGCATTGCTATAGTTGGGGTGTGGTGAGAGCTGTGAGAAGACTGACAGATCAGCAGACACTGGTCCCAGCTGCACTGTGTATGGATACAGATGGTTGGTAAAGGGTAGAAAGTCAAGCCACAGCAGCCAGGTGAGTCTGATCTCTTCCAAGGGGTAAAATCAGGAATGTGTAAAGCCTGGTACACTTTCAAATATGATTGGCCAATCTTAGACCAATTTTACCACCTCCATGTAGTATGAGAGCTTACCTACACAATCTGCTCTTAGTATTCAAATCTGTTGACCTTATACTACATGGAGGTGATAAAATTGGCCAATCAGAATTGAAGGTGTATTCCAAGCTTTAGGCCTGTTTACACTTAAAGCATACATCTGGCAAACCTGAAAAAACCTGGGGCTTTTTCCAGCCCCTAGAAGTCAGTTAGGTCCCATGTGCAGCTGCACTCTCAGGCCTGCTCTCCCTCCGCTCTCCCGCCGTAAAATTGTGACCAGGGATGGGCTCACGAATAATCAGGAGTCCGTAAGTAAAATGAGCTGTAATTGCCGAAGCTGTACGGCTGGATGATAAGGGGTTATTTACACAATTCCGCCGTCCTGCCTGTGCTCCAAATAGCTTGCCTTGCACGCTTCCTATTTACTTTCAAAATAACATCTAATAACGAACAAGAAAAGGAGTACTTTATTACCTTGAGCAAATTCCATTTTTTTTTCACAGGTCAAAGTGCAAATCCTCCACCATCCTCCCAGGTTTGTGACATCATTACTTTTTTTCCTGCATCATCAACACTAGGAAATATTTGCTATAGAGAGGGCAATTCATCTTTGGTTGTAAAATTTCTACCACTATAGACAGTAGCTAAAAAGTATTTTTGCAATTTCGTTTTGATAAAACTGATGGTACATTTTTTTCATTACTCTCTACCTAAGAGAGTTAACTTAAACTTAAAACTGAAAAATCAAATTGCCAACAGCGCTCTGTCTACCCAATCTACTGCCTCTTTTTGGGGGCCTCCTCCTTCCCGCAAGCTAGCGCCGTGTCTGTACAAAACTTGCAATTCTAGTGGGCAACAGTTCTCATAGAAGATGTGTAGAAGGTTTATTATTATTATTATTATTATTTAAAAGGTTTAAAAGGAACCTAACATCCCCTTTACTCAAAAATCTATGCTAAATATCAAATTGCCTTCTAAAAACAGAAGGTACTTACAGGAGTTCCTTTTGTTCGCATAAAGTTTGATAACTGCGAGTTGGATTTTTAAATCATAAAAGTATGATTTGCATACTCTCACGCTGAGCGGAAGTGACACATCATGGGACAGTCCGTTCCATCACTGTCTCCGCTAGAAAACCATCAACAACGGCTTGTCAATGGCTGGCTCATGCGTAGTAGCACAAACTCAATTGGGCTACTGCACATGCATGAGCCCTCTGTGCATTAGAACGAATCCAACTGGCTTAGCTTTTTTCGCTGAAGCCTGAGCGAGTCCCTGCTAAGGCACATATGCAGTGCAGCTGCGCTTCGGGGCTCCCAAAGTTGGAAATGCCTAGCGTAGGTGGATGGGGAGGACTCTGGAGGACTTAGAGGCTTCCTCCTCACGAGGTAAGTATCTTAATTTGTCCATAGTTAATTAGTATATTTCCATAAATGTTATCTTTCAGGCAGGGGCATATCTGGGTAATATAGAGCCTTTGGCAAACACTGAAATTGCCCCCCCCCCCCCCACTTCACTTGGTCAGAGCCTTCTTCCTCTCTAAAATCAGCATGCTTTCTCATGTACATGTGTTTTCTGGAAATATCTCTGTCCTCTTTTCTAACACTAAGCCAACTGCACCTTACATACATAAATCAAGTTGCCATGCTCCCCAGATAACAGAATTAATGTGATCTGAGGTCTGAGTGACGAGGAGTCACAGAGGCGGGCATGGCAGTGCAGCATAAGGCAGGCATGGGGCATAGCACAGAGGCAGGCATGGCGCCCATGGTTCTGTGGCGCCCATGGCATGAGCGATGCCTGCACCCTGCTAGATACGCCTCTGCTTTCAGGCTATAATGCTGATCCTGTAACTGAGTTACTCACCTGGGACTAGTAAAGTGTTATGACTAGGAAAGACAGAATATGTGTCCCTGTAAGATAGTACTGTACAGCCTTACTATGGCATGGTGGCTAAGTGGTTAACAACTGTAACCTTACAGTGCTAGAGGTTTACCCTCGTATCCTGGCCAGGACCCTATCTTCATGGATGTTTCATATATGTACGCTGCCAGTGAGCTGGGCGCAGGGTGAACCGAATGTTGGCTCACCCTGCTGCAGCTCAAATCCCTGACGTTGTTAAATACTATTCCCTCTCTGAGTTATAGCAACTCAGAGGGAGATGTAATTCAGGGTCTGGTCGGAACCCAGAATTACCCGGGCCGTGGACTATACTGCTGCTGTTATAGTAGCGCCCAACTGCGGTGCTACGCGGCCGGTGTATGGCGCTGATACCACCTGCTTTGTGAATCTTCTCATATTTGGTCACTCCGGTAACATGCCAGAACCCAAAAAGATAGCAACAGGTTAAATGTCTCTCCACAAAATTGTCCCTAAAAAATATATAGTTACAGTAATCCATGTTCTCTCCACGTGAGGCTGACTTTTCTCTTGACGTTGGCTTCAAAGCCACATAGCCACATTCCTAGTGCTAATAACTGATACATTTCGGTTTCCATGGCAGAGCGGTTGCTATTAAAACAGTCAAATAAACACAGTCGCTTGGAATAAATTATCAATTTCTTGAGTTCAGGAGAAGTCGAGCCTTACAGTGTCCAGTCTGAGTGTCGCAGAAGTCTTAGCCAAAGATGTCAGGAAAAGTTGTGGTTGCAACTGGTCCTCTTCAATCTCTCTCTCACACTTATTCACGGTGTTTCTCTGCAAATAGTCCATAGTGATGACATGGTTGACTAAATAGTCTGTGGTTTGCTCTGTGATGCCTCCTCCAGGGTGAATGGCTAGCGACCTATACTGCGTTTCCTCTGGATGGTGTAAGGTCATGGTGGGCATCAGATCCTCTGACTCCACTTGATGAGGTATGTCCGCCACTATGGTTTGTACCGTGTTTATGGTGTATGTTGGGCAATAGTGAAACTCCTCTTCACTGCTCACCAACTCAATTTCTAGCGTCTCTGCTTCATCGCAGTCTGATGTGCTGGAGGGGTAGCTGGGAAAACTCCTTAATCTTTCCTGTAAGGAGAAGAATATACCAGCAGTTTTATCATACTTAAAATTACTAAATCTTACTAAAATGATACCGTACAAGCAGGGCCGGTCCTAGACTTTTTGCTGCCTGAGGCACACACTTTGGAATGATCGCCCCACACCCGACAATTTACTCCTGTCTCCCCCCTCCTCACTCACGGTCAGAATCCTCACACAGCACAATAAGCTGCTTTTCCCCAATGATGACCTCTTCACCTCGCTTGCTCTCCTCTTGCTTCTCCTACTACTCTGACTGCATGCTGTAAGTGTAAACACACAGTACAAACATGCCGCCCCTGGAATGCCTGCTCCTGATGCAAGTGTTTCAGCTTGCTGCATGAGAGAACCGGCCCTGTTTACAAGTCAATAAAGCACAGCTTCTAAACTGCATTAGTTTTAAGAAAGCACACTCTTTCTTGCCATGAATGAGCCTCAACTCATGGCCAGATTTCTGAAAAGGCCACAGAGGCCGGGCCTTGGGCGGCTGCAACTCAATGGAGCACCAGGACATGAAATAGGGGTTGCTACATGTGAAAGAGGAGGCTGAAACTGGAGAGCAACACACGACAAAGGCAAAGTGATGCTAAAGGGAGCTGTACAGGAAAGGAAGGAGCTGCAGTACATGGATGTTAGCACAAGAAAGGGGAGCCACAATATACTTGGCCTAGGGGCACAACAAGTATGAATCCGGCCTTGTCTCCACTTCAGGGGGTAAAGGAAGTCTGATATATGATGCTATTAAACCTTGTCTGGGGTGAAACAAAGCATACGCAATATGGCTGCCCCCTTCTACATACATTTAGTCAAAAGTAAGGAGGCGCCAGAAGAATAAAAGGAGGATCAGATTTAAAAAGTTAAAATTGTAGGTGGCAATGGTGGACTTGCTCACCTCACAAAGAGCACAAGCACTGGTTCAGTGTAATAAAATTATACAATTTAATTATTACTCCTTATCAGAAAAAACAAAATTGGCAATTTTGTTTTTTCTGATAAGGAGTAATAATTAAATTGTATAATTTTATTACACTGAACCAGTGCTTGTGCTCTTTGTGAGGTGAGCAAGTCCACCATTGCCACCTACAATTTTAACTTTTTAAATCTGATCCTCCTTTTATTCTTCTGGCGCCTCCTTACTTTTGAGTACATTTTGATCCACCTGGTGGATGGGTGTTGACACCCCTCGTTTTTTCTTCTACGGAGAGCGACTTTCTTAACCTGAGCGAGGACAGGTCTAATCTCCTCGCCTGCGATCGAAGTGGTTGCCCCTATTGGCAACCCATACTTGTGAGTATAAACTCTTCTTTTCCATAATTGTGCCTTATACCAAACGATAATACACCATTGGGGGCTCTCGATCTCTTCTCTTTTTCTTGTTACTACATACATTTAGGGTGAGGTCTGTAAAACTCGCCTTATAAGCCCTCCACATATTTTTTAAAGTCTGATACACATATACAATTTAATTTTGTTTGGCCAATTTTACCACCTCCATGTGGAATGAGAGCCATCAGGTTTTAAATACTATATGTAGAGACTGCGTAGATAAGCTCTCATACTATTGGTCAGTCAAAGTTGGATGTGTGTACCAGGCTTAAAGGAAACCTGTAGGGAAAATAGTGACCAATTTGGGTACTTATGTAGATCCAAGATAGACCTTATAGAATATTTATCTATAAGGTGTGTGTAACTTTTATGTTGCACTTTTCTCCTGGTGGACTCATGTGGCAGAGCTGAAGCCACTAGGGCACGCTCTGTAAGCAGTAGCAGTGTTAGGGAGTCTTGCGCAAGGACTCCTTACTGAATAGGTGCTGGTTTACTGTGTCAGAGGCAAAGCTCTTCCATTACACTATCCAGCCACAGCAGGAAAAGCAGAACTCTGAATACCATTCTAACAGACTAGGAACTATTGTTCGGATATGCAGTTTTCTCTGAAATTTTCCTCTGATTATGTATTTTTTCAGCCACTAGCTCTGCCTGCATTGTCTCACGTTATAGTTGCCTATAGAAGGTGAAGCACGATTAAACACATATGCTTGGTGTGTGTATAAGCCCCCCAAGTGTCCTGAATCCTGTGAGACTGTCCCAATTTGGGTGTCACCCTCCATGTGTCCTGTCCCGGCGGGCAGAGAGGGGTAAAAAATGATCAAGGCGCCACCCACAACAATGAGGTATGCAGTATGTGGGGCCGGCATCACATTAATTCCTCCCTCCCTTCCTCCAAATGCCCCCCCCCCCCCCCTCCTGCTTGCAGAGTAAGTGTGCGGCAGCGGAGCTGTCATCTTACCATTCATCCACGCATACCAGCAGCCGGCTTCACTCTGCTTCCTGTGATGTCACAGGAAGCAGAGTGAAGACGGCTGCCGGTAGGCGTGGATGAATGGTAAGATGACAACGTGCTCCGCTGCGCACACTTACTCTGCAAGCGGGGGGCACATTTGAAGGAAGGGAGGGAGGAATGTGATGCCGGCCCGGCCCCGCATACCGCATTGGCGTGGTTGGCGCCTCGATCATTTTTCTTCGCCTCCTCCCCACCCACGGGCACCTTCCTCCCCAACCACACACGTTTTCATATAAAATCTTTATGGTATGCATAACTAGGGGTGTGTCGGGGTAGGAGTGTGGCCTAAGTGACCCGCTTTCTGGTTTCAAAATGTTGGGAGGTATGTGTGTACCTTGGTGCTGATGAACTCCTTGGCCCACTCGCAGTTGGCTGGATCAGGGACGGTCTTCATGCACCACTTCTGCAGGATTCCAGAACTCAGCTTAAGAAGGCTGGAAAACAAGAGAGGATGGAATTGACTCCAAACATCAGCATCCACCATTTCATCAGGTCTCTATCATGGTGGCTACACGTGGGGCAATATCTGAAGGATCTCATCAGTGTGTAAGTCGTATGAAGGCACACTGAGATCTGGTAAATATTAAACTGCTCCCCTGTGCTACTGTGCAGAAGGGGGAGGAGCTGGCTCCCCATGGTCACTATAGTTAGTTTGAGTCTGTTCAATAAATGTTAACTCATAATAAACAACTTTTATTGATTATTGCAATTTTGTCCCCTTATGTGATTGAGTTTTACACGCCTGGTCTAGAGTCTCCAGCCAGGTGCCTCTCTCCTTTAAAGCAAGTTCTACCATAGCTCCCAACTGTCCCTCTTTTGGAGAGACTGTCCCTCTTTGGGAACCAAACCCCTCTGTCACCCTTTGAAGACTGATGTAGTACAGATCTATGTTTATATATGTGGTTGTCTACTGAAAAATGTGTTTAACTGACTCTAAACTTAAAGGATACCCGAAGTGACATGTGACATGATGAGATAGCCATGGGTATGTACAGTGCCTAGCACATAAATAACTAGGCTGTGTTCCTTTTTCTTTCTCTGCCTAAAAGAGTTAAATATCAGGTATGTAAGTGGTTGGCTCAGTCCTGACTCAGACAGGTATATGTAGAAGCTTTCCAGAGGCGCCAATAGAATAAAAGTCACTTAAACGAGCTTAAAACCGATGGGGCAGTGGTGGGCCTATCCCATCCATGCGGACAAAGCAAACAAAGGAAGGACTGTGGCATCAACAGTCAAACAACAATTTTATTTATACTCCACAGTAAAAATAGGCAACGCGTTTCACGGGCTCAATCCCGCTTCATCAGGCCAATCAAAAAGGAGCATACAGCTTAACAGCATCAAAACCACACTGAGCGCCTCTGTGCGTGAGTTTGTGAGTATTAAATTGTTATATTACTCATTATTAATTATCATCTATACAATATCACACTATTGGGCTCTTGGTGTCCCCCCTCCCTCTGACTCAGACAGGAAGTGAGTACAGTATGACCCTCACTGATAAGAAATTTCAACTAGAAAACACTTTCTTAGCAGAAAATGGCTTCTGAGAGCAGGAAAGAGATAAAAAGGCTCAACAGTTCATAGATTTTAGCTCTGGCATACTATAATGAATGCATCATTGAGCAAAAACAATAAAAACAATTAAAACTTAAAAAGTACATTTAAACATAAAATACAACTGTAATATCTTAAAAAATCATTCTTAGGAGAAGGAGGATAGATGCAATTGTTTATTTCATTAGTTTATTTTCCCTTCAGATGTCCTTTAACATTATTAGACCTGAACAAGGAAGGGAGCAGATAATGACTTGGGTGGGGGGGGGGAGTATTTGATGATGCTACAATGTTCGCACACTACCTGTTGATAAAAATGTATGGTAAATGGTTTATAGTTTTGGAAAAATGAATAAAATATTGTATAAAATTAAAAAAAAACCCTGACTCTAAACTTTATTCCCATTTTCAAATGACAAAGACCTGTGTGGTTTGAGGCCTCGTTCACATCATAGAGCGCAGATGGCTGTGCGATTGGAACGCAACGCGTACGATTGCACACCATCTGTGCTACTATGCGCTGCGCTGCAGATCCCATTCATTACAAAGAATGGGATCTGCGCTGCGATTCCCAAAAATGCGTGCAGCACGCGATAGCGCAATTACGCATATGATGGGAACTGTAGAAGGGCTGTCTATGCCTTTCTACCGTTCTTGCGTGTCCAGGAACGGATCTAGACCAAGTTGCGCCTGGGGCAAGGTCAGGTTTTGGCGCCTAAACTGCCATTCCCCATCCAAAGTTTGCTGCCTTTTTAAGAATTCAACAAACTGCGCCTGGGGCAAGTCTCCGCCCTAGATCCGTCCCTGTGTGTGTCGCACACTATACGCGCTGCCAAAATACGCACGGCAGCGCATATAGTCTGAACGAGCCCTCAATGATAAAACTGCATCTTTTGAATCCGAATTCTTTGTTATATGCATGACGAGCTGTGTGGTGGGGGCGTGGCTAGAGGTGTGGCAGGGGTGTGGCTTAAAGCATCCTTCTTTCTTATCTGAAAAAGTTGGGAGGTATGGTTCTACTGATAGAAATGTGCCTCACTGACTTAGAGCTCAGCCACACAATAATCGCTTTTCTGAGCGCTTTGTTATTGATTAGCGCTTTCTAAACAGTTTTTAAAAATCGCTCCCCTTCACTTTCATTAAAATCATGATAAAAATCGCCGCAATCGCATACACAAAAAAATCGCTTTGATTTTAATGAAAGTGAATGGTGCGATTTTTAAAAAGCGCTCAGAAAGCGCTAATCAATCACAGGCAGTCAGAAAAGCGCTTATAGTGTGGCTGAGCCTTAATTACCATGTAGGTCCTCCTTCAGAGCTGGGCCAAGGCAGAGGTGAGAGAGGCCCCGCCCTTGGGTGTGGCAGTGAGGAAAGATGGGGGGGAACAGACAGTGCATATGAATCAGTGCAGCCACCAACGGGAACAACTGTACAGCAGCCGCGATGCCCTGCATCACCCAGGATACTGAGATCCCTTATGTCAGTAAGTTGACCTGAATGAAAGGCTGGGGTTGACAGGTGGCACATGTGCTGCTGCGCCGTTGCTGCCCTTCTGTGATACACGTGGCACCATCAGAAGGGTTGGTGAATGCATGCACAGGTAATTCTGTGTTGGGGCAGAGGGGTTAAATGCAGAACATTTTTTTCTCAGTCAGCTGCAATCAGTTCTCATCTGAAGAAGGGAGGAGCACTGGCAAGCTGAGGAAATATTTGGGTGGGGTTACCTGAAGCAAGCAATCAAGGTGTGATGCGTTCATGTATTTGTTATGAAAGGGCGGAATGCAATTTAGCAATTCTGCCCCGGACACTAGAGGAGCTTTTCCTGGCCAACGCCTCCAGAGCGGGACGGTCAATGGGATGCAACTTGTTTTGAGTTGATGCAGGATTATTCAAATTTGGTGTGCAAATGTATGCAGCATGAAAATCGAATCCCTTCTTTGCAGAATAAGATTGGTCCACTTTCAAGATACATATATTTGCATACAAAATTAGCATAATCATACATCAACTCGTATCTCATTGACCATCACTAACACATACCTTCCTCTGTCCCTCTTTTGGAGGGGCAGTCCCTCTTTGGGAATCCTGTCCCTCTTAAGGGGCCCATACAGCTAAAGATTTTCCCACCGAAATACGGCCGTTTCGATCACAGTGATCGAAACGCCCGTGAAAGCGCCGTGCACACCGCTGACAGAACGATGGATTTCCATCTGAAATACATCGTTCCCGTCGATCCATCCGTGCGGAAGATTTTTCTCGGTCGCCGGCGGGTCGGGAGTGCGTCGATAGCGGCGTTCGAATGCCCGACCACCGACGCAATACAGCGGAGATACATTACCTGCTCCGCCGGCGCGAGTCCCCTGGTCTTCTTCTCCGCTTCGGGCTCCAGAGCTACACAGAACTTCCTGTCCCGGCAGGAAGTTTAAACAGTAGAGCGCCCTCTACTGTTTAAACTTCCCCTGGACAGGAAGTTCAGTAGCCGGAGCGGAGAAGAAGACCAGGAGACTCACGCCGGCCGGAGCAGGTAATGTATGCAGGGGGGGGGGGGGGGGGGCGGCGTCAGCTCCACAGATTGTGATCGGTTGCAGGCTGAAATCGATTCACAATCTGTTTGCAGTAAAGGCAGCCATACGATCCCTCTCTGATCAGATTCAATCAGAGAGGGATCTATTTGTTGGTCGAATCTGATGGCAAATCGACCAGTGTATGGCCACCTTTACTTCCTTATTTGTCCCTCTTTCTGGACTGAAATACAGATCTGTTTTAATATATGTATTTTTCGACAAAAAAAATTTGCTCAATTTACTCTAAACCTTTGTTTCCAACAATTAAATTTCTCTACTTCTTATTTTACATTTTAAAGTGAAGAAAAGCTAATGATGATAGAAATGATCAGTGTGGCCTGACTGATAAAACTACATGTTGCGGTTCTGAATTCTTTGAGAGATGCATGGCAAGGAGTGTGGTGGGGGCGTGGTTAGAGGTGAGGCGTGTCTTAACGGCCCTCTTTTTTATCTCAAAATGTCGGGAGGTATGCCTAACATACGAAATCAGCAAAATACGAAGCAAACCAGCAGCTCACCAGAGTGCTATACTGTATAAGGGCGTTTTGCTTAATAGAAAATATCACATGAAGGGGTAGCAGCTGTCACACACATACAAATGTAACTGTTGACAGCTGCAGCCCCTTGGAGAGAGATTTTGAAAACAAATAAAGTTCTCTTATATACAAGATTCCAGTGAGCTGCGGGTAAAGCTCCCCTCCACTAGAGTCACTGTGGGACATTTATCTAGAGTGTCTGAGACAAAATATTGGTAGGTTTTTAGAAATCCATGCAGAACAGTCTCAGAAGCATTAAGAAATCACTAGATAGGCCCAGTGCACACCGGGCGGATCCGCTGGCCGAATCCGCCTGAAAATCCGCGTGGCTAATGTATCTCTATGGGCTGGTGCACACCGGCGGTTTGAGGTTTTTAGCAAGCCGCAAACGTGCCTCTTGCTGCACGTTTGCGGTTTGCTTACAATCTCAAACCGCCGGTGTGCACCAGCCCATAGAGATACATTAGCCACGCGGATGCTGATGCGGATGCGGCCGGCGGATCTCATACAAAATCCGCTCGGTGTGCATCCGGCAAATATCGGCTCTCTGCTCCCAAAACCGCTAGCGTTTTGATGATCTGCTAGCGGTTTTGGTGTGCACTGGGCCATAGTGCAGATTCCTTTTTAAACTGTTAGGAAAAGGAGGAGTTAGGATGGTTTCTCAGACAGTGCAGTGTGTGAGGGAGATTGCTGTTGCTGGGGTAACCAATACATCTGCTGTATTGCATCAATGCCCAGCACTGGAAGGGTTAAGCACAGAACAGCTTCACAGGACACCTGGCAGCAGGGGGGAGGAGCCCTTCACAAATCATGTCTAGCCTGCACTGTTGCACTATCTGTAGAACTGTAGAAGTGCTGTAGAAAAGCACTTCTTAATCTGCGACAGTTTAGGGATGGATTTGCACTTTTCTTAACTGTAGTGCAGCTCTAGAAATTCACACTAAACTGCCCCTATCACATAGGGTTTTAGAAGTTTCTTATTATCATACCGCTGCTGGTTAGAACAGTTTAAGAAAAAAACTGTCAGTAATGCCTTGATAAATCTGGCCCTCTGATTCAAAAAATGTCAAATTATTTCCCAACTTTTACTCCCTAATCTATTTCCAATCATTTTGCCAATGGTACCTAGAGATGGCTCGAACCTCCGATTTTCGGTTCGCGAACCTCGAACGCGAACCTCCGCAAAAAGTTCAGTTCGCACGAACTTCCGTGAACCGCAATAGACTTCAATTGGGAGGCGAACTTGGAAAATTAGAAACATTTATGCTGGCCACAAAAGTGATGGAAAAGATGATTCATGGGGTCTAACATCTGAGTTTTTGCATGGGGGAGTGGGATACACGCCAAAAGTCCCAGGGAAAAATCTGGATTTGACGCACAGCAGCATTTTAAGGGCAGAAATCACATTGCATGCTAAATTGGAGGCCTATAGTGCTTTAAAACATCTTGCATGATAGTGACGGCCGTGCTGGACTACTGCGCACCATGGCCAGATTGCTCTTCCTCACTTAGTGATGTCAGGTAATGTCTGACTGCCTTATCAACTTTTTTTTTCGTTTAACACAAATTTTTATTGATGAAATTCACATAGCTTAAACAACTGAATAAGAGATAGTGCATGATCAATGTATTTTAAACACATACAAATGCCTCTTATGAGAAACAAAAGGGAAAGCAATGTGAGTAGTAAAAGATTATGACATATTGGTATCATTCTAATAGTAATTATTTCTGCTCATATCGAAATGATATTTAAAGCTATGGAGACTTATAGTACTCTAGCTCAAGGGAGAGCAATATAGAAAAAAAAAGAAAACTGAGTAAGAAGAGAAGAAAAAAAAAACAAAAGGGATAGAGAGATAGGTCTATTTATGTGGGTCTGTCCATTTGTCTATTATCTGGTATTTTAAGACGTAGTCTCTTCAGGTCCTGGTTGATAGAGCAGATATCTATTATAATCATGGAGGGTTGTAGTTCAGGAAGTATGTTTCCCATGGATCCCATATTTTATCATACTTGGATTCTGTGTCTCGCAGTATAGCTGTTAAAAGTTCCATCAGTTTAGTCCATCTAATTTTGGCCATAATTTCGGAAGTTGAAGGAATAGAGAGACTTCGCCAGTGTGAAGCCAGGGCGAGTCTGGTAGCCGTCAAAATATGGGTTATTAATCTCATGGTGTGTTTTTTGGTTTTAGGAATGGGTTTACCTAGCAGCATATATATAGGATCCATGGGAATATGAGTACCCGTTACGTTTAGGATCAAGGTTTGAATTTCTATCCATAGAGGTTGAATGACAGGGCAGGCCCAATAGATGTGTTCGAGTGTGCCTATATGTCCACAACCCCTCCAACAAGTATTAGGGAGTTCATGGTAGATCTTAGCCAATACTTCAGGGGTTCTGTACCATCTAAACAGTATCTTGTAAATGTTTTCTTTTATCTGTGTGCACATAGAAGTATGTTTGGCGTTTTCCCATATAGAGGACCAATCCTCCAAGCTTATGGGTCGGCCTAAGGCTTTTTCCCATCTTGTCATGTAAACATGTTTGGGTTTAATGGAGCCAGATTTATCAAGTAACAGAGTGTATATTGATGAGATGAGGCCTTTTTGATGCCCTTTGTGATCACATAGACGTTCAAATGGGGTATATTCGAGTAAGGGACTTTTGCCTTTGGAGAGGGATCTTAGAAAATGATAGGTTTGATTATATTCCATATTGAGCTTAGCTGTGAGTTGTATTTTGCCTTCTAGTTTTTCTTTAGTCACAATATTTCCCGATAGTACATCTATCCAATTGCTGAAGTTAGTGTATTTAAGAGTATACCATCTAGCCATAAAGTCTTCTGCCATCCCAGGGATAAAGGCTGGATTTCCCAATATGGGATATAGTGGAGATATGGGGGATCTAAGATTGGCCGTTTTTGCAGTTGCCCGCCATATTTGTAAGGTAAATTTGATGGTGGGGAGTAGCTGGTCGGTAGGGATCTTAGGTGGAATCTGGGGCCAAATTAATGCTGGGAGGGACATTGGGAAGATGCTCATTGCTTCAATGAGACCCCATTTGGTATATACCTTGAGGTCAGACCATTCAGAGAGTTGCCTTAAATGAGCCGCCTGGTAGTATAGTTTTAGGTTGGGTAATCCTAGACCTCCTTGCTCCCGAGATGCCATTAGAATAGTGGAGTTAATTCTGGGATGGGAATTATTCCAAACAAATTTTAAAAAGGCACGTTGTAGTATTCTGATTTGTGAGGGTGGTACTCTAACAGGGAGGGTCTCAAATAAATATAATAGCCGCGGTAATATGTTCATTTTGAGAGAATATATTCTGCCAATCCATGATATTTTAAAAGCAGTCCATTTGTGCAAATCTGAGAGTATAGACTGAATTAGAGATGGGAAATTTGCTTTATATAGGGTAGAATAAGAGTGGGTTAGGTTGATACCTAAGTATTTAATGGTCTGTGTCTTCCAATTATAATGGAAAGAGCTTTGTAAGATATCAAGTGAGTTTTGTGGGATCTTGATAGGGAGAGCTTCAGTTTTTTCTTGATTGAGTTTGAAGCCTGAGATGGACTCAAATTTCCTTAATATAGTATGTAGTATGGGGAGTGAGGTGAGAGGCTGAGTCAAGGTTAACAGGATGTCATCCGCGAAAAGCGAGATTTTATATTCTCTGGTTCCTTGTTTAACTCCTGTGATGTCCGGGTTCTGTCGTATTGCACACGCCAGTGGTTCGATACTAAGGGCGAATAATAAAGGGGAGAGGGGGCATCCCTGGCGTGTACCATTAAGAATGGGAAAAGGTATTGGGGATGCAAAGGGTAGTTTAACTGAGGTGGATAGGGAAGAATAGAGGAATCTTATTAAGGTTAGGAAAGGTCCGCTAAATCCCTGATGTTCCATAACTTTGAACAAAAATGACCAGGAAAGCCTATCAAAGGCCTTCTCTGCGTCCAAACCCAGGAGCAGAGAGGGCCGGTTTGACCTGTTCATTAGTTCTATCAGATTGATTGCTTTCCTCGTATTATCACCTGCTTGACGGCCCATTATAAAGCCCACCTGGTCATTGTTGATCATAGTTGTGAGGATCGGGTTCAGGCGATTAGCTAAAGTTTTTGTAATAATTTTAAGGTCAGCATTCAAGAGGGATATTGGGCGGTAGCTTTGTGGGAGTTGTGGATCTTTCCCTTCTTTAGGGATCATAGTGATTAGGGAGTTTAAGAATGACTGAGGAACAGTTTGTCCATCCATGAGTGTGTTGGCTAGTATGGTCAAATAGGGAGCAAGGATGTGTTTAAACTTTTTGTAGTAGGAGTATGTTAAGCCGTCAGGGCCAGGAGCTTTAGAGGAGGGTAGGAATTTGATTATTTCTGAAATTTCCTCTGTTGTAATAGGGGAGTTTAAGAGCCGGATATTATCTTCCGTTAATTTTGGTAGGGACAGTTGGCTTAGGAATTCATCAATTTTAAGTAAATGCGCAGAATGGTTGGGCGGTTGGGGGAGATTATAAAGTTGCTGATAATATTCTGTGAAGATTTGAGCAATCTTTTGAGGGTGAAAATGTGTAATTCCCTGAGGGTCTTTTACTGAGTGAATGAGTGGTTGGGATGATTTTGGGTTGAGTTTCCTAGCAAGAATGGTGTGGGGCTTATTGCCTCGTTCAAAAAAAAGTTGTCTGGTCCATCTCAGGCTTTTTTCTAACTGTGCGGATTGGAGAGTTTGAATTTCATATTTTACAGTTTGTAAGGCAGTGTAATGTGTTTGGGAGGGGTCGGCCCTATAGAGGTTTTGTGCCTGTTTGAGTTTTGAATGAAGATTTAGGAGTTTAGATGACATTGTTTTTTTACGCTTAGTAGCTTCTGAGATGAATAACCCTCTAATAAAAGCCTTGTGTGCTTCCCAGAGTGTCCCTACAGAGGAGACCGAACCATCATTTGTATCAAAGTATGCTTGCAGCTCCTTTGTAAATTTGGATAAGAGTTCTTTGTCTTGTAATAGGGTTTCGTTTAGTCTCCAGAAATTCGGCTTGTGACTATAGGAATATAAATCAATCTCTATGACAACTGCTTGGTGATCTGACCATGCAATGGGTTGTATTTCAGCCTCTCTCAGCAGGGGCAATATGGTAGCTGTTGAGAACAGGTAGTCCAGTCTGGAATGAGATGCATGAGGTGGAGAGAAAAAGGTGAATTCTATAGAGGTGGGATTGGAGATCCGCCATAAATCTAAAAGTCTATATTGTCTCAAAAGTGTTCTAAATTTGCGGGAGTTACGGCTATGTAAGGGTATGGTAGTTTTATTGGGAGGGATATGTCGGTCTTTTATATCCGAGAAGGCTAAATTAAAATCCCCTCCTATCAGCAAAGTGCCCTGAGTTACTTTAAATAGTTTCCTAAAGAAAGTTGTTAGGAATGATATTTGATCCTGGTTAGGGACATAAACGTTAGCTAGAGTAATGGGTTTTCCTAGCAAGGTGCCTGATAGAATTAAATAGTGGCCTTTAGGATCAGGGGTGATTTTAGAAATCTGTAGAGGGAATGTTTTTTTGTATATAATGGCCACCCCTGCTTTCTTCTTAGGACCTGAGGCCAAACACACCTCAGAGTATAGTTTGTTATAGAGACGTGGTGGGTCTTTTTTGCATATATGAGTCTCTTGTATAAAAGCTAGGTCAATATTTAGTCTCTTTAAGTCTTTAAATAAAGAGAACCTTTTCTGAGGTGTGTTTAGTCCCTTAGTGTTCAGAGTCAGAAAATTAACCATAGTCTAAGATGATGTGAAAGATTGCCGATAATCCAAGGACAGACCTAGTAGACCTAAAAACATAAACTAGCATATACGGAGAGATAACAATAATAAGAGAAACATTTAACATAACAATTGCAGTGAGCTGGTAAGAGATGCCACCGTTGTTCCAGTGGCGATGTATAAGGGCAACATAAAACTGTTGCCTGTATGGAGACCTCTTCAGGTTGACCAGCCGCGGGGGCGGTTGATCAAATTGAGGAAGGGTCCCCCGGAGGTACATGAGGAGTCCCAGAAGAAGGCAATAAACATCAGTCATTATCAACATAAATGGAAAAGAAATACTCATTCCACCGCCTGCATAAGAAGCATAATCAGTTCAATGTGGAATTTGAGGAGTAGACATTTAGTTAAGGTATAAAAGTCATAAAAGGGGGAGAACAGGGAGCCCAGGTATAAAAAATAAGTGGGCATGGTGAAGGTATTTTCATTTTTTCTATGAAAAACATATAGATTGGAAAGAGGCTGAGGCCTTTGGTCAAGTTCCAGATGGTTGGTCTTCCATGTTGTCAGCTCTGTCAGGGTAGGTGATACTGCGAACTGGAACTTTCGACCATTCTGAAATGTGTCGCACCTTCCGTGGGGGTGAAGACGTAGGTGATGAGCGAGATATAGCTGTGTTCGGAAGTTTTAGCCCCATTTGTTTGAGGAATAGAGGGGCATCATCAAAGTCAGATAAAGTGAGGATCAGGCCCTGTTTGTTTACAATCAGACGAAAAGGAAAGCCCCACTTATATGGGATATTAGCGTCTCTGAGAAGTTGTGTAACCGGTCTGAGGGCTCTGCGCTTTGCCAAAGTAATCAGTGAGAGATCATTGTAGATGGAAATATCATCTCCTTTAAATGAAATAGTGGCTGTATTTCTAAGAGCTCTGAACAGGGCGTCTTTAGCTTCATAATAATGTAGTTTCGCTATGATGTCTTTAGGCCTTTGAGCGCCAGGGCGTCGTTCACCTAGAGATCTATGGGCTCTGTCAATCCTCCACATTTCCTCTGGGATGTCAGGAAGAATGGTGTGAAACAGTTCTTTCAAATGGGCCTCAATGTGTTCATTTTTCAGAGACATGGATACCCCTTTAATGCGAACATTTTGCCTCCGTTCCCTGTTTTCCATGTCCTCCTGTGCTGTGCGTATTGATTTTATGTCATTCTGCATAAGTTGCTGCTCCTCAACTAAGTCGGCTTGCTTTAGAGTTATGGCTTCCATCCTATCTTCTAGTGCCTGTGTACGCTCCCCCAGCCCTGATATGTCAGCCCTCACCTCCTGTATAGCAGAGCGGATAACGTTTTGTAGGGAATCATGGAGGCTGTGGTAATGTCTGGCCAGTGTTTGTTCCAGCAAGGCTGCTGTGAGAGGCTGTGTGTCCCCCCCTGCACTTGCCTGATCAGAGGGATGTGTTTCTGGGAGGGCTGCGTGCTCAGCGCCATCTTGGCTGGGAGGAGGGCGGAGAAATTTCTCCATGGTCCCCGCTGTGGTCGCGGTTTTCTGGGCCCCTTTGCCGGTCATGTGGTGCTGGAGGTGTTGCGGGGATCGTCCCCTACGAAACCGCCCGTCTGTGAGGCTGGGGGAGCGGAAGGAATCGCTGTTAGCGGCGGCGGTGGACGGAGCTCTCGTCCTATGCGGCCATCTCCCGCGGCTCGCGCATGCGCCTCCGCCTTATCAACTTTTGATGATTCTTTCTCTACCATTGTTAAAGCTTACATCTATTTTTTTAAATACTTGTTCTGCTTGCTGTTCAGTACCTTTAACGAGAATCTGTTATGGAGCGCAAGTCTGCCATTCATTCAACTGTGTGACTGATAAACAAGTTTCCATATTACTTTCTCAGTACCATGGTGACCACTGGTAATGGCCGGGGAATCAGGGTTCGTTTCCAGTCCGGAGTGGGAGCCTGAGAAATGGCTACCACCACCACACATCCAAGGAAGGCAGCAGGCATGCTGTTGGCAAAGGAGCAGGAACGGCTACCACCACAAATCCAAGGAAGGCAGCAGGCATGGCACGCAAGTCCCGACTCAGGGAGGTATTGACAAAAAATAACAATACAGGAGGACTTTCGAGGCCCTGCTGTATATGAGACGAATCAACTTTAAATCCTTTAACGAGAATCTGTTATGGAGGGCAAGTCTGCCATTCATTCAAGTGAAAGGTATGCACTGACTGCCAGGTATAATACAATGTGCAGTCACAGATGCAGTGAAAGGTATGCAGTGACTGCAAACAGCTGTTTGTGAAGTGATGGCCATGATGGACTAGTGTGCACTCTGACGAGAGTGCAGGTGATGGCAGCTTTCCAGCCCATATGGTCGCCGGGCTGAGGTAGCTCAATGACAAAACAGTGACTGTCCAGCTGATCGAATTTGGTCTGTCCACAATGAAGCAACGACCTTAGTATCATGGGTGTGCAGCCCCCCCCCCCTCGAGACACTGATATAGCTGTCGGTCATTGCTTCTTTGTGATATACAAGCCCCTTCACTGCGGCAAGGTAACGATCACGAAGGGGAATTGACACATGTATATGCCTTTTGTTTTGCTGTTGCAGCTGCACTGCAGCCAGAAAAATTAGGCAGGCATGTACACACACCAGAAATTTTTTTATAGCAGCCGCTGCTAGCAGCGGCCTTAAAAATTCAGTAATCCGCCTGGACTCCTGGACCCTGTTGGTGGTGGCGGAGAAGGCAGTCAAGCGGCCTGCGGGCAGAGATGCTGTGTGGGGAGCGACTTGGTCTTGGGGCAGGCAGTCACACAGCATGCAGGCAGAGATGCTGTGTGTGAGGACTGACTTAGTCTTCGGGCAGGCCTGACCGTGCTTTGCAGACCACGTGGACAGATGGACCCTTGACCCAACGCTGTGTGCCAGAGATGACACCACTTGCCTTTCAACATCACGGTACAGTTTGGGTGTCACCTTTTTTTGAGAAATAATTGCGGCCTGGTATCTTCCACTGCGGTGTGTGGCTTTGCTTTTGTGTTTTGTGCTTTGTCATCATGTGCCTTCGTAAGGAAGTTGTCCCTACGCGGGTCTTGGTCTTTCCACGGCTCAATTCTTGGTGGCAGAGAGTACAGATGGCATTGCTCTCATCTGAGGCAGACACACCAAAAAATTTAGACACCGCTGAGCCCTGGGGTGATGGCACTTTGGTGGTGGCGGCCGACTGAGTGTTAAGTGGGGTGCCAGAATCACAGCAGGAGGAAGAAGATATGTCACGGTTCCGTGCGGAAGCTGAGGAAGATGAGGTGTTCTGTGTTAAATGGTCAACTACGTTCTGACAATCTTAGGGGTTGATGGCACGCGCCTTCTGAACACTGTACTTTGCTCCAGGGCCGCACGAAATCATGACAGCACAACCTCGAACAGACCTGCCGGGTGGCCTGCCTCTGCCTGTTTTTCCCATATTGGGGGGGATGAAGTGAAAGGTATGCAGTGACTTGACTAATACAATGTGCAGTCACACAGGTGCAGTGAACAGGTGGTATGCAGTGACTGGTATCAATACAATGTGCAGCTGTCACACACACAGGTACCGTGAACAGGTGCAGCGACTGACTGGTATATAACACTGCGTGCGCTCACGTAGGTAGGTAGGTGCACTGAACAGGTGGGTATGCAGTGATTGGTATTACAAATGTGCAGCTGTCACACACACAGGCACCGTGAACAGGTGCCGTGACACTGCGCGTGCTCACGTAGGTAGGTAGGTGCACTGAACAGGTGGGTATGCAGTAATTGGTATTACAAATGTGCAGCTGTCACACACCCAGTTAGTCACTGAATGTGCTGGGCCTGACAGTGGCACAGTAGGAATTACAAAGGGGCCAAGGTCCAGCAGCTGCGACTGACTGACAGGGCTGTTTATGCAACAAGTGTCTGTGTGGGACACACACACACACACACAAAAAAAAAAGATAGATCACAAGAACAACATTAGCTCTCAAAAGAGCTGTTGAGGATGAGGAGTGCTTTTTAGCAATAAGATCAGCAAGAAGGAGCAACCTAACAAGCCTAACACAAGAGCCTAACTAAGCTTTCCCTATGTCAGCAGCAAGGTTCTCTCCCTTCTCTAATTACTGCAGCCACATGAGTGAGTGAAATGGCTGACGCTGCCTGCGTTTTATAAGGGGGGGGGGGCTCCAGGAGGGAGTGTAGCCTGATTGGCTACCCTGTGTTTGCTGACTGTGATGTAAAGGGTCAAAGTTGACCCTAATGATGTAGTAAAGGGGGCGGGTCGAACTCGCATATAGTTTGCGGTTCACCGCGAACGCGAACCACCAAAGTTTGCGCGAATAAGTTCTCGGTCGAACCGTTCGGGCCATCTCTAATGGTACCTGTAGCCACATAAAAAAGTTACATACTCACCTCAGCAGAGAGAACTCTCTTCTTGTTCCCCTGCTGTCCCCTGTTCAAATTTCCAGCTGGCTGCGTCTTTGGGTCTCCTCAGAAGGCTCCAGAAGTACTTGAGTCTCCGAGTGCTTCTAAGGACAAGCGGCCCTGATATGCGCACAAGCAAGTCCGCGCTCATGTGTGCGCAGTATGGCACTGCTCGTCTTCGCACACCTCCACTATCAAATTTCTATCACCATTTTATTCAGCATTTGTAAAGTGCTTTTCTCCCGTAGGACCCAAAGTCCATAAACTTTTCTCGGATCATTACTTAGTTGCAGTTTGTGATGTGTTACAGAGAAACATGTACCTTATGTGATCATAAATGCCAGATTGAACTGGTGGCTTTTCAGTTTTGAATTAAGCACTCTAGGGTTGGAGCTGTCTTGATTGGATATGGCAAGGCGTTCCAAAGGGAAGATGCAGCATGACAAGTTTTTTTCGTCATTTGAGATATAAATTGAATTATAGATCTAATTAAAGGAAACTGGTGATGATTAAAAAAAAACAAAGAAACCTCCTACTGCGCTTGCACAGGACACTCCCAGCAACGGGAGCAGGAACGAGGACGTGCGTGGCCAGGGCCATGCAGGCGTAGTGGCCAGCGACGGAAGAAAACGAAACTTAGCCGCGGCGGGGGACCATAGAATTGTTAAATACCAGCGCAGGCACAAGGCAGCTGCAGGGGGCTGGCAGAAGCCCCAGGTAAGTAAAACTAACTAACTAAAATCATTACAGGTTTCCTTTAATTAGAAAAATCGCATAGTGGATGGGGTGTTTACTTCATTCCCTATGACTTAATGCTCTGCCCTGGATTTCAGGTATTTAGTTCACCTCTACTTCGTATATTCAGGATCAGTGGTGTTATAAAGGTAGATTAGATATAAAGGATGTTTATTTAGATCTATAGAGATGTTTGCTTACCCCTCGTTTATGACCAGGATTAACAAGAGAAGGAATGGAAAGATGCAGATGGAAATGATCACAGACAATACAGTGTAAAATCCTTCTTGTGTTCCTGCAAAGAAAAAGTGACATTTAGAAACAGGAACGCTATATATACCTGAACTGCCCAATGGTTTCACTATATTAGGAATACATTTTGAACCAAATATCCCCCTCCCCACACACACACCCTCACACACACCCTCACACACAGACACAGACACACGCACACATCTGACCTAGGTGGCCCCTAACACCCCAACACACCCTTACACTAACCTGCTGTTTCTGGTGTCCCTAATCTCACACCTGTGTCTTAGCTTTTTGCTTGTTTGCCCCTTGACTAAGAAACGAGCACTCTATAATTTTGAAGGTAGGTTCCTTTTAAACGGTGCTCTGAGCTAGACACATCTGTTGAGCAGGCTTATTCACCTGAGGAAGTGGATTCAGGCCACGAAACGCAATGTTTATGTCCTTATGAATAAACTGTCTAAACTATTGACTGTTTGTCATCATTGAAGGTAAACCTACATATACGTTTCTTGTAAGCAGTTTTTAGTCATTTACACTTTCATTGGGCGCCTCCAGCTACTGGCTACATTTTGAAATTTCTTATTTTAATGTTTTAAAATCCAGAAAATGTATTTTTATTTCGGAGAAGCCACCATACCTGACTGAGTAGGGATGCTACTTCCCCACATGTGAAATAACTGATTGCAGATTGAACAACCAGAAGAGTATGGGCCCGTTTCCACTAGGAGCGGTGCGATGCGGTTACATAGCCACATCGCACCGCAGGTGTCCTGAAACACATGCACAGCAATGGAAGCGTTTCCACTGCGTGCATGTTGTGCGGAGCGGTGCGGAGCGATCCAAGAATCTGCAGCATGGTGCAGATTCTCGCACGCCCGCATCCGCCCGTAGCCACGTCCCATCTCCTCCATTGGCTTCCGCATCGGGAGATGCGGAAGTGATGCGGGCGGCGGCATTCGCATCATTTAGCAGTGGAAACCGGCCCTTAGAGTATCCATTTGTCTACTTACACTAACTTAACATTTGAAATACTACATCAGATTGGGCTGTTAATGGGCACGATGGATCGTTTCAGATCAAGTACCGCAGTGATCGAAAAAAAAAAAAAAAGAATCGATCGAAAAAATAAAAATAAAATAGAATCGCTCTACTTTGAAAAGCGCTTTACAAAAAATCATAGCGCAAAGGTAAGCGCCGGGAGGGGGAAAAAATAACTCACAAAATCGCAAAACGCTGGCTTCAGCGATTGCAATTTTAGATGCGAACAAAGCCTTACTCTTTTTTTCTCTCTTCTAGAAACTGCACGGTCATATCTAGCTTGCTTTATAACACACATGACCACCGCATAGATCACATTTCAGCAGCTTCTGCAGAGGGGTGAGGTGTATTTCCCTTCTCAGACTCATGTTACACTGAACTGCCCTCAGCCAATCAGTGAGGAGCAGGAATGTAAGAGGGAAGATAACAAGCTTCCCTCTCTCTGGTAATGTACCAGAATAGAGCCAGGCTGACTGAGATAAGATTCATTACGGCAGACACATTTATGATTATATTGGAATGCTTGCAATGCAGGGTCAGGATGCAGACTACATAATAAACACAGAGCAGTGGGTAAATGGAATTGGATTTAGTGGCTGACGAGTGTTTGTCTCTCCAGACTTTTCTTACCATCCAGTGTAAAATATGCTTCCTGTCCAGCGACAGACTCCCCAGCCTCATTAGAGCAGGTCATCCACAGCATATATCGAACGCCATCTTCCAGGTCGCTTATCTCATACTGGTGAGTCAGTGACGGCCTGTGCAATACTGAGGACAACAACAAAGGCGTCATTTATATTTGCGCCACCATCCTCAGGGGCGCTGTACAGAGTAAGAAACACACATGGGCACATCAAAATGCAAATGCTAAATAAAGGCGCAAAGAAATATGGGCACCGGGAAATAGCGAATAATAGGATATCAGCAACATTAAAGGTGCCCATTAATGGTACAATTCCGTGGCTGATCGATTCGTAGCTGATCGATTGTTTCTGATCGCTTGATCTGAAACGATCCATCGTGCCCATTAACAGCCAAATTCACGCTAGCCAATTCGATCAAATTCATGAATCGATCTGTTTTAGGATTGTTCCCATTGATCTGATTGAATTGGTTAGAGGGAATTTGGCCATTAATGGACACACCCAATCCTTTCAATCGAATACCACAGTGATCAGAAATGATCGATTGGCCACGGAATTGTGCTTTTTAGTAAGTGTAATTTTATCTTGCTTGTTTTGAAAATAATAAAAAAGGTTATTACACTACGGAGCGCTCCTCCGTTTTTCTTTTATCTGCATTTGCAGAATGCTTGTTTCAGGTGTTTGATTCGGACACTACTGATGCATGAAAGACCAGCCAGGCAATTGGTAATTTTTAAAAGGAAATAAATATGGCAGCCTCCATACCTCTCTCTTTAAATTCCCATTAAAGAGCTCTGGGAATACCTTAGTAAGTCAGGCCCCTGGAATTATTAGCAGCATGTACACAAAAACATGGATATGGAATAATGGATGGTGAGAATCTATCCGGAATGTTCTTGTGCACTCCCATGTATCTGATCACTTTCATGGTTCTCACTTTGTATCTCTCTCATAAGGTTTGATGTGAGATCCTGCAGGTAGATGGTGTAATGCGTGAGGCATCCCATTTGCCGCTCTCTGGGAATCTCTCTCCACACAACCAGTACGGTGTTGTCTTTCTGTACATCATTCTTGAAGTCTGGAGAAGTGTCCGGAGCTGGAGATATACACAAAATACCGTCAAGAATGGGTCAGATAGATAAGACTATAACAGCAGAAGAACATTGGGAAAGCTGCACCCTTTAAGTGTACCAGAGACGAAGCACCCTCATGTATTTTACCATATATACCAGTGGGAACATTAGAGAAAACACCTACCCTGCTCTCTGTTTCATCCTTCACTGCTCAGCCTGTTTGTTATTAACCCTGATAAAATCCCCAACTGAGCATGGTCTGGCTTTGCTCAGGAATCATTATAGCTGAGTCTGTCTTCTCTGATGTCTTTTCAAGACGAAGCCTGCCCCCTTGTGGCTCTGATTTCCTGTTCTGCATACTGCAGCATCACAGAGAGCTGGGAGGAGCTGCTGGTGCCGAGGAAGGAGCTATGAAAAACGTTTTTTTTTTATCTATATTTGTTAGTCATAAGAGGTTTTTAGAAATGGTGATTTCATTTTGCACACAGCCCACTAAATAATATGCTTTTCTGATGAACTGTGTTTTGCATGGAGTTTTAGTAAAAAAAACACAAAAAATGGCACACCAAAGCGGCAAAATTACCAGATACAGTACTTATTTTGTACTGCAGCCAAAAAGATCAGCAGGACTGACAATTATCTGGTATTGTTTAAAAGGAAACATCCATAACCCTCTCAGTTTTTTTTTGTTTAACAGATGTATTTTATTGAATTTTTCAAAAATACAGACATAACATACATACACTATCCCACCCTAGCCCAACTCCCCCCCCCCTCCCCGCCCCCCCACACACAGGTGTGCATCGCAAGGATCGTATCCTAACTGTTAAAGTAGAACCTATATGTCGGGTTGGACATTCTAGCGAGAATAGTATACAAGTACAGAATATCAGCATTGAGTACACTTTAGAGGGACACAGTACTAGTAAGACACTATTAGAATTCACTGTAGTCTAGTTTAATAACAGCATGTTAGAGAACAGAAAGAGTTCATAAGTTGTGGCTTTTCTTTTAGCATTAGGCATCAGAGAGAACATCATGAGAGGTAAGGTAATCCGACCAGGGTAGCAATATCAAATCAAACTTCTGGGGGCAATTTCTATTTAAATATGTTAATGTATACCACGTCATTGCTTTGTTGATTTTCTTAATCCATAAGGCCTTAGAGGGAGGATCGTCAGAGAACCATTTGTGGAAGACTTCCTTCCTAGCATACATACACAGAATGTTGATTAGGGTAATATGATGTGTGGAAAGGGTGGCATCAGTATATAAACCCAAAAGTAGACTCCTAGGGTCTACCACAATCCTCTCTCCCAGAACATCAGTCAGTAGGGCAGCTACCTGTGTCCAGTAGTTATGAATCACGTCACAAGTCCAAGTCATATGGAAGAAGGATCCAGTTTCCCTTTTACATTTGGGGCAGAGCTCCGATCTATCTTCATAGATGGCGCGTAACTGGAGTGGGGTGCAATAGGTTCTATAAATTAGTTTAAGATGCAAAAATTTGTCCACAGCAGAGATCGAGACCCCATCCATGCAGCTTAGGAAGTCCCCCCATTCTGAATCAGATAAAGGGCCCACATCGGTCTCCCACTTAATTTTAGCTTTATCAGGTCTAGGGGTGGATTTTTGGGGCCAGTCTGGCGTAGACCTCAGAAAGGGGTCTGTCCAGGTGCTCCCGCAGGAGAATACTTTCTATTGGGTCGGATTCCCATGTCCAGGAGCCTGGGAACTGGGTCTGCCATGCATGCCGGACCTGAAGGTACCGAGAAAGCATTTTATTTGGGAGATGGTATTTAGCTTTCAATTGTGGGAAAGTTAGCAACGTCCCAGCTGGAGCCAGATGGATCACCTGTTTGATACCCTTGGAGGCCCATAGTTGAACGTCTGGGATGGAGGTGAAGTTTCCCAGCTTAGGGTTGCCCCAGAGTGGTGTAAAAGGGGAAAGGGTGTTCGGTCTCCGCAGGTCAGATCTGCTGATCTCCCATGCCCTGATGGTGGTTTTCATTGGGGCTGTAATAGTGGAGAATTTATTGATTCCCCTAAAGGGAAGATTTTTGAGAGATTCTTGAGAACCAACGATTGCAGCTTCCAGTAACGCCGCGGTATTGCGTTCGTCTTGACTGAACCACACCATCTTGTGGTTACAAGAACCGAGGCCAGAAAGTACCTTCGTAAATTGGAAAGAGCGAGCCCACCACCATCAATGGGGAGCTGCAGTGTGGCCAGCGACAGTCGCGGTGCACCCTCTCCCAATCCCTCTCAGTTTAGGTTCCCTCTAAAGTTGCCCATACACCTAATGATTTTCCCACCGATATACAGCAGATTCGATCACTGTGATTGAATCTGCTGTGAAATCGTTGCGCAAACGCTGACAGAACGATTGATTTCCATCCGAAATCAATTATTCCCATCGATTTCCGTCGATCCGTCCGTGCGGAAGATTTTGCTCGATCGCCGGCGGTTTGAGAGTGTGTCGATAGTGGCATTCGAATGCCCGACGACCGACGATGGCGGCAATACATTGCCTGCTCCGCCTGTGCGTGTCCCCGCTCTCTGCTGTCTTCTTCTCCGCACTGGGCTCCGAGTCCCGGCAGGAAGTTTAAAGCGCCCTCTACTGTTCCCCGGACAGGAAGTTCAGTGAAGCCAGCTGGACTCGGAGCCCAGCACGGAGAAGAAGACAGCGGAGACCGGGGGACTCGCGCCGGCGGAGCAAGTAATGTATAGCTGGCGGGGGGGCGTCAGCGGTAGCTTCACAGATGGTGAATCGATTTCATGCTGAAATCGATTCACAATCTGTTTGCAGTAAAGGCAGCCATACGATCCCTCTCTGATCAGATTCGTTTAGAGAGGGATCTATCTGTTGGTCGATCTGATGGCAAATCGACCAGTGTATGGCTACCTTAAGAGAGGTAAGCCCCAGGATCCTATTGAGGCTTGCCTCGCTACTCCAGTGTCCTGCATCGCTGAGCACAGCCCCCTGGAAGATTAATGACAAGGCAAGCAGCTTCTCTTCCTGGATCATGGGCGCACAATGGTTGACTGAGCCTGTCCGTGCATGCGCAGTAAGCCACAGCCATGGGCTCCGTGCTACTGCGCATGCGTGGGTAGGCTTGTGTGCCCACGATGCAGGAAGAGGAGCTGCACGACCCCGATGTGAAAGGTGGCCGCGCTCAGCAACTGGGGGATTCCGACCACCAAGGGAAGCCTAAATAGGAGCTTGATGCTTCCCTCTCTTCGGGGTAAATATCTGATTTTGAAGCTGAGCTTTGGCTCAGGTTCACTTTAAGCTCACCAACAGCCCAAGAAGTTGTCATACAGCACTGTGACTACTGCTGGTGATTTCTGCCAGTTTAGTTTTGGATAACCGGGACTCTACTGCACCCTGTGGGACAGAATCAACACTGTCCCTAGCAATGAGAGTCATTTAGCCACTAGAGAGGATGGAATTCCGAATAGTACCTTTCTGTTGTACTGCGGCCATTGTCGTTGCCGGGGCTCCAGCTCTTCCATCACGCAGGAAGTAGATCCGGAACACATAACACACGTAGGGCTTAAAGTGTCCTGCAGGAAGAGATTTAGTTAGTAAATGCACAATGAGCATAGAGCATTTTATTGGTTTAGTTAGCAAAAAACTGAAAGCCCTGCGCAGTTCTGTGCAAGATTTGTAATACAGGTTCTGCTCATTCGTTTCTTTTTTTGCAAATTGCAAAAACTGTGAGGATGGAAGAAAGTACACCAACTTTAAAGCAGTATGAAGGTTGCCATCTTTATTCCCTTTTAAAGTGGGCCTCAACTCTTGCACAGGACACAATGAAAACAGAAACATACACCCTGTGTGTTTTAGAGAGAAGAGCCTCGTCTTCTTCTAGTAATCACAAGTGTAATTTGAGCTCTCAACTATGTCAGCACATCCATTCGGAAGTCCCCAGCAGACACAGCGAATATGTAAACACAGGATGTTAACCCTTTGTTTGCTTCCATGAAAGCAGGAAGTAGGCACACTGCAGATTTATTGCAGGAGTGCTGGAAGCTGTAACACATATATGTTTGTCTTTAGAGGTTATTATGCTGTTGCTTATCTTTTAGAGCAGAAAGAAAGCACTGAGTTCAGGTCCGCTTTAAAGTGAATTTTCACCTTTAGGTGAAATTGCACCATTAAAAAGGATTTGGGAGCGGAACAGTTGTGGACCTTCTTCATCTTCATGGCCATGCGCCCCTTTGTGTATGAGTGCCGTTTCACTGAGCAGGCTCCAATAAGGCTCGATAAACAAACAGAAGAATCAGCACGCCTATATAGTGTATTACGTTTTAATAAGCACTTCACTGCACACACAGAGGCGTATCCAGAGGGGTGCAGGCATGGCTCTTGCTATGGGCGCCATGTCTGCCACTGTGATGTATTGCCATACATTCCGAATGCATTCAGCCCTCAGATCATATTAATTCTGTTATCTGGGGAACATTGCTAATTAACTTATGTATGTAGGGTGCACTTGGCTTAAGTTAGAAAAGAGGACAGAGTTAATAAGAAATATTTCCAAAAAAGTAAATTCAGCAATATGTGAGCCAAAAAAACATGGGTAACCATAACACATGTACACAAGAAAGCAGGGCTGTGGAGTCGGTCCAAAAATCCACCGACTCCGACTCCTCAGTTTAGGATTCCACCGACTCCGACTCCTCTAATTTGCATATTACAATTTTGTTGATTAAAAGTATGTAACATGAAATTAGTCTCTTAACTGCCAACGCTTAGGAATTTTACAAGACAACTGAAGTGAGAAGGATATGTAGACTACTATATTTATTCCCTTTAGACTAAAACTAGTCCTTGGTAAGAGTACTTGTAAAAGGTACAAACCGGAACAAAGAACATCTATCAGGCCCTAGGCAATGTAAGTGTGGGTACATGTAAGAGTGATGTGCAGGTACTCTGCAGGGGAATGAGGAGATTGAAAACAGACAACACCTCTGTGTTCAATGTGCACAGCATTCTCAGTGGATTCCCTGCAGCTCTGTGGGGAGTGCATATGTGGAGTATAGTACTCAGGGCCGGATTTGTACTCTTTACCACCCAAGGCCACTGTCACCAGCCGCCCCCTTCAGTATAGGTAGATAAATGACCCCTCCCCCAGTATAGGTAACCAGATAACCCCTCTCCCTTTCCCTCCAGTATAGGTAGCTAAAACACTACCTTAATCCCTCCTTTTCCCACCCCCCCTCCTTTCAGTATAGGTAGCCAGCTCGCCTTCACACCACCACAGCAGCCATCAGTGTCACTCATTTCTCTGCTCGTCTCCAGTGCAGAAGCTTCCATTTACTTTCCGTCTCCAATGCTGCCCAAGTCCAGAGCTGCTGGCCACAATGCAAACGTGCACAGAGAGCAAGGTGGCTGCTGCACAGGCGGATGGCAGCAGAGTATCGCAGTCAGGCGCTCGCCTGATCTCCCTGCATTGCAGCATTTGCAAACTTGCAAATGCTGCACCACTTTAGCCTGCTGCTTTGGTGCCCTTGCTCCTGTGGTGCCCTGATAGTACTACTGTGTAACAAAGTAAACCTGAGACAGATGAAATTAAAGTTTTATACATACCTGGGGCTTCCTCCAGCCGCCTTCAGGATAATCAGTCCCTCGTTGTCCTCCTCCAACACCTGGATCTTCTGCTATGAGTCCAGGTACTTGAGCCAGTCAGGCGTAGTGCGCATGCACACACTCCGCCGCCAGGAGCATACTACACCTGTGCAGCACTATTGTGCAGGTGCAGAATGTTCCTGGCTGTGGGAGCGGCATGCGGCCGGACAGCGCTGACTGGCAGAATTACCAGGACTCAGCAGAAGATCCGGGTGGTGGAGGACAGCGAGGGACTGATTAGCCTGAAGGGGGCTGGAGGAAGCCCCAGGTATGTATAAAACTTTACTTTTCATCCGTCTCAGGTCCCCTTTAATTTGTAGTCACCAAACCAAATTTTAACAACATATCAAATTATTTGATTTCATCAGCAAAGGGAGTGCATACATTTGCATAAATCAGCATCAGTGCAGAACTATTTCCATCTCATTGACCATCTCTATTAGTGACACAGCTACACATCAGGCTTTATTCTTACAGCATAGATGTTATTTAGTATATATAAGAGATTCCTGTGTACACATCATATATACAGTCGCAATCAGATATGTATATCTGACCTTAAAAATACGGGGACTGCTTTATTGAAGCAGCACAAGTAACTAATTTTGATTGGTTTATTTCATTTTTGTGGACTAAGCACAGCTATTACTGTATATATACTGTATATATACATTATTTTTAATGACTATTATCTGAGAAATAGAACATTTTATCATATTTTCTATTTTAATTACAGTAACAAATTCATTAGGAGTCGGAGTCGTTGCATTTTTTCCCGACTCCGACTCCAGGCACCCAAAATTGCCCGACTCCACGACTCCGACTCCGACTCCACAGCCCTGCAAGAAAGGATGCTGCAATTTTAGTGTTTGCCATAGGCTCTATATTACCAAGATACGCCCCTGTGCACATAATAGTGTAGGTCAGGACTCTCGGTGTGTGGGAGGAGAAAGTGACCTGCTGGTTGGAGCGCGCAGTTTGTCCGGCGATTGGGAGGCAGTTCAGCCACTGGCCACAGCTATTTTGCTGGGACATTACTCCTTATTGCGCAACCCCCATACTTCCACTGGAAGTTAAATATAATTCTATTGTGTGCAGTGAAGTGCTTATTAAAGGACAACTGAAGTGAGAGGTATATGGAGGCTGCCATATCTATTTCCTTTTAAGCAATACCAGTTGCCTGGCTGTCCTGCTGATCCTCTGCCTCTAATACTTATAGCCAGAGCCACAGATCAGGTGTTTCTGACATTAATGTCAGATTTGACAAAATGATATGCATGCTTGTTTATGGTGTTATTCAGACACTGCTGCAGCCAAATAGATCAGCAGGGCTGCCAGGCAACTGGTATTGTTCAAAAGGAAATCAATATGACAGCCTCCATATTCTTCCCACTTCAGTTGTCCTTTAAAACATTATATATATATATATATATATATATAATTGTATGTATTGTGCAGAGCGCGGACCCTAAGACGCACTAGACGCTGAGACCCTGTCGGGAGATGTACTAGTTGCTGTGGAGAGGACGTCCAACTTTTTACTTGTATGCACATGATTTTTTTAGGAAATGTGAGTGCACTACTATGTATTTTTTTTTGAATTGAAGCAGTATTACCCTATGCAGGCCTTGTTTTTGTTTTTTAAGGCATACTTGGGTACTGGATTGCATGTTACAGATCGCTGAGGACTGTCTCTGAGCGCTCATAGCTGGTCCTTGAATGTTCAGACATCCTATCGTGTTTTTTATCTGGGTATTGTAGTGTGACAGCACTGGGATCATGGTTACACACTGTTAACAGGTGTGGTGGTGGATGTATACCAGTTGAAGCAGGATTACGCTATGTACCCTTTTTTGTCTGTGTTTTATTGAGTTGCATCCAGGGAACATTGCTGGTGACAAGGGGAGACAACCGAAGATTGGTTGCTACTACAATATGCCTGATATGTTGATCTGTCATTTAATCAGCCATCACTGTTGGTGAGCGTACTTGCATATACTGTTCATTAGGCTGTGGAAGAGCCTACCCAGAGTGGATTGAAATTTTAGATGAACTATATGCTTTACATTTATATTTTTTATTCATGTATTGATGTTTTCTGGTCTGGTTCTATTTGCTTGCTTTGAGCTTAGTGTGTTTATCTATGCAATCTTAGGTGTTAGCGCTCTGCACAATACATACAATTGCTTATAGGGTATTGATACCCCCCATAGTGCATAGCGTTCCACCTGATTGCTGAATAGGTGGTCATTCCAGAGGAGCGCACTGACCACTTAAACTATATTATGTATATATACTAGTAGACTGAAGCTCGTTTCAAAACGGGCTCTAGGTCTGCTTTTTTAAACTTCTCATGCGCGCGCACCCGCCGCACACGTCCACCCGCTGCACACGTCCACCCGTGCGCCTGGCTCACTGGCCCCGTCCTCCAATCCCAACTGCTATCCAGTTCCATGCTGCGCACATGCACAAAAAGCGGTAGCGCAGAAGTACTTGTGCAGAGAGGAAACAGCAGTGCAGAGGGCTCCATGGTACTGCCCAGGTGTGGGTCATACTTTGCACCTGTGCTTATAAAAAAAGGATAGCGCGGCCATGAGCAACAGGGCCGGATTTACCATTAGGCACTGCAGGCACATGCCTACAGGCGCCTGATGATGGAAAGGCGGCTCACTCCCCTCCCTGAGTGCCTGCTTCCCTTCTTTCCTATGTCGAGTTCCAAATGGAGCGTAAATGAGCGGTTACTCACCCAGCTCTCGGCATTCCACTGACGAGATCTCCCTTCAGTCAGGGACACCTCTAACTGCTTAATACAGAGGGTACTTCTGGCTACCTAATACTAGTAAGGGACCTATGACAGGCAAGGGAAGTAAGGGAGAAGTGTCCAGGCCAACCAGCAGACTTGCACTGCGGTTTGGAGGGGGTTTGTAGGTTCATGGAGGACACAGTCTAGGGTTTGTATGACATCTGTGCCTATAGGCTCCTGTGATGTAAATCCGAGTCTGATAAGCAATGTTTAAAATGAATGTCAAATACTGCTAAGGGGGTCCAAGTGCAGGAACTGAGGGGAGTAGGAAGATAAGGGAAGCCTCTAGACTGCCCAGAGTCTTCCCTCCACTAGGGCAAGTTTCTGACTTTTGCCTCTTCACTTTAAAGAAATGTTAAACTGAACATGCTTGTTTTTAGGCGATTCGGCATTCAGCAGTTTTGGTCTTAAAAATGTTTCTGTGGGTACGCTTTAAGGCTCATACAAACGCTCAATCAATGATGCCCTTAAAGATTTTTGCTCAATCATTTGGGTGACATGCCAGTGAATGAGTGCTGTACGGACGCTGTGCTGTTCAATGGAGAGCTTAAGAAGGAGCATGGAGGCAGGGGATAAGCAAGTGGCATCTGTCAGTATTGGCAAGCACAATGGACCCAATCACCATTGTCATTCATTTGCCACAGCAGATCGCTAATTGACATAGTGGGGCAGCTGCACACTCGCAAGATTCTCAAGCTACGTACGTGCGATACTTGTAGTCTGAATTACAGCCGACAATCGTTATGTGTGTGCAGCGGACGCCGATCGATATTGTTCGGGCATCATTAAAGATTTTTGTTCCTCCGCTGCCCCCTCCATCGCAACAGAGCACATTGCTAGCCTCAAGGCTAGGGATGTGTCTTTACAGCATCGTTCCACAAATTGTCTCCCAAGGGATTGTTTCCCAATCGCATGTGTGTACTTTCGCTTCAGCCAAGAGTGCATCATACTATTGCTTTGGCCACACACACACACACACACACACACACACACACACACACACACACACACACACACACACACACACACACACACACACACACACACACACACACACACACACACACACACAGATACACACACACACACACACACTCTCTCTCTCTCTCTCTCTTTGCTTGATTGGGTGTAGCAGGACATAATTACTCGGCTTCAAGCCATCTACAGACTTGAGTTACCAGTCACCCATGTGTAAGGTAGATGTTGGATCACAGTTGATGCCCCTGGCACATGTATGGGCCACTCCCTCTCACCATTCTACAAACAGAAGTGCATGGCTGGGTTGAACGTTTCTGTTTGTAGAGCTGCCAGCAGCCTGCATGCCCCGAGGGTGCCCACACTGTGCCTACTGGTTCTACCACTCTCGTGTGTCCCCAGGGAGCATGGCTGTTCACCTGTCTCAGTACAAGCTTATGGGTCGGGTCTGATTCACTGATAACACAAGGTGACTCATGTATGAACAGATAGAAAAGGCACAATTATTACAGGTAGTCCTCGGTTAACAAACGAGATAGGGACTGTAGGCTCGTTCTTAACTTGAATCTGTTCTTAAGTCGAAACAGTGTATGAAATGCCTTGACGATTGCTCCGCCCAGTCGATAACGTCACGGCGAGCGCCGGATTGTGGCGATTTAAATATTTTAAAGTACATTTACAGTGATCTATAGACGTCATTTGTCTGTGGGGATGTGAGCAGATACATACTGCACACCTCCCATGTCCTGGCCTCACCTTCTGCCTCTGCAAAACACCTCCGTGTCGCTAAACAGATCCGCGCCCTCTGATGCAGGCCAGGAGGCGACCTGGCATACTGCGCATGCGCAGCGCAGTAACAGTATCCGTGTCAGAGGGGGCGCGGATCTGATTAGCAACACGGAGGTGTTTTGCAGAGGCAGAGGCTGACGCCAGGACATGGGAAGTGTGCGGTATGTATCTGCTCACCTCCCCACACACAAATGGCGTCTTTAGATCACTGTAAATGTACGTTAAAACAATTAAATCGCCGCAATCCGGCGCTCGCAGTGACGTCATCGACGGGGCGGAGCAATCGTCAAGGCGTTCGTAAAGAGGGCATTCGTAACCCGAGGACTACCTGTATTCTGAAATTTAGACTCCCCTTTTGTGACTAATGTAAAAAAACAAGCAAATTACAAATCGCAAACAAAATTACTCTATTAAAATGCTAATGGACAGGTAAATATCCAAAAATATCCAAAAATACCTAAAAACGAGTGAGGCCTATTCATTATTTCTTGAATTTTCTCTTCATGCTACTACACAGACACGGGTCTTACTTGCATATGCGAGGTATGGCTGTACTTGTGCACAGAGGGTAGGGTGACTACGAAGAAGAAGAGGGTCCCCAGCCAGCAGCAGTGGTGGGGTCAAAGAGCCTATAGGAATCCATCCAGGCTTCCCACTATCCCACTACAGTAAAACCTTGGTTTGAAAGTAACTTGGTTTAAGAGCGCTTTGGAAGACAAGCACATTTTTAATTAAATTTTGACTTGATAAGCAAGCAACGTCTTAATATAAAAGCACAGAATGTACACGCTATTTACAACTTTAAATATTACACAGCCACACCAACCCCACAGGTGTGGCTGTGTAATATTTAAAGCTGTAAGCTTGCTATACACCAGCAGTGCTGGATGCTTGTGTAGCTTACAGGGGCGAAAAGAGATAATTTGCATATTCAGCAGTGGTGCATCAATACCTGCCATGTACTGATGAGGATCAAAAGTAGAAACAGGCTGTCTACATGTGGGGTTGGTGTGGCTGTATAATATTTAAAGCTATAAGCTTGTTATACACCAGCAGTTCTGGATGCTTGTCTAGCTTACAGGGGTGAAAAGAGATCATTTGCATATTCAGTAGTGGTGCATTATGGGTAACCACAACTGTTCATAGCTGTTCATAGCTGAATTATTTCAAATTTCCTTCTGTTTTGAGAAGGCACATTTCACTTTTACAATTCATTTTACTTTCTTTAGTAATACAATACTCCACCTAGTGGACAAAAAGAATGATTACCTGATAGTGTTACACTTCTATTATCCCAAAGGCCGTCCACCCAGTTTACATGGCTAGGGTCTTGTTCTGTTGGATCCTCCCATTCTATGATCTGATCCTGGAACAAACCTTTCTTGCCTGCTGGAGACTCCCAGCTCAGGGTTACACTGTTATTGGGGCTGCTGGTTGTGGCGACAAGGTTTGTGGGACTTGATAAACTTTGAGCTACAAAGCAAAGAAACATGTCAAGACTCCATTTATACCTTTCTCTTAACTTCCCAAAATCGAAACAAAGGGAATCCTTTATTGCCTGTTAGGCAGGAGATGCAATGTCTAGTCCTGGAGTTATACTTTTATCATTTCAATTAAAAACTAATCGTATTGTGCTACTATTTAAAGTGGGATTTATCTCTGGTCACTGGCAAATGTAATCATTGCTGGCTGAAGCTCTCAGCATGTGTCTTCACTTTGCCTCCTCCCACTGCTGAATAGACACACCCCCTTGCAGCAGCTGAGTCGCTTCAGCAACAAAGGAGGGGGCGGAGTGAAGACACAAGCACAGGGGGATTCTTGCCTTTGCTGATGACCAGAGACAAGCAGGTTTCTACTGCTCTCTGCAGAGAAAAACATTTTTACGCACAGGAAATACTCGGGAATGCTTTCAAATTTTCTTTTATGTAACTAAGAATAGTTACTGAAATGATACTGAATCAAATATGTGAACTTTTATTAGTAATGAGTTCAGTTAGGTATTTGATAGCCAAAAATTGGAAAATGGATGCCAAATTGGGTGCTATAGATTTGGTGGAAGCCCTCAATGATACAATGAGGATGGAGGAACTGGTTCTGTCGGCACAGAGTCAAATGGCCAAGTTCCACAGCCAATGGGCAATATGGTTGGAATTTAGAGAGGGCCTTGGAACAGCAACCACTACTGGTGAATAGGTACAGATGTGGGGGGCCCTTTTTAGGTGCTAAAACATTTACTTGAGACAACAATATTAATACGCATTCCTTTTCCCTTTTTTTTCTCTCTTCTCTCTTCTATATCGGTCGGCAGTGGACCACTCCTCTATGTTAATATGTTCTTTAGGAGCGGGGGGATGGCTGGGTCAGTGGGGGTGGAGGGACCTTTGACCGTCCTGCTCATTTTCTATTTACTTGGTAATGGCTTGGGGGAATGGGGGAGTGAATGTATTGTTGTACTTACAGTTTTAGTATACATGTGTATTGGTGACAGTCTTTTTGTTGTATTAGCATATTGTATTAATAAAAATTTTGATTACAAATTTTTTTTTTTATTAGTAGCTGGAGTATGAGACCTTTAGGGCTCTTTTCCACTATGAAATGCGGTTGCGATCGGAATCTCGTTTTAATTTCCTCCATACGATTGCGATTGAGCTACTATACTCGGTATAGTAAAGCTCAATCGCATCCAAAACGCGTCAGGACGACGATCGCGTATTGACCAAAATCGCATCGCAATCGGATCGCACTAATGGAAATTGCTGCTGCAGTTTCCATTAGTTTAATGTACCTTGCGAATTGCGATCAGAATCAAATTCAAATCGCAGGGTAGTGGAAAAAGGCCCTTAAGATCAGGTTAGTATCAGGTGTTGGGGAGGCAAGAGGTTAAAACTTAGGGCATAGAGGAAGAGAGGTAAGAAGAGACTGATGTTAGGGTTGTTTCACATTGCAAGTGATTTGCTGCAATTTGTTATTCATTTCTGATCATTGGCGAATCTCAAAATGAAGGACACGATTTTGTCTGATTGCAAACGTCGGTCCTGCTGAATTCATTTAGCGTTTGTGCTTGTGTAGAAAGTACAAGTGCATAGGAAAAATCGCATAGGAATCGTGGTGCTATAATGCACTTTTTCTCCTTCTCTGTTCGAAATCGCAAATGCAACCGCTGCCCGAAACCCATCTGAACACCGGACAATTGGGTTGCAACCTTTGGGTCACATGATGCTTTGCTGCAGTTTCAGCAAGAATCAGCTGTGTGGGCGTGCACCTCACACAGAGCAGCTCCCATTTATTACACTGTGTAGGCGGGGCAGAGACCCAGTTCACCATCCTCAAAATGCGCAGCTCAGTCACGAGTCTCCCTTTCAGGAAGTGCCTGAATATGGAGCACATATCTATTTTTTCACATTTACTTTAGGACAACACTGGCAGGTTTTCACAAAACAGACTTTATTTATGAAAGAGTATTATACCTCCTCCACAAAGCGTGAAGTGAAATGGGTGCTTGGCATTCAGCACACGGCAGACGTCACTGAGTCCCTGCAAAGACAAAGTACTGAGAATAACCGTTACCTGAAAAGTCATGAGTGGTGACTTTGGCGAGTGTAGGAGTAGAGTTTCCTTTTGAGTTGTAAGCTGACACAGCAATGACGTACTCGCCCGCCTCAATGTCTGTGCTGAAGACTGTGGTTGTGGTGTTGTGTATGGATGCCGGGCCACTCCCACTCAGAGGCTGAAACGTAATCTGAAAAAACTGGATATGACCTTTGGCCTCCAGGATCTGCCAAAAACAGAATCATTATGAAGACCTTCCATTTTTTATACAAGTGATCATTGTTACAATGTAAATTAGTTAGTGTACAGCTTATCCAAAGAGGAACTCCAGTGAAAATAATGTAATAAAAAAAGTGCTTAATTTTTACAATAATTATGTATAAATTATTTAGTCAGTGTTTGCTCGTTGTAAAATCTTTCCTCTCCCTGATTTACATTCTGACATTTATGACATGGTGACATTTTTACTGCTGGCAGCTGATGTCAGTGGAAGGAGATGCTGCTTGCTTTTTTGGCAGTTGGAAACAGCTGTTGTTTCCCACAATGCAACAAGGCTCCCACAGTGTGAAGTCAGTATCTCAGTGCTGTGAGGCACTGACATCACACTGTGGGAGGGGTTTCACCACAATATCAGCCATACAGAGCCCCCTGATGATCCATTTGTGAAAGGGGGTATCAGCTACTGATTAGGATGAAGTCCAATTCTTGGTTACAGTTTCTCTTTAACAGTGTGAATTTGCTGTTTCATCAAAGTAACTCACCCCACAGCCATTAACCTTTTAGCAGTTTGAAACGAGATAATTTGTTTGAAAACTGCTCTGCATTTTGACGTCTGCCAGCAAATATAATTTGGCTGCCTAGTGCAGCCATGCAGAGTGGGCAGCAGGGAACGGTTATAGTTACCGGTTCCAGATGGCTGGATCGACGTTTTCTCTTTCTCCACCAAGGCTCTGAACTTCCGACATGTCTTCTGGGTCCCGAACACATTATATGACGTGGTTGGTCGAATCCAGGAGATGGGGTCAGCATTACAGCGCCACTCAGTGGTGGAAGAGGGGTGGTGAAAGAGACTCTTCCATCACCCCTCTTCCATCACGGAGGGGCGCTATAATGCTAACACGGTCTCCTGGAACGGTCTCCTGGAACCCAGAAGACATGTTGGGATTACATCGCCACCACAATGGAGAGGAACAGAAGTCGGTTCTGCCGTCAGGACAGGTAATTATGAAAGCTCCCTGCCTTCCACCCTGCATACTATGCCGAGCCTGCCAGGCTGGTTAAGGGCAGAAGGCACACTTTCTCAGCAGCAGGAAAAATTTGGCCCAGCAGCCACATAAAATGTTACTTTATTTGGCTGTTAAAAGGTTAATGTTTAAGCTGCTGTCAACAAAAGTAAGTACATCCCCAAGTTAAGAATGTCAAACTGTGCCCAAAGTGTCATCTTGTGTGCCCACCATTATTTTCCAGCACTGCCTCAACTCTCTTGGGTATAGAGTTCATTAGAGCTTCGCAGATTGCCGCTGGTAACCTCCTTCCACTCCTCCACGATTAAGCTGATGGATGTTAGAGACCTTGTGCATATCCACCATCTGTTTGAGGCTGCCCCACAGATGCTCCAAAGGGTTTAGGCCTGGAAACATGCTGCTAGGCCAGTCCAGCATCTTTACCTGAAATTTCTTTAGCAAGGCAGTGGTTGTCTTGGAGGTGTGTTTGGGGTCGTTATGTTGGAATGCTGCCCTGCAGCCCAGTTTCTGTAGGGAGGAGATCATGCTCTTCTTTATGTCGCAGTAAATGTTGGCCTTCATGGTTCCCTCAATGAACTATAGGTCCCTCTAATACTGGTAGCCCTCCAGTGTTTCTCATAGTTCAGCAATTAAAAGAAAGATGAATATTTTCAGGCAGACTAAACGGGTGAGCAGGAGGCATTGAGGTCGGAGGGGACTGTTAAGATTGGCACCTCAGTCAAATCCAGCCCAAACAAGTTGTCATAGGAGTCGGACCACAGAGCTTCCAAGAAGTCAGACGTAACTGCCATACATTTCTTACTAATGGGTAAGGTCATCCCACACAACCGCTGCACACTGGAAATGCAGTATAGAGGATGCTCTAGCAAGGTCACCTCAAACCAACCCTCCTCATTCTCTTCCTTTGAGTCATAGAGCAACAAGTTGGAGGTGAGCAATGGACAGGTTTCTTCTGAACACTCCAATGCCAAAACCCCTGGATTACATATAGGGCTTGATTCAGTAAACGGTGCTAACCTACTTAGCACACCTAAAGACTTTAGGCGTGTTAACCAGGGTGGGTTAGCACTGTTTCTAAAATCAGCGGTGCGCGCGGAAAGTCGCATAGATGTGAATGGGCACTTCGCGCGCACTGCGCTGTGCGCGTGCAAAACTTTGCGCGCTGATCTGTGTGCGCGATCTGATTTTAACACACCCAAACTGAGTTAAGGCGTGATAATGGCCTTTTCAGAAGTGTGCTAACAGTTAGCACTGCTTACTGAATCGAGCCCATAGTGTGTGTGTGTGTGTGTGTGTGTGTGTGTGTGTGTGTGTGTGTGTGTGTGTGTGTGTGTGTGTGTGTGTGTGTGTGTGTGTGCGTGTGTGTGTGTGTGCGTGTGTGTGTGTGTAATGTGTGTGTGTGTGTGTGTGTAATGTGTGTGCGTGTGTGTGTGTGTAATGTGTGTGTGTGTGTGTGTGTAATGTGTGTGTGTGTGTGTGTGTGTGTGTGTGTGTGTGTGTGCGGGTGTGTGTGCGGGTGTGTGTGTGTGTAATGTGTGTGGTGTGTAATGTGTGTGGTGTGTAATGTGTGTGGTGTGTGTGTGTGTGTGGTGTGTGTGTGCGTGTGTGTGTGCGTGTGTGTGGTGCGAGGTGTGCGTGTGTGGTCCGCGTGTGTGGTCCGCGTGTGTGTGTGTGTGGTGTGTGTGGTGTGCGTGTGGTGTGTGTGTGTGGTCCGCGTGTGTGTGTGTGTGTGGTCCATGTGTGTGTGGTGTGTGGTCCGTGTGTGTTTGTGGTGTGTGGTGTGTGTGTGTGTGCGTGTGTGTGTGTGGGTGTGTGTGTGTATAATGTGTGTGGTGTGTAATGTGTGTGGTGTGTGTGTGTGTGTGTGTGGTGTGTGTGTGTGTGTGTGTGGTGTGTGTGTGCGTGTGTGTGTGCGTGTGTGTGGTGCGTGGTGTGCGTGTGTGGTCCGCGTGTGTGGACCGCGTGTGTGTGTGTGTGTGTGGTGTGCGTGTGGTGTGTGGTGTGCGTGTGTGGTCCGCGTGTGTGTGTGTGTGGTCCGTGTGTGTGTGTGGTGTGTGGTCCGTGTGTGTTTGTGGTGTGTGGTGTGTGTGTGCGGGTGTGTGTGTGTGTAATGTGTGTGGTGTGTAATGTGTGTGGTGTGTGTGTGTGTGTGTGTGTGTGGTGTGTGTGTGCGTGTGTGTGTGCGTGTGTGTGTGCGTGTGTGTGGTGCGTGGTGTGCGTGTGTGGTCCGCGTGTGTGGACCACGTGTGTGTGTGTGTGTGGTGTGCGTGTGGTGTGTGGTGTGCGTGTGTGGTCCGCGTGTGTGTGTGTGTGGTCCGTGTGTGTGTGTGTGTGGTGTGTGGTCCGTGTGTGTGTGTGGTGTGTGGTGTGCGTGTGTGGTGTGCAGGTGTGCGTGTGTGTGTGTGCGTGTGTGGGCCGTGTGTGTATGTGTGTGTGTGCGTGTGTGTGTGTGTGTGCGTGTGTGTGTGTGGGCCGCGTGTGTGCGTGTGAGTGTGTGTGTGTGTGCGCCAGCGTGTAGCTCACCAGCTTTTTGAGGCATTAGTGGCCTATTTAGTGGCACAGAGAAACTGTGACACATATTATTTAACACAAATCTGAAGTGAAAAAAAAGCCTTATTATATGAATTGGTTGTGTAGTACAGATAATGAACATTAGTAGCAAAGAAAATAATTTCATATTTTTATTTTCAGTTATATAGCTTTTTTTTTTTTTTTTATAACTTTATTATTCTGTCATAGGTGCAGTTTTTAAAACCACACTCTGTCTTCTACACTATAAAATAAAGCAGAAATAATGACCCTTTGAACTTCCCTGCAGTAAAACATTATCTCAAGCTGTCTCTCACTGTTTCATGGCTGTTTAAGTGCTTCAGAAAACAGGACTGTATTCGACCCAGTGAGTCGAATAGCTCAGAGAAGCTCTTTCGCATAGAAGTGACATTTTTTTTAACTCTTCCTGTACTGGAAAAACAATATGAGACTCTTTTCTTTCCTACTAATGTTCTATGTCTTAGCTGTACTACACATACAAATCATTATCTCATAAGTTTATTTTCACTTCAGGTTTGCTTCAAAGCAGACTTCCTGTGTAAATTGCACATTCCTTTTCTCTTATAAAGTTATCTGCTGGGTCTTCTTCTTGAGAATCAGCCCCGCCCCCTGCTGAAAACCGCCATGGTGTTTTCTCTACACTTGATAACTTTATAAGTGAAGAGGGCCTGCGGGATGTGCAGTTTACACTGGAGGTCCACTTTCAATATGCTCCCTGGGAACCCTCTTCAAGCCAAAGGGGGAGGGGGCTGAGCGAGTGAGAGCAGAGATGGAACAAGATGAATCTGGGCACTAGACTAGGTCGTTTTGGTGATCTAAGATGAGAGAAAGTTCAGAGGAAGTGGCAATTGGGCTCTGACACATACTGAGCCCCAGGCACCTGCCTAGGTTGCCTTGTGGATGATCCTACTCTGGGTGAGTGGCATGGAAAGACTGTGAGACATATATTGATTCAAAATTTTAAATATTCCCCCTTCCAAAAGTTGTGAAATGGGGCCCAGTGATATCTAGCTACACCCCAACAGGAAGCCTCAGTCAAGAACCTGTGTGTACCAACCTTTAGTTTTAGATGAAGGTTAATGCTTTGCCTAGGCCATACAAGGCAAACTCCGGCCCGCGGGACAAATCTGGCCCTTAGAGCCATTAAATTTGGCCCTCAAGTGGTTTCCCTACTTTGCATTATGTTTGGCCCACTCTAGACCACCAGGGATGCTCTATTGGAGGTGAAGTCCTAGAACACCAGAAAAGCCATATGAGGAGGTAGGGGGAAACCACTAAACTCTAGGGAACTGTATAGGGGAGGGAGGGGTCCACTAGACACCAGGGAACTGTATGGGGGGAGGAGGACCAGTAGACACTGGGGAACTGTATAGGGGTTGGAGAGGGGCCATTAGACACCTGGGAACTTTATAAGATGTATTTGTATGGAGAGAGCAAAGAAGACCCAAGAGTGGCACTCCCTATATATATGAGCATTACCATATGAGTGAATAAAAAGCACTTAGTTCTCACCATACCATCTGTGGTCGCCTCTGTCAGTTGCTTTGACGTGTGCTCCACGGATATGAAGTGAAGAAAGCACCAAAATGGTTAATAACTGTAGAAAAAGAAAGATGAACTCCGGGCACCTTCCGTCCAGTGCTATTTATTGCAAAAAGTGACAGACATCCATCTGGATACCACATACAATGACTACCTCATCCTGGTGATGTTCAAAGGTGATGGTGCGGTGGAGGTGGGGGAGCCAGGGCACAAGGTGGGACAGGCGATGGCCGTTTCGCGTCTATACAGACGCTTGGTCACGCTGCGTACCACTTTGATGGGCGATGGGTAGATGTTCCGAATGGTGGTAGTTATAACCATCGTATGTGGCGTAATCTATCTGCCCTGTCCCTCTTGTGTTTTGTAATGTCCTAAGTTAAGGAACCATGCAACCTGCAACTTATAATATTGATATTTCTTGAGCTAGAAGTATGTACCAGTTATTGATAATTGAGGTAGTTCTGCTGTATGTAACATCTCCCAGACTTGTTAGTTTTTAGTGTCACCGGTTGTCACATAAACACTAGGGAGGATGGATGTAGGTATTATAAGTTGCAGGTTGCATGGTTCCTTAACTTAGGACATTACAAAACACAAGAGGGACAGGGCAGATAGATTACGCCACATACGATGGTTATAACTACCACCATTCGGAACATCTACCCATTGCCCATCAAAGTGGTACGCAGCGTGACCAAGCGTCTGTATAGACGCGAGACGGCCATCGCCTGTCCCACCTTGTGCCCTGGCTCCCCCACCTCCACCGCACCATCACCTTTGAACATCACCAGGATGAGGTAGTCATTGTATGTGGTATCCAGATGGATGTCTGTCACTTTTTGCAATAAATAGCACTGGACGGAAGGTGCCCGGAGTTCATCTTTCTTTTTCTACAGTTATTAACAACTTTATAAGATGGCCAGTAGACATTGAGGTTGGCTCATGACTAGGTCCCAGTGTTCAATTTTGGCCCACTTTGTATTTGAGTTTGACACCGCTGGCCTAGGCTTAATTTTTATTTTATTTTTTACATAAAAGGCCGCATCCAGTATGACCTTGCCTGTAGCAGGAAAGCATTGCCTAGTAACTTGTGGCATAACTGTATCATAAGAAGCAAATATCCTCACCTTCCAATAAAGTCTGATTGTCCACTTCTCATCCATGACCTTCTGTAACTTGTACCATACTTTAATCCTTGCCTGCGGTGCTGGAGCAAAACAACAACACATCCCATAATAAGTAGGACTATTGGCACATTACACACATATCAGAAATGAAGAGTAATTCTGTCCAGTCAGTCTTGGGATTCCCACAGCCCTGCCGGGATGCCTAGTCAGGAATCTGAGACCATGGATACCCCCTTTCAGCCCTGCAGTTACTTGTCTCACCAGACCAATTAATGGTGAAGGATTCAGCAAAATGAGGACACGGATTCACTGTGCAGAGCGGCTGGGTGTGGAAAACCATGGGCGGATTTGAGGCAACGCCACAAAGGCCATGGCCTAGGGCACTATGAAGCAAGGGGCGGGCAGTGGGCCGGCACACTGGCAGTTAAACTGGCAAACATGTAAACCACAGTGGTCACAGACCCATTCCGTGGCCACCCTGCTTCCAAAGGGCAGGGATCCCAGTGATGTACTTCCTGTCCTGCGCCAGAGCTGCAGCCACTAGGGCGTGCTCAGTAGGCAGTGGCAGCGTTAGGGAGTCTTGCCCAAGGTCTCCTCACTGAATAGGTGCTGGATTACTAAACAGGAAGAGCCGAGGTTTGAACCCTGGCCTCCTGTGTCAGGGGCAGAGCCCAGTACATTATCCACAGTGGCTGGATACATGGTACAATTTTTTTCAGGTTTTTTTCAATCAGAGAAATTCAACCAATTATTCTGTTTGGTCGAATAGTTTATAAAATTATTTTTGAGGTACTATACACAAACGTTCGATTTGTCTAAAAATATGAGAAAAACGATTGAATATGAAGAAAAGGTTGGTTAATCTAATAGCATTTTCAGATACAACCTACCATACACTATACAATTTCACAAACAAGATTTTCCAACATCAGATGTTCAGATCAGATGTTTATTGAAAAAACTGAAAAAAATCATTTCTCGATCGAAAATAAAAATATTTTCAATTTTCACTCTATTCGATCGTTTTGGTCGAATAATTGGGAAAATCGAAAATGTTAATTGTACCAAGTATGGGCACCGTTATTTGGGGTATAGGGGTGGGCATTTGAAGAGTGGATTTGGAAAATGTGTGCGGTATTTTTTTACTACTGTTGAAGGTGCAAATGTGTCACAGTGAGAAAATGAAAGTTCTACGTTGTTCGCACCTTTGTGAGCCGCTTCTCCAGGAACTTCACAGATTTCCTGAAACAAACTCAGTGATCTGCTATTTACACTGGTGCTGCCTCAGCTACAAAATCACCCAGCATGCCTGTGATGATACACCGGGTGACCTTTGTGGTGGGAGAGGAAATACAAGAAGTAGTAATGATTTCCAGAAAACGAACATCCATCTACTTGGCATGAAAACCTTCTATGCAGTGCACTAGTAAATGCAGAATAGGTCTTCCCTGCCCCACCTGATGTCACCTGTTCCATGAGGAAACTTTAAGAAGTACATAAAGTGTGATCCCGCACACACAACTTGCTCCTGTCCTTACCAGAGCACAGAACACACTGCGCAACTGGGAACCAGTGGCATAGTTACAGAGCCAGAACACACTGCACAACTGGGAACCAGTGGCATAGTTACAGAGCCAGAACACACTGCACAACTGGGAACCAGTGGCATAGTTACAGAGCTAGAACACACTGCACAACTGGGAACCAGTGGCATAGTTACAGAGCCAGAACACACTGCACAACTGGGAACCAGTGGCATAGTTACAGAGCCAGAACACACTGCACAACTGGGAACCAGTGGCACAGTTACAGAGCCAGAACACACTGCACAACTGGGAACCAGTGGCATAGTTACAGAGCCAGAACACACTGCACAACTGGGAACCAGTGGCATAGTTACAGAGCCAGAACACACTGCACAACTGGGAACCAGTGGCACAGTTACAGAGCCAGAACACACTGCACAACTGGGAACCAGTGGCATAGTTACAGAGCCAGAACACACTGCACAACTGGGAACCAGTGGCATAGTTACAGAGCCAGAACACACTGCACAACTGGGAACCAGTGGCATAGTTACAGAGCCAGAACACACTGCACAACTGGGAACCAGTGGCATAGTTACAGAGCCAGAACACACTGCACAACTGGGAACCAGTGGCACAGTTACAGAGCCAGAACACACTGCACAACTGGGAACCAGTGGCATAGTTACAGAGCCAGAACACACTGCACAACTGGGAACCAGTGGCATAGTTACAGAGCCAGAACACACTGCACAACTGGGAACCAGTGGCACAGTTACAGAGCCAGAACACACTGCACAACTGGGAACCAGTGGCATAGTTACAGAGCCAGAACACACTGCACAACTGGGAACCAGTGGCATAGTTACAGAGCCAGAACACACTGCACAACTGGGAACCAGTGGCATAGTTACAGAGCCAGAACACACTGCACAACTGGGAACCAGTGGCATAGTTACAGAGCCAGAACACACTGCACAACTGGGAACCAGTGGCATAGTTACAGAGCCAGAACACACTGCACAACTGGGAACCAGTGGCATAGTTACAGAGCCAGAACACACTGCACAACTGGGAACCAGTGGCATAGTTACAGAGCCAGAACACACTGCACAACTGGGAACCAGTGGCATAGTTACAGAGCCAGAACACACTGCACAACTGGGAACCAGTGGCATAGTTACAGAGCCAGAACACACTGCACAACTGGGAACCAGTGGCATAGTTACAGAGCCAGAACACACTGCACAACTGGGAACCAGTGGCATAGTTACAGAGCCAGAACACACTGCACAACTGGGAACCAGTGGCACAGTTACAGAGCCAGAACACACTGCACAACTGGGAACCAGTGGCACAGTTACAGAGCCAGAACACACTGCGCAACTGGGAACCAGTGGCATAGTTACAGAGCCATGGGTCCCGATGCAGACTCCCCCACCCCCAAAAAACAGATGTTTAAACGGACAGATTTACCACAAGGCAATGTAGGCATGTGCCTACAGGCGCCTGATGATGGAAAGGCGGCCCACTCCCCTCCCCAAGTGCCTCCTTCCCTAATCCCTATGCAGAGTCCCGAGCAGAGTGTAAATGAGAGGTTACACCCCAGGGTCTCAGCATTCCACTGACGTGATCTCCCTTCAGTTACCTTATACTCTTGCTATCTAATACTTGGTACACCTCTAGCTACTTAATATTGAGGGTACGTCTGGCTACCTAATACTAAGGAACACCTGTAGTTACCTATGATGGGCAAGGGAAATATAAGAGAAGTGACAGCTGGGCCAGCCAGCACACTTGTGATATTGTTCTGTGGGGGTTTGCAGGTTCATGGAGGATGAAATCTAGGGTGCCAGCCTGCCAGAGTCGGGAAAAGGTCCTCCAGCACCCAAGGCTGAGACACCAAAGTGCGCCCCTCCATCCCTCCCACCCCAGCTGTCACACACTGATTGTTATTAGACTAAGAGGGCCACAGGGATCCCAACACCTTAATCTCTAGTTATCTGGCTTGAAGTCACTGTCATGTATCCCCTTTTCTTATTTCTTTCTGCTTCAAACACAATAGGGGAATGAAAGCTCCTTCACTGTGCCCTGAGGCTGGAGCCTCTTTTGCCTCTGCCTCGGCCCTGCAACCTGGACATCTGTGCCTATAGGCTCCTTTTATGTAAATCCGGGCCTGTGTTTAAAGCAGGGCGGTTGCCTACATGGGGAAAATATGTGCTGCTTGTGGTGCGTTACACAGTGAGTTTGGTGTGTCAGTGTGAAGTAGTACTCTAATTACACTCCCTGATTGATGTATACACATGCAAGATGTTTTAAAGCACTTTAGGCCTGCAATTTAGCATTCAATGTGATTTCTACCCTTAAGCTTCATCTACACGGAGCGATCTGTCAGCTCGATTAGCTGCCGGATCGCCTCTTCCGCATCCCCGCCGCGTCCCTGCTCGGCCACGCGTGCGTCGGATTCGATCCGCCCTCGTCCCCGCCCTCGTCGCTTATCTTCCGCTCGATTCCCTGCCATTGTCCCCTCGTGGGGAACGAGCAGGGAATCGGCGGTGGGGAGATCCGTCCTGTCGGATCTTATCAATTGAGCAGCATCAGCGGCTCGATTGATGAGCCAAATCGCCGCCGGATCGCTACGTGTAGACGTAGCTTTAAAACGCTGCTTTGCGTCCAATCCAGATTTTTCCCGCTGACTTTTGGCATGTATCCCACTCATCCATGCCCCCCTCCAGATGTAAGACCCCTTGAAACATCTTTTCCATCACTTTTGTGGCCAGCATACATTTTTCTAGTTTTCAGAGTTCGCCTCCCCATTGAAGTCTATTGCGGTTGGCGAAAGTTCGCAAACCAAAAATCGGAGATTCAGGCCATCTGTAATCTTGAACTATGAAATGTTTACTTGTCGCTGCAGTCAGATGTGTGTCTCAGCCACACAGGAGTCTTACTAGCTTCAATTAGTTATCAGTGTGAATTGCTAGAGTCAGAGTGCTTAGAAAATGCTGTAGAGCCCTGGGATTCTTAACCTTTACAGTGAGAAAAAAAGAAATACAGGCCGGTTCTATGTGGATTTAGGACTATATAAATATATAATTCAATCTGGGGCAGTGATGCAAAGCGTTAGTGGCAGAACATCAGCACTGCAGTCAGGTAAGTAGCATTTTTTTTAAAGGAAATAAAGATGAGAGCTGAAAGTCTCTTGGTTTTCTTCAAGGCAAACTAGCACAGCTAGCCTGCTTTTCCCATTAGGAAGACCAGGGCCGGATTTACAACTCAGAGGCCTGTAGGCACAGGTGTCCGGGTGCCCTAAGCTCCGCCCCTGAATACAGGCCACACCTCCTAAGTAAAAATATTCTGAACTCTAATTCCTGCCTTATGTCACTAACTGTCCTTTGAATCGTACACTCTAATCATTGTCTCATATCATCCTTAGTGACATGAGGCAAGGATTAGGGTGTAAGTACCTGAGGTCAGCGATATAAGGCAAGGATCAGACTGTAAGTTCCTGAGGTCAGTGATCTGAGGAGAGAGAGAGACACCTCTCCCACATAAGGCGCCTGTAGGCACGTGCATACAGTGCCTTATGGAAAATCCGGCCCTGAGGAAGACACAGAAGTTTCTGCTGGAATAAGCATAGTAAGGAGCTGGAAGCAGGTTTGTGAAATGCAATGTATAGGACTGAGATTTTCTCTAGTGAGTTGTGTTGGTGACTTTGGAAACAGGAGTAAAATGACTCACCTCTCTCTGGGGTCTCTATGGTAACAGACTGGCTCCAGTTGCTCCATTTCCCACTTTCAGCCCGGTATTTGCAGGCAGTCTGGAAGAGGTAAGGTGTCGCTGCATCCAGATAATGGATGATAAAGCTTTTGTTATCAGAGTTGTCTACCTGCAAATAAATGTTGGATCAGAGTAATTTGTATTTACGACGAGCAGGGTCTGTTTTTTGGAATGGCCACAAAGGCCCAGGCCATGGGCGGCTGCAGCTCAAGGGGCGCCTTGATGTGAATTAGGGGTTGCTACATATGAAAGAGAAGACTGCAAATGGGAAACAACACATGAAAAGGGAAGCTGATGTCCAAGAGAGCCGTACAGGAAAGAAAAGGTCTGCAGTACAGGAATGATACACATGGAAGAGGGGGCTGCACATGGAATGGGATGGAGCTGCAGTACAGGGATGATACACATGGAAGAGGGGGCTGCACTTGGAATGGGATGGAGCTGCAGTACAGGGATGATACACATGGAAGAGGGGGCTGCACTTGGAATGGGATGGAGCTGCAGTACAGGGATGATACACATGGAAGAGGGGGCTGCACATGGAATGGGATGGGGCTGCTGTACAGGGATGATACACATGGAAGAGGGGGCTGCACATGGAATGGGATGGGGCTGCAGTACAGGGATGATACACATGGAAGAGGGGGCTGCACATGGAATGGGATGGAGCTGCAGTACAGGGATGATACACATGGAAGAGGGGGCTGCACATGGAATGGGATGGAGCTGCAGTACAGGGATGATACACATGGAAGAGGGGGCTGCACATGGAATGGGAGGGGCATTGCTGCACATGGAATGGGAGCCCCTACATACTTGGCCTAAGGGCAGAAAAAGTATAAATCTTGCCTTGTCGATGAGCAACTGATATGAAATTTACCTTCAATATCTCACCAAAAGCCCTCCCCATGAGACTGTCTATGGCAGAGCCTATAATATCGCCACTGATGGCACAGAAGCCTTATGGCACAGGCTAGACAGAAATTGGCCAATCAGGACTATCTCAGCTCAGATAGTCGGGTCCTACAGGAGTCCTCAGAGCTAGAGATGTGGCGAACTGTTCGCCCGGCGAACATCTCTGGAGCTCTTACTACTTCCGGGTCGCACTGACCCGGAGTAGTACGCCTGCGCTGCTCAGCTGAGAGCGTCCTAGATCGCGCTCCTGTTGCTGGGCACTCTCTGCGCATGAGCGTGACGTCATTCATGACGTCACGTACACGCGCATTAAGTGCCCGGCAACAGGAGCGCGATCTAGAACGCGCTCCCGCCGGGCAGCGCAGGCGTACTACTCCGGGTCAGTGCGACCCGGAAGTAGTAAGAGCCCCAGGGATTTGGAGATGTTCGCCGGCGAACGGTTCTGGAACCGTTCGCCACATCTCTACTCAGAGCATCTATATGTGCGCTATGTACTCGCAGAGAATGGAGCATAGGTGTTGAACTCCAGTCCTCGAGGGTCATGTCCAGGCCAGTGTTTAGGATGGACTGAGAAATGGAGAAATGTGTCCTACTTTATGAATCAATCCCATCAATTCATTAGAGCTAGTGAGAGCTCTACTTCCTTCTTCCTCCTGGGCACACTGCCAAGGCATGATACACTTCCTCTTATCTCTCAGGGATGTCCTGAGACACTAGAGGCAGCTGCAATCCCACACCTCTCTAAGGCTTTCATCACATGGACATACCAAGTATTGCGGAAGCATTTTGTTCTCACTGGAAGCTGCTTGCTCACTGCTGTGCTCTTGCGTTTAATATTTACAGACACACAGGCCCATATGCAAATCACTTTTTCTCCTGAGTTATCTCCTACGTGAAATTTTCACAACTTGTCATAAAATACCCTTTAAGCCACCAGCAAGCAAGAAAATAATCAAAATAAATTTGATTGTACCTTTTCACTAACTTTTGGGTACTTTTTGAATTGTAAAATGCTGAAAATTTAGTTTAAAGATAAGTTGAAAACTAGGAGATAACTCAGGTGAAAAAGTTAATTGCATATGGGCCACAACGTCATAAATGAGCCAAAAAAAAAAAATAGTAGACACTGACCTATGGAGAGGGAAGGCTCTGGATCCCATAGAGCCCTTCCGGTCCACTCTGCATCCCCTCGTTCCACCGCTGTCCCCTCTTTAATCTTTGCGTCTTTGGGACTCTATGGAAGGCTTTTGAAGATGGGCACATCTGTACTGTGCATGCGCAAGGCCAGACTCATGCATGCACTGTGCAGATCTGCTTGTCTTCCGAAGCACTCGAAGGCTGAGTACTTCCAAAGCCTTTCAAGGAGTCTAGCCCTCAGTAGATAGCCAGATGCCCATCTTTCAGTATATATAGCTAGATGACCCCTTAGTATAGTAGGTAGCCCCCGCTTTCAGTTTATGGAGCCAGATGACCTGTCAGTATAATAGGTAGCCCCCCACCCCCCCAAATCGGGAGCTGAGCAGTGACTTATCCTGTTCTCCTCCGGCAGGATGGTGGGGGCGGTGTTGCAGCTGATTAGCCGTTTCACCCTCTGTGTGTGGAGCCTTTTGTTTTACTACCGCTACCTGCCTGCTCCACTTGCCCACCCGCACAATGTTAATGAGAGACATGGTCTCCTCCACAAACATCCCCTCTCTCGCTGCACTGCATACACAGACTAGCCACTGACAGTAGCAAGAGCGAGCGGTGCCCAGTGACTGTGCGGTGTACTTCAAATACAGGACGTGAGCAGTGATGTCACTTCCTGTATATGGCTGTTAGCCACTGGCGCCGCTGATGATCTGCTGGTCTGTATATGCAGTTAAGTGAGCGAGGGGATCTTTGTGGAGGAGAGCACGTCTCTTATTAACATTGTGCGGGTGGACAAGGTGAGCAGGCAGGCAACAGTAGAACACAAGTGTCACATACAGAGAATTAAACAGCTGATCAGCTGCAACGCCGCTCCAGCCATCCTGCCAACCAAAGCCATGGCCCATGTGGCCTGTCCACAAATCTGGCCATGTCTGCAGGTCAAATGAATGAAACGGGGGGGACCGTGATGGTATGACGGCATGGTGAGATGACCTAGAAGGCTCTATGGCACAGGTGTCGAACTCCAGGCCAGGAGGGCCACGTCTATGCCAGTGTTTAGGATGGATTGAGAAAGAGTGGAAAGTGTTCTACCTGATGGACCACACCTTCAATTAATTTGAGCTGTGACAAAAATGTGTGAGGACCTCGGCCCTCGAAGGACCGGTTTGACATCCCTGCTCTATGGGATCCAGGGCTACCCTCTACATGGGTGAGTATTTAACAATTTTTTTTCCTCACTTCAGGATTGCTTCAATGTTTGGCCAACTTTGGCATGCATCTGTGAGTTGGTCTTTATACCCCAAATACGTAATGATGAGGTTTGCAAAGTTAATGCATTCTCTCCTGTGAAGTGTGATTCCTGTGACTGATATGATATAAGGGAAACAAAAATGTGCAGAAAGTATTTGCAATAATTCAGGTTGGAGTGAGCTCTGAGATTTCTCCCACAATGCATCACTGCTAAAATATGGAAATGACCCATTGTTGTACCTGGAAGCTAGCCACACCTCCAGATCCGCTGGAATGCAATGATGCGTCAGATTGTTAATATTACAGAGAAGATATAAAAAACGAAATAAAGAAACCATGGAACATTTACCTCCAGCCAGTCTCTGTCGGTGGAGGCGCGATACCTCAGCCTGATGATTTGCAGATCCCCATCACTGTGCACAGTCACCCAGCACTCCTCAGATGTCTCGTGACAGTTGACGGTTAGATTGGTTGGTGGTTGTGGCTTCACTGTGAAATCAGACAGAAATTCCTATAAGTATGACTCGTAGTCAGGCAGAGGGTATGAGCAGGTGTAGATATCTGCTCTGTGCACAGAGATACAGCAATGTGAAGGAAGGGAGGGGTGAGAACTGCAGTGGGAACCCCTTCCACTCCAACAGGCAGCTCAAATGCCCTCACTGCAAGCTTTTTTACCAATCTTACTACCTAGGCATCACTTTAGCAAGAGGCAATATGGATACTTTGAAACAGACCCATAAGGATTTAATATCTGCTTTTCTAACTTGCTGGTTTGCTTTCCATAAAAAAAAAAAACATCCTCAGTATTTCTATTCTTTTCAAAAGCATTCCCTGAACGGCAGTTGCTAAGTCTAACTACCAAAATAGTGTGCAAGTGAGTAGGGAAACTGGTTGGTATCTATTTTGTCATTTAGGCTTAGCAACTGCCATTTCGGGAAAAGCTTTTAAAAATAATAAAAGGAATACTGACCCCCATGAGGAATGGACTAGTCCAAATCCTGTCGGATTTTAACTGCTTAATTTTTTTAGCTATAGTGGTCCTTTAAAGAACCAATACAGCAAAAAGTAAGCAGTTAAAATCTGAAAGAACCGGCTGGTTTTGGACTTGTCCATCTTCTCAAGATTATAAGCATTTCCTAAATGACAGTTGTTAAGTCTAACTGCCGCTAGGGAGGCTGGCTGGTATCTTAAAGAGGAACTCCAGCCTAAACAAACATACTGTCATTAAGTTACATTAGTTATGTTAATTAAACTAGATAGGTAATAAAATATCTTACCCACACTGTTTTAAAAGAACAGGCAAATGTTTGATTTCATGATGGCAGCCATCTTTTTGGTTGAAAGGAGGTGACAGGGAGCATGAGACACAGTTCCAACTGTCCTGTGTCCTGAGCGCCTCTCCCAGTTGCTAGGCAACGTGAATAACAACATAGGAAATCCCATAATGCTCTGCACAGCATCAGGGGAAAAGTGGCTAAAATGCCACTAAAAATGATGCTTTGGTAGGAAAAACAAAGTTCTGATGCTGTGAAACTGTTAAAGAAACACCAAGCCTTTTCAGTTCTGCTGAGTAGATTTTTAGTCCGGAGGTTCACTTTAATAACCTCCTAATATTTTATTATTGGAAATGTAGCTAACCCTTTATATTTCATTTCTTTGAGAAAACATTTAAACACTTATCTAACACATCCCATAGAAGCAGTTCTGATGGAATCCTTGCAATAAACTGATGTAACTGCATTTCTCTTAAAGGACACCTGAAATGAGAGGGATATGAAAGCTGACATATTTACCGTACTTCCTTCCACCAATACCAGTAGCCTGGCTGTCCTGCTGATCTCTTTGGCGGCAGTAGCGTCTGAATCACATACCTGATACAAGCATGCAGCTAATCTACTTTTGGCAGAGTCGCCGCTGTTATGTAATTTGGAATGCAAAAACCGACAGGCAGAGAATGTAAACGTGGGGAAGGGTGAGTGAGAGGGGAATAACCAATTATACGTGGGTATGCTTTAATCAAATGCATGCCCAGTGCTACCACTCAGGGTCCTTTTAAAGGAAGGGAATAAAGTTTACAGTCAATTAAAAACATTTTCAGTAGAAAAATACATTTATTTTCACAGATCTGTACATCAGTCCTGAAAGAGGAACAGAGGGATTGAATTCCCAAAGAGGGACTGTCTTTCCGCAAAAGGGACAGTTGGGAGCTAGGTTCACTGTAAACTAAACTATCAGGAGGACAGATAGACAGCTAACATTTTCAGAAGGAGATAAGTGATGTTGTAACCAAGCAGCTCATGGTGACCCAAACCACTTGGTTACTCTGTTGTACTGGTCCAAGTCCTATCCCATACCGCCATATCAATCCATGCCATATACTAAGGAGGGCCGAAAAGTCCGAAATAGGCTGTCTACATGTGGGGTTGATGTGGCTGTGTAATATTTAAAGCTATAAGCTTGCTATACACCAGCGGCTCTGGATGCTTGCCTTGCTTACAAGGGCGAAAAGGGATAATTTGCATATTCAGTAGTGGTGCATTGTGGGTATCCTTACTTACAATACTGCAATACTTATTGCAAATTTCCTTCTGTTTTAAGAAGGCAGATTCCACCAAGCATAAGTGATGCTGGCCTCCCTATACCTTTCAATACATGTTTCTTTTAATAGATTTGACCATACACACTGCTGGCAAGACCTGGTCTGTCCAGATAGTTCCCCTGAAGCTCATCTCAAAAAGGAAGATGCATTTCTCTATTGAAAGAACTAAAATAGGGGTCATTGGGCAGAAACACCTCCTGCGCTGTGCAACACAAAGTGCTGGCCAGGTAGACAACAGGAAGTTATACTCAGGTTTCTCTTTCAGAGAAATAGCACAAACTCTTCCTGTCTCTGACCACAATCTGGCCATGTAGAGAAACGAAAGCAACAATGAATTACATCAAGTGAGGTTAGAACCGGCATGTCCAACCCAGAGATGGATTAAGCTGTAATATGGCCCTAGGCAAGATAGTAGATTCGGGGCTCCCATGTGGTCTTTTTGGTAAGCTGAAGTGGAGAGAGGTCAAAGAAAATAGCTGGTGGACCCCTTGACACCCACCAGGTACCAGGCACCTGCCTAGCCTGCCTGGTGGATGATTCTGCTCTTGTCCAACCTATGGTCCATGGGCCTCAGCCTAGTCCACAGCCACAGACTCTAGATAAAAGTTGTTGGAAACAGCCAATGACCAACGAATCATAAGAATCAGAGCAGCCAACAGAAAACATTGCTGACATCAGATGCAGACGAACGGCCCATCTGGTAAGGAGAATTGTAAAAACATTGGACTTTGGTGGAGGGTGAACTCTAGCTGTCGGCCTTAAAGGGAACCTGAAGTTTAAACAATACTAATTGCCTGACAGTCCTGCTGATATTTTTTGGCATCAGTAGTGTCTGAATCACACACCTGAAACAAGCATGTGGCTAATCCATTCAGTCTTCATTCAGAAACACCTGATCTTCAGGGTCTATGGCTAAAAGTTTTAGAGGTAGATGATTATCAGCAGGACAGCCAGGCAATGTGCATTATTTAAAAATAAATAAATGTGCCAGCTTCCGTATTCTTCTTACTTTAGATGTGCCTTAAGTGGACTCCTGCGACAAAAGTAAGCAATTATAATCTGACAGAACCAACAAGTTTTAGACTAGTCCATCTCCTCACGGGGGATTCTCAGGGTTTTCTATGTTTTCAAAAAGCATTTCCTCAACGGCAGTTGCTCGGTCTAACCGACAGAGTATGCAAGTGAGTAGGAAGGCTGGCTGGTATCTTACTATTTTGGCAGTTAAACTGCCATTCAGGAAAAGCTTTTGAAAACAAAGAAAACCCTGAGACTCCCCCATGAGGCGATGGCCTAATCCAAAACTTGTTGGTTCCGTCAGATCTTCCCAGGACCATCAACAGCAAAGCACAAATTAACAGTTTAATGTTCTTATAAAAAACAAACAAAAACAAATCCATGTTATTTCCCAAAAAGTTATTTTAGTAGGTGCATCATCGCATACCCGATCTCTCTGATCTTAAAGAGGAACTGTCGCAAAAATCCTAAAATTTAAAAACACATACAAATAAGAAGTACATTTCTTCCAGAGTAAAATGAGCCATACATTACATTTCTCCTATGTTGCTGTCACTTACATAAGGTAGTAGAAATCTGACATTACCGACAGGTTTTGGGTTAGTCCATCTCTTCATGGGGGATTTTTAGCAAAGCTTTTATTCTTTAGAAAGACATTCCCTGAAAATGATTAATACAATGATGCTGGCCAGCCTCCCTGTTTACTGTACACTTCTTTGGCAGTTGGACGGAGCAACTGCTATTCACAAAGTGCTTTTAAAAATAAAGAAAACCCTGAGACTCCCCCCCATGAGAAGATGGGCTAGTCCAAAATCTGTCTGTAATGTAAGATTTCTACTACTTAAGCCGGCCATACACTAGCCGATTACCCGCCAATCGACAGCAGATTCGATCACTGGGATCGAATCTGCTGTCACATCGTTCACGCTAAAAGCTAAATTTCGATCTATTTCGTCCCAAAATAGATCGGTCCCGTCGATCGCTCCGTGCGGGAAATTACCGTCAATCGCCCGCGGGTAAGGAGCGTGTCGCTTGCGGCGTACGATCGATGCAGGTATACATTACCTGAAGCTGGCTCCCGGCATCTTCTCCGCATCACCTCCCGGCTCCCGGCTGGCATCTTCTCTGCATCACCTCCCGGCTCCTGGCTGGCATCTTCTCCGCATCACCTCCCGGCTCCTGGCTGGCATCTTCTCCGCATCACCTCCCGGCTCCTGGCTGGCATCTTCTCTGCATCACCTCCCGGCTCCTGGCTGGCATCTTCTCCGCATCACCTCCCGGCTCCTGGCTGGCATCTTCTCCGCATCACCTCCCGGCTCCTGGCTGGCATCTTCTCCGCATCACCTCCCGGCTCCTGGCTGGCATCTTCTCCGCATCACCTCCCGGCTCCTGGCTGGCATCTTCTCTGCATCACCTCCCGGCTCCCGGCTGGCATCTTCTCTGCATCACCTCCCGGCTCCCGGCTGGCATCTTCTCCGCATCACCTCCCGGCTCCCGGCTGGCATCTTCTCTGCATCACCTCCCGGCTCCCGGCTGGCATCTTCTCTGCATCACCTCCCGGCTCCTGGCTGGCATCTTCTCCGCATCACCTCCCGGCTCCTGGCTGGCATCTTCTCCGCATCACCTCCCGGCTCCCGGCTGGCATCTTCTCCGCATCACCTCCCGGCTCCTGGCTGGCATCTTCTCCGCATCACCTCCCGGCTCCTGGCTGGCATCTTCTCCGCATCACCTCCCGGCTCCTGGCTGGCACCTTCTCCGCATCACCTCCCGGCTCCCGGCTGGCATCTTCTCCGCATCAGCTTCCGGCTCCTGGCTGGCATCTTCTCCGCATCACCTCCCGGCTCCTGGCTGGCATCTTCTCCGCATCACCTCCCGGCTCCCGGCTGGCATCTTCTCCGCATCACCTCCCGGGTCCCGGCTGGCATCTTCTCCGCATCAGCTTCCGGCTCCTGGCTGGCATCTTCTCCGCATCAGCTTCCGGCTCCTGGCTGGCATCTTCTCCGCATCACCTCCCGGCTCCTGGCTGGCATCTTCTCCGCATCACCTCCCGGCTCCCGGCTGGCATCTTCTCCGCATCACCTCCCGGCTCCCGGCTGGCATCTTCTCCGCATCAGCTTCCGGCTCCTGGCTGGCATCTTCTCCGCATCACCTCCCGGCTCCTGGCTGGCATCTTCTCCGCATCACCTCCCGGCTCCCGGCTGGCATCTTCTCCGCATCACCTCCCGGGTCCCGGCTGGCATCTTCTCTGCATCACCTCCCGGCTCCTGGCTGGCATCTTCTCCGCATCACCTCCCGGCTCCCGGCTGGCATCTTCTCTGCATCACCTCCCGGCTCCTGGCTGGCATCTTCTCCGCATCACCTCCCGGCTCCTGGCTGGCATCTTCTCCGCATCACCTCCCGGCTCCTGGCTGGCATCTTCTCCGCATCACCTCCCGGCTCCTGGCTGGCATCTTCTCCGCATCACCTCCCGGCTCCTGGCTGGCATCTTCTCCGCATCACCTCCCGGCTCCTGGCTGGCATCTTCTCCGCATCACCTCCCAGGTCCCGGCTGGCATCTTCTCTGCATCACCTCCCGGCTCCTGGCTGGCATCTTCTCCGCATCACCTCCCGGCTCCCGGCTGGCATCTTCTCCGCATCACCTCCCGGCTCCTGGCTGGCATCTTCTCCGCATCACCTCCCGGCTCCTGGCTGGCATCTTCTCTGCATCACCTCCCGGCTCCTGGCTGGCATCTTCTCCGCATCAGCTTCCGGCTCCTGGCTGGCATCTTCTCCGCATCACCTCCCGGCTCCTGGCTGGCATCTTCTCCGCATCACCTCCCGGCTCCTGGCTGGCATCTTCTCTGCATCACCTCCCGGCTCCTGGCTGGCATCTTCTCCGCATCACCTCCCGGCTCCTGGCTGGCATCTTCTCCGCATCACCTCCCGGCTCCTGGCTGGCATCTTCTCCGCATCACCTCCCGGCTCCTGGCTGGCATCTTCTCTGCATCACCTCCCGGCTCCTGGCTGGCATCTTCTCCGCATCAGCTTCCGGCTCCTGGCTGGCATCTTCTCCGCATCAGCTTCCGCATCACGGCATCCGGCGGCATCCGTGTATAACTTCCTGTGTCACTGCAGTGACAGCGGAAGTACAAATAGAGGGCGCTCTATTTGAACTTCCGCTGTCACTGGAGTGACAGAAAGTTATACGCGGATGCCGGGATGCGGAAGCTGATGCGGAGAAGATGCCCGCCAGGAGCCGATGCGGAGAAGATGCCCGGGACCAGGCTTCAGGTAATGTATGCGAGGCCCCGGGGGGCGACAGCGGCAGCTCAGCAGATGGTGAATCGGTTTCAGGCTGAAATCGATTCACAATCTGTTTGCAGTAAAGGCAGCCATACGATCCCTCTCTGATCAGATTCGATCAGAGAGGGATCTATCTGTTGGTCGAATCTGATGGCAAATCGACCAGTGTATGGCTGCGGTAAGTGACAGCAACATAGGACAACAGTAATTTATGTATCATTTTACTCAGGAAGAAAGGTACTTCTTATTTGTATATGTTTACATGTGTTTTAAATTTTTAGAGTTGCAAATAAAATTTGAATGAAAACAGAAAACCTGTGATATCGATACTGAAAAATCACTCACCTACATCATAGAAGCTGAAGTTGTACCACCGCGAGATGTTGGTTCCCAAACTATTTTTTGAAATCACCCAAGCCAAGTAGTCACTGCCCGGCTGCACAGCTACAGGCAGAGTGAGAGAGTGTATTCCATTCGTGCACCCGCTCTGAATACTCTCTGTACTGCTGTTCCCACCCATCCTGCAATACACACACACACGCATTATAAACCAAAATCTTCCTCTGATGCATTTCACTTTACACACAGCTTACTTATAGTATAGTAGAGAGCTGGTCAATTAGATTTAAAAAAACCTTATGGCCTCAATTCATCAAGACTTATCGAATCAATTACCGACAGCTCGGTAAAATACCGAACTCGATAAGTTGATTTCAGGATTCATCAAAGTTATCTACAGCTGTTAGCGAGCATTCGGTAATCATTCAGTAATGATGCAGTAAAGCGGAAGAAAGCGCAATTCATGAAAATGGAAGTGGGCGTGGTTTTGCGTTATATTTAGGATTAGTTATCTCCTTCACTGCTCTGTCGTTATTCCTGTCAGATCATTGCTGACAGAGAAGATGGAGCCATTTGAAGTAGTTATGTATCAGCTAAGAGTGATTCAAAGGCGCAGAAGGGCAATAAGGTCTAGAACTACATCAATTTGCAAGAGAATGGATTTATTTGCTATACCAGGACATCAGCATTTCTCTTGAATCATCTTGTAAGAGAACACAGGCAGTGGCAGGGTTAACTAAATTGCTGCACTACATTTTTTCAGAAAAGGCTCCTATCAAGCCATAGCTGGCAAAATTGTGGGATTGTCCCAAACCACTTCCAGAATCCTGGTCCAGGTGTTAAGCCCTATTCAGAATGTTGCTATGTGGTGTTCAAAGGACTGCCTTTTTACCCACAATTCCATGGGAATCTTATGGCCTTGTGTTAAATTACCGCTGTAAAATGGAAATATCGACACGTTACCGAATTCACACCGATTGCGGAAATCCTTGATGAATACAACTAGAAATCAATAAACTTCGAATTCGGTAATTTAACGAACTAGAAAAAGCTATCGCAAAGACAATGATGAATCGAGGCTTATGTCATTTTATGCAAATTTATGTAACTTGAAAATGGGCTAGTGCACAAAAAAACACAGGATTATGAATATGCTCTGTACAATATGTCATAGTGTAGGAATAGGGAAAAGTTCTGTACAGAACACAACTTGGTATAGTCCTATGAATGAAGGTGCATTGCATGAAATGTGACGTATAACAGTACTATAGATAAACTCTGTACTGAGTGAAGTACCTCAATTCTATGCTTTGAAATATTTCACTGTATACAGAGCTAATTCACCCTGGGTTGATCTTGTGACATGTTTGCAGTTTTCCTTACAAAAAATGAAGATCACTTTAAACGAATCTATCGGGGGGGGGGGGGGGGGGGCATCAGTACTTTTATAAGATTCCATGGCCCATATGCAATTACTGTAACTTTTTTTCTTAGTAGATCATTTTACATCTTCTGTTTAGAATAACTTTTCAGCACTTTGTAATTGATAAAGTACCAAAAAGTAAAGGCATTTTTTTCAACAGATCTGACCATACATGTTAACCTTTACAAAAAGCTCTGTACAAAGTTAAATGGTGTAGCACAAGGGCAACCAACAGAAAAAGCACAGAAACACTGGGGTAGCAAGCAAAAGCCATAGCAGCCGTAGCAACTGCTGTGGGACCCTGGAGAAGAGGGGGCCCAGGTTGTACTTGATGTGTTCACTATTAACTTTCCTTTGTTGCTCCACCCTCTGAGATTGGCCTCATTTCACTAAGCTTAACACCTGTCTTTAATAACTCTTCTGAGCTGTTTTACAGTTATCACAATTATATCACCATGGTGATAACTGTAAAACAGCTCAGAAGAGTAATTAAAGACAGGAGTTAAGCTTGGTGAATTGAGGCCAAATGTCTCTAAGCTTATAGACTATACACAGTGTAGATTGCATGAGAATGTAAATTGCCCATCCAACTCATATCCATAGGGTAGGGGCAGGTGGCATTGCTCAAGACTTCAAGACTGCCTAGTTCTGAGGGCCTCTGAAAATGTTGCTATATGGGGCATCATCATTTTTTAGCTACGCCACTGCACTTGAACAATATCTTATTACAGTACTGTGAATATTATCTATATAGTGTGACATGTGCCTTATTATGGTACTGTAATGTGAATCATCTGTCTCTAGAATGAAATGTGTCTTATTATAGTACCGTCTTGAATGAAATAGCAATATTTACAGTATTGTGAGTAAGCTCTGTACAATGCATAAGAAAGAATGATGTCTGTTCTGCACAGGGGTTTACTGTTGGCTGAGGCTGCCACGGGCATCAGGTTGTAGTCATCCTTGTACCAGACAGATGTAAATAGTTCATGTACTCCTTAAATCTAGGAAGAATTTGGTGCTGTTATATCAATCAATAAATTCATAACCAGAGATACTCAACTGTAATAGCAAGGTGCAGGAGGTGTCAATGCCGCTGTCTCTTCCCAGCAGAAATGAGCAGGAGATGTTCCCAAACTCTCCCTCCTGTTCACATGAGAGCCTTGTCGGCTGATCTGGGGGGACTTAAAGAGGAACTCCAGTGAAAATAATGTGATAAAAAAACTGTTTCATATTTACATTAATTATGTAGAAATGATTTAGTCAGTATTTGCCCATTGTGAAATCTTTGAAATCCCTGATTTACATTCTGACATTTTTGTGATGTCACTGGAAGGAGATGCTGCTTGCTTTTTGGGCAGTTGGAAACAGCTGTAGACAGCTATTTCCCACAATGTAACAAGGTTCACAGGCAGGAAACTGCCAGGATCATGGTCCTCAGAGTTTCTTGTGGGAGGGGTTTCACCACAATATCGCCATACAGAGCCACCTGATGATCCGTTTGTGAAAAGGAATAGCTTTCTCATGTAAAAGGGGGTATCAGCTACTGATTGGGATGAGGTTCAATTCTTGGTCACGGTTTCTCTTTATTTAATTAATGCTTTGCTATACACTATATGTACATAGAAAAGTTTTTTCTTTAAATATAAGTGCTTTATAGATCTTTTTTAAGTGTTATTATATGTATGTATACGTAAGTGTTCTTAAAGGATACCCGAGGTGCCATGTGACATGAAGAGATAGACATAGGTATGTACAGTGCCTAGCACACAAATAACTGTACTGTCTTTCTTTTTTTCTTTCTCTGCCTGAAAGAGTTAAACATCAGGTATATACCGGTAAGTGGCAGTTCTTGTCAGTTCTTGTCTACAGTGTGACCCTCACCGGTAAGAAATTACAACTATAAAACTCTTTCCTAGCAGAAAATGGCTTCTCAGAGCAGGAAAGAGATAAAAAGGGTCAATAATTCATATATTTTTGCTCTGACGTACTTCAATGAATGTGTCATTGAGCAAAAACCATAAAACAACAGTAAAAACTTAAAAAGTAGATTTCAATATAAAATAAAACTGTGGAATATCTTAAAAAGTCATTTTTAGGAGAAGGAGGATAAATACAATTATTTATTTAATCAGTTAATTTTCACCTCCGGTGTCCTTTATGGTGCCTCAGGACCCTGATCTATACAGTATGTGCATTATTGGTTTCAGTCCAACTTCATATATATATACCGGTAGCTCCCAACTGTCCCTCTTTGGGAACCAAATCCCTCTGTCCCTTTTTCTTCCTTATTTGTCCCTTTTTCAAGACTGTTGTTCAGATCTGTATTATTAAATGTATATTTCTATTGAAAAATGTGTTAAACTGACTCTAAATGTTATTCCCATCAATTAAAGTGAAGTGAAGAAAAACCACTGATGATAGAAAGGACCAGTGTGGTTTGAATGATAAAACTACATCTTTTAGCTCTGAATTCTCAGACTTTAGTAATCCCAGCCAGGGCAGCCATCAGGGGGGCACAACTGACACTGCAGTGAGGGGCCAGGGCTTCTGGGGGCCCTGCCCCCCCCCCCCCCCCCCCCAAAGTGCTGGAAGGGCTGCATATGCTGGCTGCGGGCCGTTGACTCATTAACCAGCACACCGCGTTCCAGCACTAAGAGAAGAGTGACATCAGCGCTTGAACGTGGGGAGCAGATGAGACCGCTACTATACTATAATGGGGAACCTATACCTGGCTACCTATACTGGGGGCACCTATGCCTGGATACCTATACTGGGGTCTGGGGGGACAAAAGAGAAGGGATAAAGGATAAGAACGGACATACAAGTCCCTATCTCATTTGTTAACGAGGGACTACCTGTATCTTGCTAGTATTTGGCTCCACCCACAAAATGCCATGGCCACGCCCAGTTTTTTTGCCGCATTATACTGTGCAGGTCGCTTTCTTCAGTGTCAGAGCCATGCACATTTTTCGCCGCAGTGCACAGACATGGAGTAGCTAGTGGCCGAGCACAGAAACCAGTGGGTGGGCCTAGGGAGGGGGGGCCCAGGCTTGATGATGTGTGAGGGGCCCTAAAATTTCTGATGGCGGCCCTGATCCCAGCTGAGAGTGATATGGAGGCTGACATTGTGCCTCTTTCTGATCTCAATAAGTTGGGAGGTATGTATGTATAGAAGGAGTAGAAATTATAGTTGCATATGTCTGATGTAAACATTAAAAAACAACTCTGATGTAAACATTAAAAAACAACTATGTAACCTTTACACCACATAAGTACAAATAGCATTATAAAAAGAAGTCCTGTGAATAGAATGGCTTTTCTGTGTCTCCACATGTAGGCCATGACCACAGGAGATGTGAATCTGTATCCTGTGTGTGTCTGTGGCCAGCCGCACTGTGTGCCCATTAACGTTTTTTTAAATAGACGCAGTCCATAAATCTCCAGCTGTTTGGCTACGCGGGCAGGAGTTCCTGTGTGGTGAGATGCTGCCTGTGCAAGGGGGTGCTTCCTCACAGGAAAATATACCTCATAACAGAACTAAATTTAAATAAAGAAAGCAGCCCGGAGTATAGCAAAGCAATATGGCAACAATGTTTAAATAAAGTTTTTTCTTCTAGATGTTAATAATGTCCTCAGTAATGCCTATTTCACTGGGAGTGCATCACTGAATGACCTCTATCCACCCTACTGACTTGTTAGCCTGCAGATGAGCCAGACCCCCTTTTATCCAGAGGCCCGATTCATATTTTTTACATCCCTGGGACATCTTTCTTGTGGCAGCTTTCCTTCTCCATTTGCAGCCTCTTGTTCCATATGCACCAACCCAACTTCCATGTCCAGCCAACCGCTTGGGAGACATCTACACAAGGCCAGACTCATGTAGGCTTTCCAGAAATCCAGCCCTGGGTGGAGGCATGTGACTACTTAGTTCTTTTAGCTGGAAATGTGACTAGTACAAATGTGATTCATTCATCTTGAGGCACTTCAGGTTTGATACTTACCTAGAAAAGGGAAAACTCTGAATACGATAGTGCCTTCCCGTTCCTCCATGCTGGCCTTCATTCCTGCGCCATTGCCCGGATATACGTCTTTGACCTGCTAGGTCGAATAGACCTTCGGTCACCTTTCGCATCCTCCAGTATTTCTAAAGATGAGTGCATTTGTACTGCTGGTGTGTAGTACAGATGTGCTGGTCTTTGGAAGTGCTCTTGGACCCAAAATCTTCAGTAGCCTGAAGACTACCTAAACGCTAGCAGATCGTCGATATAGTTTAGCTGGGCATGGGGGAAAAACGTTTTAGCCATTTATTTAGGAAAGGGTTCTTTACAGTAACATGTGGAATGCATTTCCACAGGAAGTCATTATGGCAAACTCTATACCTGCATTTAAAGGGGGCTTAGATGCTTTCCTTGCGTTGAAAGACATCCATGGCTACATTTACTAGGTAATGCCTAATGATGTTGATCCAGGGATATTATCTGATTGCCATCTGGAGTCGGGAAGGAATTTTCCCTTTTGGGGCTAATTGGACCATGCCTTGTAAGGGTTTTTTCGCCTTCCTCTGGATCAACAGGGATATGTCAGGGAGTAGGCTGGTGTTGTACTTTGTTCTCTGGTTGAACTCGATGGACGAATGTCTTTTTTCAACCAAAATAACTATGTAACTATATGGTGGAGAAACAGTGGGTTAGAACAGAGCCCTTTTCTAACTAAACCACTGCATGCACTGTACCTGCACTACACGCACGCACCACACACACACACACACACACACACACACACACACACCTTAAACACTCCCTATTCACCCTTCCACTTCAGAGTCCTGTGACCCCACCTAGTAGCCATGCAGCCTATAGCAGTCACAAAGCCACTTATGCACCAATCAGAACCGTCCCATCTCCCCCTACTCCCACATCCCTCTGTGTGACAACCTAGAAGTCCCACATCACTCCCTCCCCTCCACCCCCCCCCCCATTTTCCGGACTCCCTCCCATTTGTCATCTGCAGCTAAAACCCCTGTTATGTACTGGGAGGAAGTCAGTAGGTGTAACAGCCATGCCTCCCTTCCAGTCACCAGGATAGGAAGGGGGTAAGTGGCACGATGCTTCCTTTCAGAACTGACTGTAAAATGCTGAACCACTGCAATGGCACAGCAGCCACCTCCAACAGATGGACGTCCTGCCACGATGTAATTGCCGAAACCTTCAGGAGTCCCAGTGAGTATGAGGACGATTCTGGACAAGGCTGGTCCATCTTAGTTAGTTGGGGAGGCCAGGGCCGGAGCTACCATAGGAAAAAATAGGCAGCTGCCCCAGGGCCCCAGAGCCTGTAGGGGCCCCCAAGATGTCCCTCCCCATCTTAACTGTTGCTCCCCAGGGACTCTGCAAAGTCTGTTAAGTTGGGAGGTGATTGGGGGAGGGTCAGCAGCCAGCTCAGGGGCCCAGGGGGGAAGTTTGGCTGCAACAAAGGGCCTCTAATCATGCTTTTTGGTCAGGGGGGGGGGTCTGTTGGGGGGGCCCCCAGGCTAATTTTGCCCTAGGGCCCCATTGTTACTTGAACCGGCCCTGGGGGAGGCAGTAGGTAGGGAGGACCAGACTTTCTAAAAACGCATACAGACTTTACAGGAAACTAAAAGGTGTTGGCAGTAGCCAAGAATTTTCTCTTTTTCAAGCCCAACCAAGAGAAGAATATTATCATTTGGATAATATAGGGAAAGGTAGTTGAGGTTTTTAACCCCGTTTGGATTTTCAGTCCTATCTGTGGCCCCATTCGCCTTGCCAGGAAGTGGATAAGTATCTCCAGCTGAGACAGAGACAGCAACAAACTAAACGTCGTTGGGGCCATCAGGACACTCAACAAGTTTATATTGCTGTCCCTCAGACCAGATGGGATCAAAATAAAATCATATAGGTCCGTGGAGGTCCCAGGAGACAGGAAATGAGAGGATGTGTATTCAGTGGACATAATTCCCTTTCTGTAGGACCCATAACTAATTTTATCCATGGCGTAGCCCTTTAAGTTAACCCCAAACACTCCATGACATAATAATAACAACCTACATCCAAAATGTACTTGTAATACACAGATGAGTCTTCCGTGTCTTTCGTTTGTGTTGCACCCGTAGAATGCTTCTCCCGGGGTCAGACTGGTGTCCTGAATGGTGATAGACTTGCCCAATTCGTTCCGGCCTTTAGTAATGTGCGCCTTACTGATGTTGATCCCAGACTTGTTGTCGGTCCTGTTGCATGTGATGGTGACAGGGGATCCCACGTGTACCACATTGCTGGGTTTCACCTCCATCACGGCTTGCGGACAAGTCACTGCAAATAAGAGGTTGTTAAAGAGGAGCTGTCAGTCATACTTATTTAGAAAAAAAACACGAATATAAGGAGATAAATACTTGCTCTACTTACATAACATATGTATTGCACTGTCCACGTTTTGATTTTAGTGATTTGTCTACAGTAAAAAAAAAAAAAAAGAGAAAATCCTTCTTAGCATTTCCCATTTTAACTGTGGCTATTTTGAAGCCAATCCTGATGTCCTTTCCTCCCTTACTCTCCTCTGCCTGATTTTCTCACCCTTCACTATAGAAAGTGCATTGTCTCAGCATGAGAAATATTGGCCAATCAGAGAGGAACAGGGGTGTAGGAGGGGAAAAAAGGAGGGAAAGAGGCTTCAGCCAATCAGGCTGCATTAGTTAAGTCTGAGGGGAAGTAGAGAAGCAAAAAAGGACAACCCAGCATGCCCTGCAACTTACTTTTTGTGTAGCAAATTTTGTTTGTGCCGAATAAGAGTCAGGTAAACTGGGGAATGATCATTTATCAACTAGTAAAGCAATATAAAAGTAAATAGTGATTTTAATTTTGGATTGCCCGGTTAGCATCCTTATTACTTGTTTACCAGATAAAAATAAAGAATTGATTTTTTATTTGATGCCCGACAGTTACACTTGAATGCACTGTCTACAACATTCTCATATCTCCGCTTCCTCATTTTAGCATTTACAACCCAACCCCAGCAGAGTAGCCTATACCATCTAAGGATTTAGTATGCAGACGGCCTAAATACAGTTTCTGTGTTTATCCAGCAAGACTTCTACAGCTGAAGATCCTGTTTTACGTGACCAGAAGGAGCTTGTCTGGAGCAGTAACAGATTGGGTGGCTTCAGCGCGGAGTAGCTTCACTAGGTTGTTCAGACTGCAAGGAGGTGGAGCACAGACAGAGCAGTCTGGGAAAATTAGAGTTTGCATCCCTGGGAGTCTGTGCTACAGGAAGTAGCAGGTGGGTGACTGATTGGTGACATTCACCAATCAAGAAGCAAGATCAAAACATGCTCTGCAACTAAGTACCTACACAGGACTAGGAAAACACATTGATTGGAATTTTGAATTTTGATTTTGATTGGAATATATGGGACTTGGTCTTGGATTATTTTTAAAGGGGCAAGTGCAATCTACTACCACAAAAAAATTGTAGCAAAATAGCATTGAAGTTTGTTCAGTGGGAAGCTCCTTGCTTTAGTGGGCAGCTTCTGGCCACATCCGAAGAGATGATAACATTATCTTTTTGTTTACATTCCTTTGTCATATACATTTAGTAAACATTATCAAAGTGCTGAAACCGAGCTCTCCCTGCTTCTAGTATGTGTGCAGTTGAGAAGTGATCTCTAGGTAGATTTTAATATATAAATACAGCAAATATGCAATAAAATACAATGGCAGCTTTCAGAGCAGATAAACTGAACTTTGGGAATTTCTAATTTGTAGACAGACAATATTAATTGTGCACAAAGGCAAATATAATAACTGTATGGGTAATACAAAGTAGGAAAACACAAAACATAGTTGCTTTTTAACTGACCGGAAAGTGAGTGAATCAGATGATACAGAAAGGAGACATGAATAGCTGTGCAGTATAGCCAGGCCTGTTTCTCCATAGGCAGAACACTGAGGGAGGTTCAGCAATCTTGGGATGGATGCATATTGGGCTCCTCCGCATAGAACCTGAAATAAAAAGAACATTATTCCAATACAATACCTATAAAAGGACTATTTATTTGTGTTTGCTTATTAGGTTTTATGCCATTATTTTATTTATTCAATAGGTTTAACAATAACTTTTTTTTCCGTCAGGACCAATGAAAACATCACAAATTAATGTTTCTTTCATCCAGCTGCATAAGCAATGACTCCTGCACAATTCCTGAAAGGACTTTTTTTTAGGGGGCAGAAAATCAGGGAGGACCACAGTTCTCCAGCCAATCACAGTAAGTTTAGTCGTAAAATAGGGGTGAGTCAAGCTTTCTAGATTATCTGTGACTGCCATACTCTGTCAATATTTTATATACAATCTTCTTTGCTCCATGATTCGTACTGGGAACATGATAGAAAGCCGAAAATAAGGAAGGATTACATAAAGTTATGGACTTGATTGCAGATACCTTATGTGATATCTGACAGTCCTTGTCTTGCCCTGTAAACTGCTTTGTCTGCTGCCTTAGCAGTACGATGCAGTACCCTGTTTAGAAAAGCTCACAATGCAATGCCACTTGTCTGTTTATCAACAGGATCGATTGTGTGTTTATCAGGAGCAGTGCTGCTCATCCAGATTCCGGATATCCGACCATTTTTCAGCTATCCGGACGGATTCGGATTCCGGATACCTGGGCCTAAATCCGGATAGCTATCTGCAGATAGTTGCCTGGGCAATGCGGATATCCATGGATACTGCGGATATCCGACTATTGAGATACTGTAAGAGGTCCAGGACGTCATTGAGCCAATCAGAGGGCTCCCAGCCTAAGCCCTAGCAACCAATCACAGAGGGGAACCCTGGCCAGCCCCACCTGACCTCATTGATCCAATCAGATGGCTCCCAGCCTAAGCCCTGGCACCCAATCACAGAAAGGAACACTGGCCAACCCCCTGTATAATAATGAGGGCTGCCATGATGAGATATATCGTCCCTTGCTTGTGAATGTTCACTGAGAGACATGCTCCAGTGCTGCTGGCCTAGCAAGTGCTGTACACAGTGATAAACCTAAAGCTGTTCAGTGATTAACCCCTTCACTATCACTACACTATTGTTAAATCGTTAATTAGCTTGATTTCATTGTGTGAGAGACAGTCAGAATGTGTGCTCCAGTGCTGCTGGCCTAGCAAGTGCTGTACACAGTAACCTAAAGCTGTTCAGTGATTAACCCCTTCACTATCACTACACTATTGTTGTATTGTTAATTAGCTTGATTTCATTGTGTGACACTCAGAGCATGTGCTCAGGGCTGCTGCAGCTGCTATGTGTCTGTGCTGTGCTGGCCAGCTATTAGCCTTAGCTAGTTACAGTTTAGGTTAGGTTAGGGATTAGGGAATTGGAGGATTACTGTGTTATTGTGTAGTTAGTACTGTAGTACTGCAGTCAGTGCTAGTAGTTGTTAGAGTAGTAGTACTACTGCGTTAGCTTTCTACAGAACTGCTGTGCTGCTGAGCAGTGCCAGTGTGACAGTTAGTGTGCACTAGTGTCTTCTCCTCTGCTGTCTGACTGTCACTCGGCACTTGGCACGTGTCACGTGGCACTTGGCACGTGCCAAGTGCCACGTGACACATGCCAAGTGACACGTGACACATGCCAAGTGACGAGTGACAAGTGACACGTGCCAAGTGCCATGTGACACATGCCAATGTGACACGTGCCAAGTGCCACATGACATGTGCCAAGTGCCACGTGTCAAGTGCCAGGTGACAAGTGACACGTGCCAAGTGCCACGTCCGGCATGCTCCTGGCACACGTTACACATGCTGCTGCTGCACTGCCCTGCTCCTGCTGCCTTTGCTGCTCCCGCTGCCAGGCCAGGGTGCCACAGGCAACTGCTGCTGATACCACCTATATTTAACCCAAAACACAATTGCTGTGTCATTTTTTGGAGGTGTCTGGGCTTAAAACTGTCATGTCGCAGTTGTGCGGTTGGACTTTTGACACAATGTGGGCTGCACGACCGCTGCCTGGAACCTAGGCCTTATGTTAATTGACAGCCATTTTTTTTTGAGGGGAGGATTTTAAGTCCCCACATCATCAATTAGTGTTTCCCATTAAAAAATAATGATCATACATGCCTCATTTACCCTAAAAGCCCCTTTTAAAGCAATTTAAAGGCCACTTCCGGTTTTTCTATCCAGATATCCGAATCCACCAGATACTCTGGATACTGAGGTTGGATATCCGACCCGTATTTTGAAAAGGGGTATCCGAGTAGCACTAATCAGGAGCATTGCCTGTTGAGAATAGGACTACTGCAGGGGGGGTAGGGGGAAAAAGAGTTGAACTTACCTGGGGCTTCTAATGATCCCCCACAGACGTCCTGTGCCCGCGCAGCCACTCACCGATGCTCCGGCCCCGCCTCCGAATCACTTCTGGAATTTCCGACTTTAAAGTCGGAAAACCACTGTGCGGCCGTGTCCTTGCTCCTGCTGACGTCACCAGGAGCGTACTGCGCAGGCGCAGACTGTACTGGTCCTGCAAAATACACTCCTGGTGACATCAGCGGGAGCGAGGGTGCGGCCGCGCAGGCGGAGTGGTTTCCCGAGTTTAAAGTCGGAACTTCCAGAAGTGAACTGGAGGCCGGCATGGGAGCATTGGAGAGTGGCTGCGCGGGCACAGGATGTCTGCGGGGGACCATTAGAAGCCCCAGGTAAGTTCAACTCTTTTTTCCCCGACCCCCCTACAGTACTCCTCTAGGGCCTGCCCAATTATCAACAGGAGTGGATAGTGTAAATCAAACGGCCCTGACACACCGAAAAGCATTTTGCGGATCGTTTTCTGTTTTAAAAAACGCATCCATTGACCTACATCAAAATTGCGGCAACATTTGTAGAAAAATCCCAGCTATGATTTTACCGTGATTTTCCTGCATGAGCAGGAAATATTTGCACCTCATTGATCATCCCTAACTTGCTAGCACTGAACAGAATGCAGAAACAGACAACTATTAGCACTACTTCTGCTACCAAATAGACAAGACATATAACATTTATATTGCGCTTTTCTCCTGGCAGACTCAAAGCGCCAGAGCTGCAGCCACTAGGACACGCTCTATAGGTAGTAGCAGTGTTACGGAGTCTTGACCAAGGTTTCCTTACTGAATACTTAGGTGCTGGTTAACTGAACAGGAAGAGTCGAGATTTGAACTCTAATTGCCTGTGTCAGAGGCAGAGCCCTCAACCAGTACATCATGCAATGCAATCCTAACAGTAAATTATCTTTAAAATATGTAGTCTGGGTTGCCGGACCACACAGACTCTCTGCTGTTCTCCCAGCTCAGTAAATCAGGGACAAAAACTTGCCTAGTTTAAAGCACCTAATTTTCTCCCTTGAAGCTGGGTGCACACATAGCATAAACGTCATCGTTGCGTAAAACGCGTTTTCCATGCGTTTTTTTTTTTTTCTCAAAAAATCAGTTTTTATTAAGAAAAGGTAGGTTACAACAATAGGGATATCCAGCCAAGATTAGAAATGCAATTACAGGACAAGTCTTATTGTAACATACAGAGCAAACATTTCTTACCAACTGGGCCGACATAAAAACTCACGACCAGGAGGGAAGTGGTTAGGAGGAGGAGAGGGGTGTTAGGTGGTGTGGGGAGAGGGAAGGACGGGGGGGGGGGGGGGGGGGTAGGGAAGGGAGTGGAGGAAAGGGGATTAAACACATAACAGGTAGAGAGCCAAGTGTCTCAGATAAGCAAACTTAACAACTATTACATGACATATTCGATTTTGAGATAGGTGCGAGATTCACACTTTGACCAAGTGCTAATTCGATATGAGGTATGTTGCATAAAGGGTTGAGTGTTCCATGCGTTTTTATATGCGCTTTTCCCAGAAAAAATTTTTTGGGGCTGTATTTCCGCTTCCTGTTGTCTTCCTAGTGATTTGCATCAATGGATATATAAAAATGCAAGGAAAACGCATACAAACCGCATATGCGTTTTGTATTTGCGAATCACAAATGCATTAAAACGCACACAAAACGCATTGCAAACGCAGTGAAAATGCACAAAAAATGCACATAACATACACATAAAACGCAGCCTTTCCCGTTATGTTATGTGTGCACTCAGCCTGTGGATGCCTTTGTAGATGTATTTTCTGGTGAAATTGAAAGTCTGGCTGTCTGACCACTATTCCCGTTTCCCTATTCGCTGCAATAGACAGTAGTGGGGAGAGACCACCTCTGCCTTCTCGTGTTCCATTTTCAGCACCGTGAAAGCTGAATTACAGGACATACCTCTGAATACACGGCTGAAACTGAACATTTCACACGTTTCACCTGATAAAAGAAGTACAGGTTTGTGATAGCGTAGTCAGAGGATACTTAAAAAGCCCATCCAGCAGCCTGAGGGGTACACTTTAAAAAAAGAACCTGGAAAAAAAGGTTGCAAGGATTGCTGCTAGCCGCTAGTAGAATATCAATGCAATTAGCAATACTCTACTGCTGGATTCTGATAGTGAAATATTGGTAATATTTACCGATATTTTACTATGGCTAAACCTAACCTTACTCTCACACAGAACCCTCCCTCTACCGATGCCTAACCTTAACCCCCCCAGTGGTGCCTAACCCTAAAACCCAACCCCGGTGCCTAAACCTAAGACCCCCTCCCCCCCCCCCGGTGCCTAACCCTCCCCTCCCCTGTTGATGCCTAACCCAGCTCCCCCTCCTAAACACTAACCCCCTCCTCTGCCGCAAAGCTATATGTGGGAAGGAAGGTAAATTTCAGCGGTCGGAGGTGCCTGATTAGCAGCAGACATAGTACATTTTGGCACCCGATAGCACTGCAGGTACCTTATGCAATGCCACAATTTACATTTCTGCACTGAAATGCGCTGCGGGCTTGCTCTTTGGGATCCAGCGCAGACGCAGTAGTGGATCTTTGTTTGGGTGAGGCGGAAATAGGACTCACTCCTGCGCAGTAGAGCGGATCCAACGGGTTTGGCTATTTCCGCCTCACCCAAAGGAAGAGCAGCTAGAGCACCTGCACAGGATCCTGGTAGATAATATTTACCTCGCCGCACTTCGGGAGACCCGGACAGGCTAACGGAGGGACGGAGGAGAACGGAGGAAGCCTCGTTAGGATCCAGAGACATCCCCCTCTCGAGGTAAGTATTCCCAGGGGACGTTTTTAAAAAAAAAACAGATTCTCTGTCTGAAGCGAGAATAAATCTCGCTTCAGACCTCATAGTTAGCAGGGGCACGTGTGCTCCTGCTAAAACGCCGCTATCCTGCGGCTTAACGAGGGTCCCTTCACCTCCAAATCCCCCTCCGTGCAGCGGGGGAGCGCTTCCTGGTTGGGGCAGGGCTAACCGCCGCAGCCCTGCCCCACGCGCGTCTGTCAGCGCGTATGTCCGCCTCTCCCCCGCCCCTCTCAGTCTTCCTTCACTGAGAGGGGCGGGGGAGAGGCGTCGATGCGCCGCTGATAGACGCGACTGGAGGCAGAGGTGCAGCCGTTAGCCCTGCCTCCAGGAGCGACCAAGTCTGCGACCAAGTGTTGCAGTGGGGGGTTTGGGGGTGAAGGGACCCCCGTTTAGCGGCGCGATAGCGGCGGTTTAGCAGGGGTACACGTGCCCTGCTAACTATGAGCTCTGAAGCGAGATTTATTCTCGCTTCAGAGTCTCTAAGCAGTTTGAAAGTGGAGCCAAGTTGACAGTGGATTGACCATCGCTACTTTTGTAACAAGGTCTCAATAAACAAAAACCTAGAAATAACGTCTGTAAAATAATAAAATGATTGAGATACTCAGCTTTTCGACAGAATGTCCTTTTTTTTTTTACCCTACTCATATGGAAGAGAATTCCATTAATTTCCTTATGATCAATGAGATGTAAATAACTGAGAGTTGGCAAAAGGATCATGCAAATTCGGAACGATTTGCATCACATGACCATCCCTAAGGAGTCTGTACTGCTGGCAAATTCAATCAACGTGATGAAATCTGCCAGTGTTAGGTTGGCCCCAATACGTGAAGTAGCAATCGCCATAGCCCAGGAGTACAGGGGGCAGCTCGGCTCTAACTTGCTTGCTAATGTTTATCGCAGTATAACATTTGATTGTAAGCTCCTATGATTAAAGTGGTCTAAAACTCCGACATAACATTCAATAAAAATGGGTTTTCCTACTTTTTATTACTCATACAGTTATCATATTTGCTTTTGTGCATAAGTAATATTGTCTGTTTACTAATTACAAGTTTCCAAAGTGTAGTTTATCTTGCCCTGAAAGCTGGCATTGCCTTTTATTCAAACTGCTTTTTATTATATATTAACATCTTCTAATGAGCTATTCTGAACTGTGTTTGTGTGTGTGTGTGTGTGTGTGTGTGTGTGTGTGAAGAACAGAGCGATTCCTAGCGAGAGCTCTTTTTCCCGTTACACTGTGTTTACACACATTGTGACAACATTGGAAAGTAAACAAAGATACTACTGTCATCTCCAGTTTGGATGTGGATTTGAAGCTGAATAGCAGGACTAAGTGCTTTGTTTAACCCTTTCGGTGATGTTCTGCTAAAAAAAAAAAAAGTCTGCGATCGTAGCTTTCAAGCTGTGAGGAATCTTTTAGAGCAAAGTAGAAATGCTGACTTTCAGACCACTTTAAAATAAATACCGAAAAAAGTTTTCTTTATGTAGTCATTTGTTATTTAGAAACTGAGTTTTAGCATTATCACTTTCGTAACTCAGAATCTCATGTTGAGTGTTCCCTCTGATGTCATGCTGGTCTGAGAACTGGTGATGGCTGACAGGCTCATTCATCCCCAGGCTCTGCAAAAAAATTCAAAAGGGACATAAATTTCCAATAGGAAGGGAGGTGATATGGGGTTTCCATGTAAGAATGAACTGCCATATTTTCAGCTTGTGGGAATGGACCACGGAATACTCCTCTGAATTGCACAGTGCACTATGGAATGCTGGGAATACACTATGAGATTTTTTTGAGAGGTAGATGGTTCGATAGATAATTTCCAACATACTTGAGGCCCTGTTCACACCTAGGATCGCAAAAAGCTAGCGATTACCACTAGCGTTTTGCGGGAGTGATTTTTCCGCATTAAATGTTAAAAAAAAAATTACTGGATGAAGTAGCGTTTTGGGAGCGACCGCGATTAGCGGTTCTATACTGAATCGCCAGCAAAACACTGCATGTAACGCGTTTGGGGTTAACGCAAACCGCAAAATGCTGCGATCGCGGCAGTGAGACCACTGCCATAAGATTACATGGGCTAGCGGTTTCTAAAAACCGCTAGCGGTTTGCGGTGAGCTGGAATCGCGCGATTCCAGCTCAAGTGTGAACGAGCCCTTACATTGACTTTATGCCTCACTGCACCTAATGTAACATTAGGAGAACATGCGGCGCGGCTGTTTCGTTCTGTTGCTGCTGGTACGCAACAGCCATTTATACGCGGCCTAAAGGCGGGATCACTCGTGTGTCTGTGTGAAAACGCAGACGATTCCTGGCAAGCATTTCTCCACATGATATGTGCATTTTTCTGTGATTAAAAGCAGACTTTTTTTTACACTAGCCAGTGATTTTCAATGAGGAAACACATGCATTAAGTGGAAAAGTAGTGCAGGTTGTATCTTTTTTAAATGCTATTCAGAATCGCAGATGGCTCCTGAAATCCAGCAGTCTGATAGGAAAGCATAAATAAACTCCTTCGATTTCAAGTTTGACCACTGCCTGTAACCTTGCTAGTTTAATTGGCCAATCTTATTAGACATTGGGATAGGTTAACACTATATTAATTGTTAACACTACATTTCTGAATATTAATCCCAGTCCTTGCCATTAACAGTGTAAGAATAGTTGCAGTTTATATTTTTCCATGTAAAAAAATCTAGTTCTTGGCTCCGCCCACTTTTTGTAACCTTATTACACAGTCACTCAATGACCAAGTTTGTGAGCTTTGGGGTCCTTGACATCAATAATTTGTATTTTCCCAGTGCAATGAAACAAATCTGACTTGTTGTTTGTGGCTCCGCCCCTTTTCTAAATTTGAGCCTCAGTCATCCAGTGACCAACTGTACCAGGTTTGAGGCATCTATTAACAGTGTAAGAATGGCAGCAATTTAAATATTCCCCTCAAAAAGCAACAGGTGAATTTTGATTTGGCTGTTGTAGGCTCCACCCATTTTCCTGAATATTAATCCCAGTCACCCAGTAACTAACTGTGCAAAGTTTGAGAACCCTGCCATTAACAGTGTAAGAATGGCTGCAGCCCACAGATTTGTTTTTGGCTCTGCCCACTTTTTGTAACCTTGACACACAATGTCACTTGTCACTCAATGACCAAGTTTTTCAGCTTTCAGGTTCCTGGCATCAAAAATGTATGAATGGAAGCAGTTTATGCGCCAATGAAATCTGATTGGCTGTTCGTGGCCCCGCCCCTTTAGTGAATTTGAACATTAGTCACCCAATGACCGACTGTAGCAGGTTTTAAGCCTCTGCCATTAACAGTGTAAGAATGGCAGCAGTTTAAATATTCCCCTTGAAAACAGGGGCGTAACTAGAAATCCCGGGCCCCCCCTGCAAAAAAAGATCCGGGGGGGAGACAGGAGGGGTCGCAACATAAGAGGAGAGCGCTTGGCCGCAGATCGGTGGGGAGGGGGGACATTCCCCCCCCCCTCACCTCGGGCTCTCCTCTCAGAGCGCCCCCCTCCTGCAATCAATAGGGGCAGCGGCGGCAGACTGGACACATACCTCCTTAGCGCTGGAGGTCTCCGATCTCTAAGAGCTTCATGTTACTTCCTGTTTACACAGGAAGTAGCATAAAGCACTTACTGATGGGAGACCACCGGTGCTAAGGAGGTATGTGTCCAGCCTGCCGCCGCCCGCCCGCTGCCCATATTGATTGCAGGAGGGGGCACACTGAGAGGAGAGCCCAAGGTGAGGGGGGGGGAATGTCCCCCCTCCCCACCGATCTGTGGCCACGCTCTCCTCTTATGTTGCGACCCCTCCTGCCCCCCAAAGAGTCCCTGAGCGGGCCGTAGGGGGGCCCCGTGCTCCCCACGGGGGCAGGGGTCGCATCCCCTATTGTTACGCCGGTGCTTGAAAATCAATAGGTGAATTTTGATTGGCTGTTGTAGGCTCCACCTATTTTCCTGAATATTAATCCCAGTCACCCAGTGACCAAGTGTGCCAAGTTTGAAAACCCTGCCATTAACAGTTTAAGAATGACTGCAGTTTATAGTTTCCCATTGAAAATGAATGGCTGAAATTTGATTGGCTGTTTTATGCTACACCCACTTTTTCTGGATTTGTAACCTCAGTCACCAAGTGACCAACTGTGCCAAGTTTGGGGACTCTGGCTTGATTACTGTGAGAATGACAGCCTTTTCCATTTTTTCCATTGACATGAATGGGTGAAATCTGATTTGCCGTTTATAGCTCCGCCCAGGTGTGTAGGGGGGCCGTGAGAGCCCCAGAACATATCATCCCAGGTAGTAAGGGATCTGTATACCAAGTTTCGTTCAAATCGGTCAAGCCGTTTTCGAGTGATCGTGGCATATACACATACACGCACACATCCGATTTTATATATATAGATTGGTTCAGGTTGATCTGTTTTTCGATTGTTGTGGAAGTCCTGCTGTTTCCATTTTCCCAGATAGCAGATTGCGTTGCCATTCATTAGGTAAACAGTACGCCTACACGCCAGATGGCTAGCAGACTCTGCAACAAACGCAGGAGCATTATGATAACATGTAATGCCAACGGTTGTGTCTAATGTGAACCTGTTCTTACTAAAGCTATGTACTGCAGTATAAAGATTACTAGAAAATAAATTATGCCTGATAAACACCATGCAATTTCCTGTCAGATCTATGGGTTGAATCAATAATTTCTGATCTACTCCCAATCAGTACCGCACAAAATCGATCCCGTTAATGATCGGAATCAGATCGGGACTAAAGTAAAAATTTGAATTCATATCTCTATGATCAACAGAATAAATATACTTTGCATTTGAATTTGTTTAGGCAAGACCTTAGAAAAAAAGTCCTAAACACACTTGACTAAAGTTGGCTGAGGTGGCCGATAATGAGTATGACCCGATCACTGATGGGCGACATACATCCCAGGTGCAGACACACTTTAAGGCCTCTTTTCCATGGACTGTTAAGCTGTGTGCTCAACAAGCAGTTGCCAGGCAGCAGTGAGCAGTTACCAGGCAGCAGTGAGCAGTTGTGAGAGTTTGAGAGGCATTTTACTGCCTATCAACAGTCCATGGAAAAGAGGCCTTAAAGGGGCACTATGGTGAAAAACTGTACAATTTAAAATATGTGCAAACATATACAAATAAGAAGTACATTTTTTCCAGAGTAACATGAGCCATAAATTACTTTTCTCCTATGTTGCTGTCACTTACTGTAGGCAGTAGAAATCTAACAGAAGCCACAGGGTTTGAACTTGTCCATCTTTGCATAGGGGATTCTTAGCAAGGCTTTTATTCTTTATAAAGATATTTACTAAAAAGGATTTAAACAATGATGCTGGCCAGCTTCCCTGCTCGCTACACAGTTTTTTGGCAGTTGGACAGAGCAACTGCCATTCACTAAGTGCTTTTGAAAATAAAGATATCCCTGAGAATCCCCTATGAAGAGATGGACTAGTCCAAAACCTGTCGCTTCTGTCAGATTTCTACTACCTACTGTAAGTGACAGCAACATAGGAGAAAAGTCATTTATGGCTCATTTTACTCTGGAAAAAATGTACTTCTTATTTGTATATATTTTAAATTTAAAATGTTTCGCCATAGTGCCCCTTTAAAAAGTATATCCCCAAAACATACAAACAAGTGAATTGGTTCCCTCCCAAAATTGGGCTTAGTTTATTTACAATAAGGACAATTGACTATGGTAGGGATTAGATTGTGAGCTCCTCGGAAGGACAGTCAGTGACATGACTCAATGCTCTGTGCAGCGCTGCTGAACATGTCAGTGCTATATACAGGTGAAACTCAAAAAATTTGAATGTCGTGCAAAAGTTCATTTTTTTTAATTAATTTTAAGGGAAACTAATATATGAAATAGGAACCCTTTTCAGGTGTTTTGCATGAATAGGCTCATTACAGTCTGAGACGTTGAGCCTAGCATATTGAACCTTATTATATTCTAATGGTCTGAGAGTTTGATTTTGGGGTTCTCATAAGCTGTACGCCATAATCATCAAAATTATGACAAATAAAGGCTTGAAATATCTCGCTTTGCATGTAATGAGTCAATTTCACATATTAGTTTTACCTTGTAAGTTAAATTACTGAAATAAATACACTTTTGCACGATATTCTAATGTTTCGAGTTTTACCTGTATATACTGTACATAATAATAATAATATGGTAGTGATTAGAGCTCCTCTGAGGACAGTCAGTGACATGACTATGTACTCTGTAAAGTGCTGCGGAAGATGTCAGCGCTATATAAATACAGAAAAATAATGGTTGTACAATAAAGCTGTTTAGTGTATGATCAGCTTAAAGTAAAAATAAAAAGGAAATATTTGCATTTGGCATGGTTTTGTCAATTGATATTATAACAAAATGAACAGCATTGTTCCATTTTCAATGCCCTGGTTCCATCAGTTGTGGGATGTGACATTCCTTTAGAGGTGACAAAGGACAGTCACTTACCTGCAGCTCCTCTTGCTGTACAGGGAGGCTGGAAGTAGCTGCAGTTATCCGTTCAGGACGTACAGGCATGTATGGCACAGATCCTCGCACACCGGCCCCATTCAGCTCGCAGTCTTGTACTATCCTATATACAGCCTCCTAGAGGCGTTCTTGCAGAGCAGCACTGGTGGAGATTGGAGAATCAGCCTCTTGCCTATAAACCACAGACAAAAACTCCACCTTCCCTAATGCACAGCTCTGTATATGTCTCATACAGTCATTTCTTGCTTCAGTTTGTGGTGATGTCTACATCAGCAATTGCAGGCTGGACATATTCGCTGCAGCCTACACAGCTGGGATAGAATGCAATTTAAACTGTGTGTGCATGACCTTTGCCCCTGCGCAGACCATTTGGTTTGAAAGCCAACTGTGAGCTTATTCCTGTGATCACAGCTAGAAGGGATGTGTGAATAAAGTGTATGTAGTGGAGGGAATGGTGGCATAGTGGGCAGGACTGTCTCCTTGCAGCACTTGGGTCCCAAATCCCTAGTGGAAATCTGGGCCAAAACACTATCTGCATGGAGTTTGTATGCTGTCCCCGTGTTTACCGTATGTGCATTTCGTTTGGTTTCACATATATGCTGTGCACTCTGCAATTAAAAAAGTACCAGAAAAAAGTTGAAAAAGTACTGTCAATTAAAAAAAAGTACCAAAAAGAAGGCGAAAAAGTAGTCAAAATTATTCTGAGCATTTTATTACTAACTGGTGGCTTAATAGGCATTTTAGAGGGTTAAACAAAAGTTGTTTTAATTTTTTTTCCTTTCAGTGTAGTGGCAAGTAATTTGATTGTATGTGTGTACCCTGGTTTTCTCAGCTAGCACATAGATAGTGGTCCTGCAAGCATGATACAGCCTTAAAGGGGCACTATGGCGAAAAAAATTAAAAATACAGTATGTGCAAACAAACAAATAAGAAGTATGTTTATTCCAGAGTAAAAAGCCATAAATGACTTTTCTCCTATGTTGCTGTCATTTACAGTAGGTAGTAGAAATCTGACAGAAGCGACAGGTTTTGGACTAGTCCATCTCTTCATGGGGGATTCTCAGGGATTTATTTATTTTCAAAAGCACTTAGTGAATGGCAGTTGCTCTGTCCAACTGCCCAAAAACTGTGTTGGGAGCAGGGCAGCTGGCCAACATCATTGTTTAAATCCTTTTTAGTAATATCTTTATAAAGAATAAAAGCCTTGCTGAGAACCCCCTATGAAGAGGTGGACTAGTCCAAAACCTGTCGCTTCTGTCAAATTTCTACTACCTACTGTAAGTGACAGCAACATAGGAGAAAAGTCATTTATGGCTCATTTTACTCTGGAAAAAAACGTACTTCTTATTTCTTATATTTATTATTATTTATTTATAAAGCGCCAACATATTCCATGGCGCTGTACAATGTAAGAAAACAAACAAGGTACCGGTATACATAATGATACAGACAATGATATACATCAAATATGATCACTAGTACAAAACACAGAACAGGTGATTACAATAGCAAATTTAACATGATGACTAAAATGTATAAATGTATAACAGAGTGCAAGCAATTCAAATAACATTCCATGATACAAAAGGGTGAGAGCCCTGCCCTTGCAAACTTACAATCTCGCAAGGGCAGGGCTCTCACCCTTCTGTCTATGTTTGCACATATTTTACATTTTACAATTTTTCGCCATAGTGCCCCTTTAAGGAACTGCTCGTGTGCAGAATGCTCCCGGCTCCAGGAGTGTGATCTGGGGGTGCGCAAGGTCAGGACTGTGCATGCGCAGTGGCCTGTGACTCAGCTGAGCGGGCCCAGTGATATTTTAACACCATATCAATAAAATACCTTTTTAAGCCACCAGAAAGCAAGAAAACAGTCAAAATAATTTTGACAGTAGTTTTTCTCTTTTTGGTATTTTTTTTTTAATTTAAAGCGAACCTGAACTCAGAACTTCCTCTCTGCTCTAAAAAATAAGCAATGGCATAATAACCTTTAGAGAAAAACATTTTCTTGTTATAGCTAATAGAACTCCTACTGAGATTCTGTAGAGTAGTTGCTCCCTGGTATCCTGGGAGCACAGAAAGGGTTAATCACCGGTATTTACATGTTACCTCAGAATTCGGCAGAGTCGGCAGTCAGCTAACTCCATATTACTACACTAGCTCATTACTTGCTGAGACGGGAGAATTAGACAGGCTGTTCTCTATAAATACACACAGGGTGAATTTCTCTGTGTTCTCCTTGTCTCCTGTGCAAGAGTTCAGGTCCGCTTTAAGTGCATCTTAAACAAAAGATGAACATTTTCCTCCAAGGTGAAAGCTTAGGAGAAAAAGTGAATGGAATAAGGGCAAGTGTGTCTAAAATAAAATAAAATGTTTATTTGATTAAATGAAAGCGGCTTTTACTTTCTCGATGACTCTACTATTTATTTATTTAGTGTGACAATCAACTATATGCACTTTTTTACGTGATTAAAATTCTTGTATACAAATTTCTGCACGATTTTGCAAATTAAAAAGAAAAAGTATTTTTTCAATTTTTTGGTTTCCTGTGTTCTCAGTACATCCCTGATAATTATTTAGATCTGGTAATAGGCTCAGTCGGGTCCGGTATAGATCTTCTGCGCATGTGCGGGCCTCCGTGGGACTCAGACGGGTTTATGCTGCAGGAGGAAGCAGCGGGTGAGTATCAAATCTTTTTTTTAACAGCTCTGGTTTACTTTAAGGGGGCCAGTCCTGAAGGGGTACAGATGTGTCTCAATAAATTAGAATATCATTAAAAAGTTAATTTATTTCAGTAATTCAATTCAAAAAAGTGAAACTCCTGTTGTAGAGATCCCTTACACATAGACTGATATATTTCAAGCATTTATTTCATTTCATTTTGACGAATTTGGCTTATATGAAAACCCAAAATTCAGTATCTGAGAAAATCCGAATATTGCATAAGACCAGTAAAAATGATAATTTTTTTCTTTCCAATCTTTTTTTTTAATTGAAAATTAAAAAAAGAGAAACACAGTAAACAGTACATTAACTCATGTTATTATATACATAACTTGTATAATCAGTGCAAATGGTACATTACTAAGTCAGTACGTAAACATACACGTAATACACATTAACGGGAGAACTGAATGAACAATACCTGTAACTTGTATTAGCGGGGGGAGGGCTGGGGGGTTATGGAGAGTGAGTATGATCCGTAGTTGGTCTAACGTTTAGGGCTTTGAATATCTTGGACATTATAGGGTTGAAATTGGTTGGGGGGTATTAGGGATAGCTTGTTAATTTTAATAGTTGGAGGAGACATCCACCACCCATTAGCTGGACCGTAAAGATGATTTTTAATACAAAAAAGTTGACCTACTGAAAAGTATGTCCATGTACACACTCGATACTTTGTCAGGGCTTCTTTTGTGTGGAGGTGATCAGCCTATGGCACTGCTGAGGTGGAATGGAGGACTATGATGCTTTGATAGAAGCCTTCAGCTCATCTGCATTTTTAGGTCAAGTGTCTCTCATCTTCCTGTTGACAATACCCCATAGACTCTCTATGGGATTTAGGGCAAGCGAGTTTGCTCTCCATTGCCAAGCACAGTGATACCATGGTCAATAAACTAAGTAGTGGTACTTTTTGGCAGTGTGGGCAGGTGCCAACAACTCCTGCTGGACAATGAAATCAGCATCTCCATAAAGCTTGTCGGCAGAGGGAATCATGACATAATCTATGATTTCTTGATAGACAGCTGCACTAACTTTGGACTTGATAGAACACAGTGGGCCAACACCAGCAGATGACATGGCTCCTCAAATCATCACTGAGTGGAGACTTCACACTGGACCGCAAGCATCTCCACCCTTCTTCCAGACTTTAGGAGGTTGATTTCCAAATGAAATGCTAAATTTACTTTCATCTGAAAGGAGGACTTTGGACCACTGAGGATCAGTACAGTCTGAGTCTGTCTCCTGCTTAATGCAGGTAAGAGGCTCCTGACTTTGACTCTGGTTCAGGAGTTGCTTGACACTAGGAAAGCGACAGTAGTAGCCCATGTCCTGGATGCGCCTATGTGTGGTGGCTTTGGAAGCACTGACTCCGGCCGCAGTCCACTCCTTATGAATCTGCTCCAAATGGTTGAAAGGGTTGTGCTCAACAATCTTCTCAAGGCCGCTGTCATCCCTTTTGCTTGTGCACCTTTTTCTGCCACATTTTTTCCTTCCACTCAACTTTGCGTTGATATGCTTGGATACAGCACTCTGTGAACAGCCAACTTCTTTAGCAATGACCTTTTGGGACTTACCCTCTTTGTGGAGGGTGTCAATAACTGTCTTCTGGGCATCTGTCAAGTCAGCAGTCTTCCCCATGATTGTGGGCCTACTAAACCAGACAGAGAGACAGTGACGTCATGTGGGCGGTGCTGGAGAGGTGGACTGCACCATGTGTTACCCGCAGCAGGGATGGCTCCGGGGTCCAGGCTAAAGGGGAAGCTGGTAAATACTACATAAATAAAGAGCTGGCTAGTGCCTGATCTCTCCCGCTTGCTCTTCTTCCTACGGGCAGCTTACAGTTCTGTGTAGAGCCGATAACAGCGTTCAGAAGAGAAGAAAATTCCAGCAGCCCCCCTCCTCTCCAGGAAAGTCAGCACCGCAAGAGGAGAGAGAATGACAGAGCTGTAAAGATGGCGAGGGAAATGAAAGAGATTGCTGGCAGGTGGCTATACTGCCTCTGTGCATGCAGTGTGCGTGATGTGTGTATATGTATGGAGTAAGTGTGTATATGTATGGAGTATGTGTGTAATGTGTGTATATGTATGCAGTATGTGTCTGGTGTGTGTATATGTATGAAGTATGTGTGTAATGTGTGTATATGTATGCAGTATGTGTCTGATGTGTGTATATGTATGGAGTATGTGTGTGATGTGTGTATATGTATGGAGTATGTGTGTAATGTGTGTATATGTATGCAGTATGTGTCTGATGTGTGTATATGTATGGAGTATGTGTGTGATTTTCTCCCTTGGGACTAAAAGCGCTGTGACTCGCATTATGCAGTCTCAAAGGCTATGGAAAAGAGGTGAGTTTTTAGCCTTTTTTTAAAGCTGTCCAGAGAAGGAGCCTCTCTCACTGACTGTGGAAGTGAGTTCCATAGAGTAGGGGCTGCATAGGAAAAGGCCCGAGCACCAAATGTTAAGTGTATCCTGGGAATAACCAGCTTCATCTTGTTGGCAGAGCGGAGGGTGTGTGGAGGGGCATAAAGTTCCAATGGATCCGCTATGTATTTGGGGCCCATGTGGTTTAGAGCCTTGAATGTCAGCAGGCAGATCTTAAAGAGAGTCTGAAGCGAGAATAAATCTCGCTTCAGACCTCAGAGTTAGCAGGGGCATGTGTGCCCCTGCTAAACCGACGCTATCCTGCGGCTTAACGGGGGTCCCTGATCCCCCAAATCCCCTCCGTAATGCGAGGGAGCGCTTCCTGGTTGGGGCAGGGCTAACCGCCGCAGCCCTGCCCCACGCGCGTCTGTCAGCACGAATCTCCGCCTCTCCCCCGCCCCTCTCAGTCTTCCTTCACTGAGAGGGGCGGGGCGGCGATGCGCCGCTGACAGACGCGACTGGAGGCAGGGCTGCAGCCGTTAGCCCTGCCTCCAGGAGCGACCAAGTCTGCGACCAAGTGTCGCAGTGGGGGGTTGGGGGTCAAGGGACCCCCGTTTAGCGGCGCTATTGCGGCGGCTTAGCAGGGGCACACGTGCCCCTGCTAACTTTGAGCTCTGAAGCGAGATTTATTCTCACTTCAGAGTCTCTTTAAAATTAATTCTTCATTTTACTGGCAACCAGTGAAGAGTTTGCAGTACTGGGGTGATGTGTGAGCTGCGGGGGGTATTGGCTAGGAGTCTGGCTGCAGCATTCTGTACTAGCTGTAAGGGGTGCAGAACCTTTTCTGTAGATCCGATGAACAGGGCGTTGCAGTAGGCTAGGTGGGAGGATACAAATGCATGAACCAGGGCAGGTAGGTCTTCAGCTGGGATAAGGTGTTCGATTTTCGCTATATTTCTTAGAGGGAAGAAGGAAGCCTTGACGACAGCTGATACCTGCTGTCTGAGTTTTAGATTTCCATCCAGGATCACCCCAAGGTTTCGTACAGAGTCTTTATACTGTACGGTATCTCCCATAATTGCTAGTTTGAGGCGGTGAGCGTTTTGAACTTTATCCATGTGTGGACCACCTACCACCAACACCTCTGTTTTGTCAGAGTTCAGCCTCAGCCAGCTGGTGTTCATCCAATTTTGTAATTCCACTAGACACGCATTTATGGATGCTGATGGGTCTTGTGTGCCAGGCTTGAAGGACAGATACAGTTGTGTGTCAGCTGCATAACAATGGTATCCTAGGCCATAGTTCTGGATTATTTTGCCCAGTGGGAGCATGTAGACTGCAAAGAGTAATGGTGATAGTACAGAACCCTGTGTAGTATGTGTGTGATGTGTGTATATGTATGGATTATGTGTCTGATGTGTGTATATGTATGGAGTATGTGTCTTTATATAGATGGAGTAGGCGTATTAATATATGGATGGAGTAGGCGTGTGCTGTGTGTATGGAATAGGTGTGTGATGTGTGTATATGTATGGAGTAGGTGTGTGATTTGTGTATTTGTATGGAGTAGGTGTGTGCTGTGTGTATATGTATGGAGTAGGCATGTGATGTGTGTATATGTATAGAGTAGGCATGTGATGTGTGTATATGTATAGAGTAGGCGTGTGATGTGTGTATATGTATGGAGTATGTGTGTGATGTGTGTATATGTATGGAATATGTGTGTGCTGTGTGTATTTGTATGGAGTAGGTGTGTGATGTGTGTGTATATGTATGGAGTATGTGTCTGATGTGTTTATATGTATAGAGTAGGTGTGTGATGTGTGTATATGTATGGAGTATGTGTCTGATGTGTGTATATGTATAGAGTAGGTGTGTGATGTGTGTATTTGTATGGAGTATATGTGGGATGTGTGTGTATCTATATGGAGTATCACATAGCCACATATTCCATATTATGCCACTGTGCATACAGTGTATGTGCTGTGTGTAAATGTATGGAGTATGTGTGTGTATCTATATGGAGTGAGCATATATATATATATATATATATGTGAGCATGTAGGTGGTATGTGAGCATGTAGGACCTACAGTGTAGGTGATGTCTATATGTGTATGGAGTATGTGTGTGAGTGTGTATGTGAGTGTGTATGTGAGTGTGTGTGTGTGTGAGTGTGGTGAGTGTGTGAGTGTGTGTGTGTGTGTGTGTGTGTGTGTGTGTGTGTGTGTGTGTGTGTGTGTGTGTGTGTGTGTGTGTGTGTGTAGTATTCATATATAGGGAGTATGTGTGTCACAGTCACACCCAGCCACACAATCCCACAGTCATACCCAGCCACAAAATTACACAGCCACCCAATCCCACAGCCACGCAATCTCACAGTCCTACCCAGCCACACAATCCTACAGTCATACCCAGCCATACAAACCCACAGCCACACAATTCCACAGTCATACCCAGTCACATAATCACACAGTCTTACCCAGCCATATAACTGCACAGTCATACCCAACCACACAATCCCACAGCCACACAATCTCACAGCCTGGCCATACCCAGCCACACGATCCCACAGCCATACCCAGCCACATGATCCCACACTCACACCCAGCCACACAATGATACAGTAGTCACACCCAGCCACACAATCACACAGTTACACCTAACCACGCAATTACACAGTCACACCCAGCCACGCAATTACACAGTCACAGCCAGCCATGCAATTACACAGTCACACCCAGCCACGCAATCACACAATCACACCCAGCCATGCAATCACACAGTCACACACAGTCACACCCAGCCACATAATCACACAGTCACTCAATCCCACCGTCATACCCAGCCACTCAAAACCACAGTCACACAATCACACAGCCTAGTCAGCTACACAATCACAAAGTCACACCCAGCCACACAATCACACAGTCCCACCCAGCCACACAGCCATACCCAGCCACACAATCACACAGCCATACCCAGCCACACAATCACACAGCCATACCCAGCCACACAATCACACAGCCATACCCAGCCATACAATCACACAGCCATACCCAGCCACACAATCACACAGCCATACAATCAGTCACACAGCCATACAGCCACACAATCACACAGCCACACAATCACACAGTCACACCCAGCCACACAATCACACAGTCACACCCAGCCACACAATCACACAGTCACACAATCAGAGCAGGGACAAGGTCCTCCAGCACCCAAGGCTGAGACACCAAAGTGCGCCCCTCCATGCCTCCCACCCCAGCCGTCACACACTGATTGCTATTAGACTAAGAGGGCCACAGGTCCCACAACCTCCCCAACACCTTAATATCTAGTTATCTGGCTTGCAGTCACTGCTATGTATCCCCTTTTCTTATTTCTTTCTGCTTCATACACAATTAGGAATGACAACTGAATGAATTGTGCGCCCCCTACTACACTGCGCCCTGAGGCTGGAGCCTCTCCAGCCTATGCCTCGGCCCGGCCCTGCACACAATTATACAGCCATACCCAGCCACACAATCACTGGCGTAGGGCCCGCGGTCGCAGGGGTCACCGTGGCGACCGGGCCCGCCTCCTGAAGAGGCAGGGGAGGGGCCCGGGCCCCAGGGGCTGTGTGTTGGAGGACCCGGGTCGCCCGCTCTAGTCGCCGCTCGCTCCCTCCCTCTAGCCGTCAGACCTCGATCAGGCGGCGCCGCGGCGACCAATAGTGCAGGCGCTAGGACCCAGCGCCCGCACTGATATGCGGCAGTGACATCACTTTCGCATATAGAGCGTGTGCGTCCGGCGCCCGCTCTTACTGGTCGGGTCGCCGCTGATCCTGAGGTTTGACACGCCGCAGCCTGCAAGGTAAGGGGGAAGCGGTGGCTGGGCGGGCTCCCTGTCACTCACTGGCTAAAGGGGCTCCCTGTCACTCACTAGCTCAAGGGGCTCCCTGTCACTCACTCACTGCCTAAAGGGGCTCCCTGTCACTCACTCACTGCCTAAAGGGGCTCCCTGTCACTCACTCACTGCCTAAAGGGGCTCCCTGTCACTCACTCACTGCCTAAAGGAGCTCCCTGTCACTCACTTACTGCCTAAAGGGGCACCCTGTCACTCACTCACTACCTAAAGGGGCTCCCTGTCACTCACTCACTACCTAAAGGGGCTCCCTGTCCCTCACTGCCTAAAGGGGCTCCCTGTCACTCACTCACTGCCTAAAGGGGCTCCCTGTCACTCACTCACTACCTAAAGGGGCTCCCTGTCACTCACTCACTACCTAAAGGGGCTCCCTGTCACTCACTGCCTAAAGGGGCTCCCTGTCACTCACTCACTACCTAAAGTGGCTCCCTGTCACTCACTCACTACCTAAAGGGGCTCCCTGTCACTCACTGCCTAAAGGGGCTCCCTGTCACCCACTCACTGCCTAAAGGGGCTCCCTGTCACTCACTGCCTAAAGGGGCTCCCTGTCACTCACTGCCTAAAGGGGCTCCCTGGCACTCACTCACTACCTAAAGGAGCTCCCTGTCACTCACTGCCTAAAGGGGCCCCCTGTCATTCACTGCCTAAAGGGGCTCCCTGTCACTCACTGCCTAAAGGGCTTATTATGTGCATTTACTGGTGAAAAGCGGTCTCTTATTATGTGCATTTACTGGTGAAAAGCTGTCTCTCATTATGTGCATTTACTGGGGAAAAGCTGTCTCTTATTATGTGCATTTGCTGGGGAAAAGCTGTCTCTTATTATGTGCATTTACTGGTGAAAAGCGGTTTCTTACTATGTGCATTTACTGGTGAAAAGCGATCTCTTATTATGTGCATTTACTGGGGAAAAGCTGTCTCTCATTATGTGCATTTACTGGGGAAAAGCTGTCTGTCATTACGTGCATTTTCTGGTGAAACAGTGTCTCTTATGTGCATTTAGTGGGGAAATTTTGTCAGTAAAAATAATCTTTGTCAGTAAATTTTTAGGTATTTGTCAGTAAAAAATAACATGAAAGGTTGGCTACACTGGCAGGCTGCGCAGCGCAACGGGAAAGATACAGGCAGCCCACCTCACGCTTGGGCTTGGCGTAGGGAGGAGCCGACGACAGCGAGCGAGAGTAGGGTGGCCGCAGGCAGCCATAAATACGCAGTGTGTGACTGTGTCGCACTCGCAGAACCTCTCAGCCTGCGTCAGTCCAGAGACTAGCAGACTCGCAGGCAGCCAAAGCCAGCCAGGAGCAAGCCCATGGAAGAGGGGTAGGAATGGGGTATCACATGCATGCGTAAAGAGGTGGAAGGTGTGGGTGTGATTAGGCAGGACATGGGTGTGGTTATGTGGTTGGGCGCGGTTAATTTAAACACTCCCATAGGCGCCAGAGAAAATCTTGCACCCAGGTGCCAGGCACCCCAGGCTCACCCCTGATTGCCTGGGTATGCTTGTTGTGTTGGTCCTATAATCTGTCCAGGGAATTTATGCTTTATAATGTAGCATTTTATTGCAGTGTTTTTAGTATTCTGGAGTGTTTAAGCACTTGTATTATTATCCTATATAAGTGTGAAGTTTAATTAGGCATGTTTGTATAATACAAATTGGTATTACCAGTCAGCTTTGTGACCCAGTGCTAAGGTGTGTGTGTGCGTGCGTGCGTGTCAGTCAGCAGCAGTGTGTGTGTGTGTGTGTATATATATATATATGTGCGTGTTGGCAGCAAAGTTTTTAAACGTAAGTGTGAGCCGGGCCTTATGCTGGGAATACACGGGTTGATTCTGGGGCTCGATTCTGCGCCCAATCGTTTTTGCCACTCAAATCTGTGGGCGATTCTCTTATTTTCCGCTTGTTTTTCTTATCTTTTTCCATTGTACCTAATGCAGAATCGAGCGGCAAAACGATCGGACGTGTCGGAAATTATCTATCGAGCCATCTTATCAGCTCAGAATCGAGCCGTGTATTCCCAGCACTAGGCTCGGGCTGATCTCTGCTACTTTCAATGTGTACAGTATAAGCTGTTATTCTGTGCCTGTACTGATAGTAAACTAGCTGCAGTGTGTACTGATCTCTTCTACCTCCAGTATGTACAGTATAAGCTGTTACTCTGTGCCTGTACTGATAGTAAACTAGTTGCAGCGTGTGCTGATCCTTGCTACCTCCAGTATGTACAGTATAAGCTGTTACTCTGTGCCTGTACTGATGGTAAACTAACTGCAGCGTGTGGTGATCTCTGCTGCCTCCAGCATGTGCAGTATAAGCTGTTACTCTGTGCCTGTACTGATAGTAAACTAGCTGCAGTGTTTGCTGATCTGTTACCTCCTGTATGTACAGTATAAGGTGTTGCTCTGTGCCTGTACTGACAGTAAACTAGCTGCAGTGTGTGCTGATCTGTTACCTCCTGTATGTACAGTATAAGGTGTTGCTCTGTGCCTGTACTGACAGTAAACTAGCTGCAGTGTGTGCTGATCCCTGCTACCTCCAGTATGTACAGTATAAGGTGTTGCTCTGTCCCTTTAGGGCTAGTTTCCACTAGAGCGAATCTGCATGCGTTTCCTGCATGCAGATTAGCTCAAACAATACTAGTGGATGGCGCCGTTTCCACTTGTCAGGAATTCTGTGCGGCTCGCTCTGCAGAAAAAATCTGCACAGCAGAGCCGTCATAATTTGCACGCCGCACACCCGCACGCGAATCGTCGGTCATGTAACTAAATAGGAAAACCGCAAGCACTTGAGTCTTGCGGTTTTCCCGGCGTTTCCGCACGCGATTTTGTTAAAAAACCCATGTCAATGCATTGACATGGTTAAAATCGCGTTGTTAAAATCGCGAACGATTCCGCGTGAAAATCTGCATGAAAACGTCAACGAATCCGCAACCGTATGCGGATTCGTTGACGTGTTTTCCGCGAGCAAATCGCGCCGCACAAGTGGAAACGTACCCTTACTGATTGTAAACTAGCTGTTTTTTATGTACAGTATTAGCTGTAAAGCCTGGTACACACATACAATTTTGAATAGACAATTTTACTACTTATAATGAGAGCCCAGCTCTGTTCACAGTATTCAAAGTCTCTTGGCCCTCATACTACATGCAGTGGTAAAATTGGTCAGTGATTGACCAATCAAAATTGAATGTGTGTATGCATCTTTATTCTATGCCTATCCTGATAGTAATCTATTTAATTAAAGGCATCTTGCTACTAATTGCCCTATTTCCTCTGGGTGCTGCGTATGTCTGCAAATTGAACGTGGCACCCATGCTGCTGCAAAGCTGAATTGATATAGCCATGCCATGCACAGCTATAGGGATTCGGATATGTGTGTGCGTACAATCACACAGCCATACCCAGCCACACAATCACACAGGCACACAATCACACAGCCATACCCAGCCACACAATCACACAGTCACACCCAGCCACACAATCACACAGCCATACAGTCACACAATCACACAGCCATACCCAGCCACCAGTGTTGCCAACTCATCCCTTTAATTACTGACATCTAAGTTATACAGGTTCTGGAGCTACTTACACATAATCAGTGCCTTAACTGCATCTACCTAGCCACAAAACCTGTTTAATTCATGTGTGTCAGTAATTAAAGGGATGAGTTGGCAACACTGCCAGCCACACAATCACACAGTCACACCCAGCCACTCAATCACACAGTCACACAATCCCACTTTCATACCCAGTCACACAATCCCACAGTTTTACCCATCCACAGTCACACAATCCCAGTCAAAGAGCCATACCCAGCCACACAATCATACAGCCATAACCAGCCACACAATCACACATTCATACTCAGCCACACAATCACACAGCCATACAGTCACACAATCACACAGCCATACCCAGCCACACAATCACACAGCCATACCCAGCCACACAATCACACAGTCACACCCAGCCACACAATCACACAGTCACACCCAGCCACACAATCACACAGTCACACCCAGCCACACAATCACACAGTCACACCCAGCCACACAATCACACAGCCACACAATCACACAGCCATACACAGCCACACAATCACACAGCCATACACAGCCACACAATCACAGTCACACCCAGCCACACAATCACACACAGACACACAATCACACAGTCACACCCAGCCACACAATCACACAACCATACAGTCACACAATCACACAGCCACACAATCACACAGTCACACCCAGCCACACAATCACACAGTCACACAATCCCACTTTCATACCCAGTCACACAATCCCACAGTTTTACCCATCCACACAGTCACACAATCCCAGTCAAAGAGCCATACCCAACCACACAATCATACAGCCATAACCAGCCACACAATCGCACAGCCATACAGTCACACAATCACACATTCATACTCAGCCACACAATCACACATTCATACTCAGCCACACAATCACACATTCATACTCAGCCACACAATCACACAGCCATACCCAGCCACACAATCACACAGTCACACCCAGCCACACAGTCACACCCAGCCACACAATCACACAGCCATACCCAGCCACACAATCATACAGCCATACCCAGCCACACAATCATACAGTCACACCCAGCCACGCAATCACACAGTCACACCCAGCCACGCAATCACACAGCCATACCCAGCTACACAGTAACACCCAGCCACACAATCACACAGCATATACAGCCACACAATCCCACAGCCACAGTTTTGCTGTGGGACTCTATTATTTGTATTGATGCTCCTGAGTGTTATTAGATTAGCATTTCCCACTATTGAAGCTTGAAGTCAGGCCTTGTCCTCAGAGTGAGTGCACAGCACCTCTGTCCATGTGACGCAGGTTTTGTCCTGTTTCCACTTTCATTCCTGTCCACATTAGAGGAATCACTTCCATGTGAGGAACTGTGCAAGTGATGTAGGAAGAGGTAATGAGAGCAGCAGGTGGTTAGAGGTAAACATAAACATGTGGTATAATGGAGGCTCTCTGACATGCAAGTGTCACATTGCATTCTGCCTGTGCTGGAGTACATATGCCACCGGTATAAGTTTCCAGATACGCTGGCTGGTCTTATCCCAAGACACATGGGGGGCCTGATGCAGTAAACTGCTGTAATCTTGCCCTGCACAGACACCGCACAGCACAGACATTGCAGAATAATGTCTGTGCAGTGTGCATGCCAAAATTCCTCTGCATGACTTAAAGAGACACTGAAGCGAGAATAATTCTCGCTTCAGAGCTCATAGTTAGCAGGGCACGTGTGCCCCTGCTAAAACGCCGCTATCCTGCGGCTAAACGGGGGTCCCTTCACCCCCAAACCCCCCCCCCCCCGCAAAATCAACGACCAAATTGGTCGTAGATTTTGCTGCTGCTGAAGGCAGGGCTAACGGCTGCAGCCCTGCCTTACAGCGCGTCTATCAGCGGCGCATCGCCGCCTCTCCCCCGCCCCTCCCAGCGAAGGAAGACTGAGAGGGGCGGGGGAGAGGCGGAGATATGCGCTGACAGACGCGCGTGGGGCAGGGCTGCGGAAGCGCTCCCCCGCTGCACCGAGGGGGATTTGGGGGTGAAGGGACCCCCGTTAAGCCACGGGATAGCTGCGTTTTAGCAGGGGCACACATGCCCCTGCTATCTATGAGGTCTGAAGCGAGATTTATTCTCGCTTCAGACTCTCTTTAAAGGGATACTGTAGGGGGGTCAGGGGAAAATGAGTTGAACTTACCCGGGGCTTCTAACGGTCCCCCGCAGACATCCTGTGTTGGCGCAGCCACTCACCGATGCTCCGGCCCCGCCTCCGGTTCACTTCTGGAATTTCAGACTTTAAAGTCTGAAAACCACTGCGCATGCGTTGCCGTGTCCTCGATCCCGCTGATGTCATCAAGAGCGCACAGTGCAGGCCCAGTATGGTCTGTGTCTGCGCAGTACACTCCTGGTGACATCAGCGGGAGCGAGGACACGGCAACGCAGGCGCAGTGGTTTTCTGACTTTAAAGTCTGAAATTCCAGAAGTGAACCGGAGGCGGGGCCGGAGCATCGGTGAGTGGCTGCGCCAACACAGGATGTCTGCGGGGGACCATTAGAAGCCCCGGGTAAGCTCAGCTCATTTTCCCCCGACCCCCCTACAGTATCCCTTTAAAGGATATCTGAGCTGAAATGTAAAAATTTTATTTTTACTTACCTGGGGCTTATTCCAGCCCCTAGCAGTCTATGTGGTCCCTCGCTGCAATTCTGTTCAGTGTTGCACAATCAGGCCAACATCTGTTTTTCTACTTGTCTGCCCTCTTTTCTTTCTTACTTACCCAGCTATCTTCCCTTTACCAGTGGCACTTTAGTTTTTTAAACCACTCTGGGTCACCATCTATTAATATTGAAATGTTGGCAGGTTCTAATGCCTCAGGATATGTGAAATATATAATATACTGACACTGTTTGAGTTTGCTGTATCTGACACAAGCCAGTTACAAGGCTTTTGCTTGACACAGGGGGAGATTACAGCTGCCCAGAATCCCCCCTCAGACCAGGGCCAGTGCAGTGTCTGGGGATAGGCACAAGTTGAGACACCAGAATATCTGCAGGTATCCTACAGCTCACAGCACTGCCCGCTTTCTTTCCCTGCCACAGTTGACTTTGGATGGAGCAGCAGCATGTGTACAGAGTATGGAGCAGCAGTGTGTGTACAGAGCATGGAGCAGCAGCGTGTGTACCGAGCATGTAGCAGCAGTGTGTGTAGAGCATGTAGCAGCTGCGTGTGTACAGAGTATGGAGCAGTGGTGTGTGTACAGAGCATGGAGCAGCAGCGTGTGTACAGAGCATGGAGCAGCAGTGTGTGTACAGAGCATGGAGCAGTAGCGTGTGTACAGAGCCTGGAGAAGCAGCATGTGTACAGAGCATGGAGCAGCAGCATGTGTACAGAGCATGTAGCAACAGTGTGTGCACAGAGCATGGAGTAGCAGCGTGTGTACAGAGCATGTAGCAACAGTGTGTGCACAGAGCATGGAGTAGCAGCGTGTGTACAGAGCCTGGAGAAGCAGCGTGTGTACAGAGCATGGAGCACCAGCGTGTGTACAGAGTATGGAGCAGCAGCATTTGTACAGAGCATGGAGCAGCAGCATGTGTACAGAGCATGAAGCAGCAGTGTGTGTAAAGAGCAGGGAGCAGAAGTATGTGTACAGAGCATGGAGCAGCAGCTTGTGTACAGAGCATGAAGCAGCAGTGTGTGTAAAGAGCAGGGAGCAGAAGTATGTGTACAGAGCATGGAGCAGCAGCGTGTGTACAGAGCATGGAGCAGCAGCGTGTGTACAGAGCATGGAGCAGCAGCGTGTGTACAGAGCATGGAGCAGCAGCGTGTGCACAGAGCATGGAGCAGCAGCTTGTGTACAGAGCATGAAGCAGCAGTGTGTGTAAAGAGCAGGGAGCAGCAGCGTGTGTACAGAGCATGGAGCAGCAGCGTGTGTACAGAGCATGGAGCAGCAGCGTGTTTACAGAGCATGGAGCAGCAGCGTGTTTACAGAGCATGGAGCAGCAGCGTGTTTACAGAGCATGGAGCAGCTCTGGGGAACTTAACCTTTCCGGTGGTATAATTAATGCGGATTTTAGGGTCTTTTCGGAATGTTTCAGTCTCTAAACTAGGAAAAAATCATGCTGCCAGAAAGCCAGCCGCAGCCCCAGCACTCACTCACCTCCCTGGGCTCCAGCACTACAATTTTCCCTCTGTCCTCCGGGTGGCGCTGACGGCGATCTCACCAGAGTGATTCAAAATCTCAGAGGAAGTAGAATGGCTGTCTGCGTCTGGATCCCCCGGGAGGAGAGTAGAAATGCCCGCTGCGCTCCATGGCACTGGATTGAGCTCCCGGTGGTTAACCCCATCTGCTGGGCTCTCTCCCACGCCACCATCCTCAGCCTTCTCCTATATCGGGTCCCGATACTTCAGCCTGAGTGATCCAAGGTTTAAAAAAAAAAAAGATCCACTTACCTGGGGCCTCCTCCAGCCCCTGGCAGCCGTCCTGTGCCCTCGCCGCAGCTCCGGTGGCTCGCGGTCTTCCTCGCCGGCTCAGCCGACCTCACCAGGTAGGGTTCCGGGACGGCTTCCTCTGCACTCGACTGCGCGGGTCACGTGGTCCTGCCGACGTCATCTGGACAGTACTGCGCAGTGACCCGTGCGGTGGAGCGCAGAAGAGGCCAACCCGGAATCCGACCTGGCGAGGTCGGCTGTGCCGGCGAGGAAGACCGGGAGCCACCGGTGCTGCGGCGAGGGCACAGGACGGCTGCCATGGGCTGGAGGAAGCCCCAGGTAAGTGGATACTTTTTTTTTTAAACCTTGGATGTGTCCTTTAAGAGAAGTGCGCTCTTTGCGTATCTCTCCAGCAACCGTAGAGGGCACACTTCTCTTGCGTAGACTGGCTGAAGTAATGTGACCCAATACCGGCGGAGGAGAAGGCTGAGTACGCTGGTGAGATCCGTGCAGATGGAGCTGGAGGAAGCCCCAGCTATGTATAAAACTTTTGATGAACGTCAGCTCTGGTACATAAGGGCTCAAACCCACTAGCAGCCTTTTCTAAGCGCTTGTGATTTGTAAAAGCTCTTGCTAATGCAAGTATATAAGCTGAGGAGAGGGCCTTTGCAATGGATGAGTGGGAATCCAGCGTGCGTAACCAGGTAATAGGAGCCCACTGTGAATGCTTTGCACTCCGTTACATAACCTCACTATCATATTAAACCATTGAATGTTGCATTGTCGGAGCTTTTGCATCTTGCTGGGTGTACCACTTCCTTCCTGAGTTCCCCCCAAAATTAACTAAATTAAGATATTTCTTTTAACTTGCAGTGCGTTTCGTTCCTATTTCACGTATGCTCGGCGACCACAACACATTCGTTTTCACTTTGCGTATTTACTTTGGGTTTCGCATTTGCTGCTGCAGCTTTTTGCAGAGAGCTGAGAGGATGAGGTCTACACACATTAATAAAACCATACGTCTCTGTCACGTTCTCAGAGTATCAGTTAAAGGGGAACTCCGGGTAATAAACAATGCATACAAAAAAAATTATATGCCTCGAAATCCAAAGTTCAAAGTCAACCTGATCCAAGGATCAGGTCAAAAAAGGAAATACTTACCCAGGGCCGGTTCTAAACTTTCTGTTGCCTGACGCAAACTTTGGAGAATGCCCCGCCCATAACAGAAACATTGCTATGCAGCATGTAAAAGTTTTTAAAAGGCAGAACATATAAAATGTATAGTTGCTTATGTCTATGAAATATTATAGAGATCTCCTATAGAAATCCAAAAAGACTTACATAGTGGTGCGTTGAAGTACGGTGTAACGGCAGCTTTGTAATGCAGCTTACCGCACTGCAATGTACCATCTATAGCGATGTTCACAGTGTGGCAAGAGAATTCCGGTACTGCAAATGCGGTATGGTAACGTACTGCATGCAGTGCATTACTGCAAAACGTGCATGTTTGGTGCAGTGAAGCATACTTTTAATTGACTGTATGCTTCACTGTATGCGAAGAAACACGTAGTGCATTAGGATTTTTTTGTTCCATTGCACTACTGGTATTGGGCTCCCGGCGGCTAGCCCCATCCACAGGGATCGCTCCTACGCCGCCGTCCTCAGCCTTCTCCTCCTCCGGTATCGGGTCTCGTTACTTCAGCCAGTTGCAGCCAGTCTGACTTAAGAGAAGTGTGCTCTTTGCGCATCTCTCCAGCAGCCGCTGGAGAGATACGTAGAGTGCGCATTTCTCTTGCGCAGACTGACCACGACTGGCTGAAGTAACAGGACCCGATACCGGAGGAGGAGGTGCATGCAGTGCATTACTGCAAAAGTGCATGTTAGGTGCAGTGAAGCATACTTTTCATTGACTGTATGTTTCACTGTATGCGAAGCAACATGTTGGACCACATCACGGAGGATCATTACGATCCCCAATGACTTTTGCAGTAATTTTCAGTGATCGTATACTGTAAACAGTTGGTTACACGATCATTTGTTTTCCCGGTTGCCAACGACGCTTCCAGATTTGGTCAGATGGCTTGGGGAACGATCGTTCATTGGCAGAGATCCCCGATCCATCTGGCTGTTATGTAGCTTTAGGAACAAGGAACATGACTATCAGATGAGCGATACAACTCAACGTTGTATACAATAGGTATCCTTAGAGTTAAATGGTCATTTTATAGGTCTGTGCACATTAGAAATGAATGTGGTCATGCTGACCTATAGAGTGAGAGGTTATTACCATAAAACAGATAAAGGCATGGACACCTCTGTTCCTTATATCTTTGTAGTGATACTGATGTCAGCCACAGTCATTTGGTAGATCCAAAATCAAAACAGGAGACACAGACAATGACGTGTTCATCCAATCTTTTAATGGCAGTATCTGTTGTATCCCTGCGTGCAGATTGTGAAATAAATTACAATGAGAAAATAGTGTATGTGACGAGGGAGGATTTGGCGAGGGGGGGGATTTGCACTTCGGAGCCCTTGGCCTGAACGGGGGGGGGGGGGGGGGGCTGAAGGAAGTCCCAGGTAAGTATAAATGCTTTTATTTAATTCGTCTCAGGTACACCTTAAAAGGAAATAATTATGACAAGCCTCCATATGTCTCCCAACTTGGGTTGTTAACCCCCCCCCCCAGGTATCAGAATGAAGTAGTGTGGTGCACCCCACCCTCAGTATTAGAATAAAGCCTCCTCTCCGCCAAAATAATAGATGATGTATCCTCCGCAGAAATAAGTATTAAGTAGCCTTATGCCTTTGCTTGCTTAGATGACCCCTACTGAGTGGGTCCTATTATTGAACTGCAGTTCCAAGTAGCTGAATGGCAAGCTCATCCCCCTCTGATATCATACACCAGACTCTGCACCAGTGCAGATGCATAGCTACCAACTGTCCCTCTTTTGGGAGCCCTGTCCCTCTGTCCCTCTTTCTCCATCATTTGTTCCTCTTTCAGGACTTTGTCCCTCTTTCTATGTAAATATGCAGTACAGACCAAAAGTTTGGACACACCTTCTCATTCAAAGAGTTTTCTATTTTCATGACTATGAACATTGTAGATTCCCACTGAAGGCATCCAAACTATGAATTAACACATGTGGAAGTATAGTACATAACCAAAAAGTGTGAAACAACTGAAAATGTGTCATATTCTAGGTTCTTCAAAGTAGCCACCTTTTGCTTTGATTACTGCTTTGCACACTCTTGGCATTCTCTTGATGAGCTTCAAGAGGTAGTCACCTGAAATGGTCTTCCAACAGTCTTGAAGGAGTTCCCAGGGAGCGATCAGGCTAGAGGGGGCTTTTTTCCTATTCATCTCTGGTACACTGTAACAGCAGTGTAAAGGTGCCCATACATAACAATAACATTTCTATAGTGCTTTTCTCCCATAGAACTCAAAGCGCTTATGACTGGAATACCACTTTAAACTAACCTAAAAAAAATAAAAATACCACAAACATCACGTTTCGCTTGCAAACACCTGTGGAAAATAAGACTTGGTCTGGGATAATTCACCGCGGTCATTTGGTAAATGGCAGATGAATTGGCCACTGTAAAGATCTGCCATATTTATGAAGTCAGTGCATGTTTTAGGCTCAGTTACAATGGCCATATTGGCCACAGCCTGCAGCCTATCAGAATCCTCCTCTGACTCAGTGTCATTGGCAACCAGTAGGTTCATCTGTTTGAACAGACCGAAATCCAGTTGGACGCTGGGGTTAAGAAACAAGCCATCACTCTTACTTGGGATGTCCAGTAAGTTCTCCACGCTAACAGCGCCATCACGGGCGTCTGTGAAATGGGAGGAGCTGCAGTATGTATCCTGCCTTCGGAAGATGGTTGGAAGAGGTTGAGGTCGATAGTCCCCTGTGTCCTCCTCCATACCAACAGAGGCTATAGAAGGAAGAAGAGAAGTCCCATCGTCCTGGTTGATGGCTGGGATGTAAGGATCGGGCTGCAAGGGTTCTTGAATGTCCAGTTGGACGCTGGAGTTGCGAAACAAGTCATCGCTCTTGCTTGGGTTGTCCAGTAAGTTCTCCACGCTGACAACTCCATCATGGGTGTTCACGAAGTGAGAGTGGCTGCAGTATGTATCCTGTCTTTGGAAGATGGCTGGAAGAGGTTGAGGTCGATAGTCCCCTGTGTCCTCCTCCATACTAACAGGGGCTATAGATGGAAGAAGAGGCGTCCCCTCATCTTGGTTGATGGCTGGGATGTACTCCAGGATCACGTTGGGTTCTTGAATGTCTATGATTTCCGGGTCATTGTATAATGGGTTGATAAAAATGTGTGGCTCATCCATCTGCGCCTGTACAGAGAAAGACGGATACATTTTATTTATTATATGGCCTATTAAAGCATACCTGAAGTGGCATGAAGAGAAAAATATTGGTACATATAGTGGAAGCAGGAAATTGGGGAGCCGCCAATGAAGTTAGGCACTCATGCTAATATCGGTAAATTATGCATATTTGAACACCCGCCCACTATGCAAATAGCAGGCGCAAGGCCAGATTTTTCATAGGGCACATGCCTACAAGCGCCTGATGATGGAAAGACGGCTCACTCCCCTCCCCAAGTGCCTCTCTCCCTCCTTCCCTATGAAGAGTCCTGATGTAAGAATAAATAAGGTTACTCACCCTGCTCTCAGCATCCCACTGACAAAATCTCCCTTGTTGCTACTTAATACTGAGGGTACCTCTGGCTACCTAATGCAAAGGGGCACCTGTAGCTACCAAGAATGGGCAAGGGAAGTGAGGGAGAACTGACAGCTGGGCCAGCCAGCATACTTGTATTGCGGTTCAGGGGTTTGTAAGTTTATGGTGGGCGAGGTCTAGGGTGCCAAGACATCTGTGCCTATAGGCTCCTGTGATGTAAATGTCGCTATCTTATCGGGCACATTGGTGGGGGGATTGGTTAGTGTAAGAAACTCCTAAGGTGTCTGTTATTTTATCATTTACAGCGATGAGTATGGTAATGGGGGGGGGAGGGGTTTAGGGTTTGGCATCATGTGGGGGTAAGTTAGGTTTGGGCAACATTGAGGGTCAGTTACGGTTAAGCATCAGTGTGTAGGAATCAGTTGGTTGGAGGGGTCAGTTAAAGGAAACCCGAGGTGAGAGGGATAGGGAGGCTGCCATATTTATTTCCTTGTAAACAGTGCCAGTTGCCTGGCAGTCCTGTTGATCTTCTGGCATAAGAAGTGTCTGCGTCAAAACCCTGGAACAAGCATATAGCTAATCCAGTAAAACCTGAGTCAGCTGAGTTAGAGTACCTGATCTGCTGCATGCTTGTTCAGGGTTTATGGTTAATAGTATTATAGGCACTTGATCAGGAGGACTGCCAGCCAAATGGTATTGTTTAAAAGGAAATAAATATGGCAGCCTCCATATCCCTCTTACCTCGGGTTCCCTTTAAGGCTAGGCATCGGTGGGGGGGATTGGTAAGGGTTAGGCATCTGCAGAGTGGATCAGGCACTTTAATGTGCTCCAGCCTGTGAGCGGAACTCACAGGGATTGTGTTCACATTCCGCCGCACATACAGCCCCGATGTCACCCACCTGTATGGGGTGGGGGAAGCCATCACCACTTAGCTCTGCTCAAGTTATTGTCTATCGTAGTATGGATACAGAGGCGCCAAAAGGATAAAATAATGTAAAAAGTTTAAAGCTTGAGGAGGCAGTGGTGGACTTACCTCCTCAAAGCAGACACAGAAATTGCCAATGTATTTGTCAAATACAATAAGTATGTAAATAAACTTGTTGCATTTGACAAATACATTGGCAATTTTTGTGTCTGCGGAGTCCACCACTGCCTCCTCATGCTTTAATCTTTTTAGATTATTTTATCCTTTTGGCACCTCTGTATCCATACTGCTCTATATTAAGTCCACCCCTGGTGGAGGGGTGGTACCTCCTTTTTCCCTGATCTACGGAGAGCGACTTCTTAATCCTGAGTGGGGTCAGGTCTAATCTCCCCACCTGCTATTACAGTGGTTGCCTTTGAGGTAACCCTGCTTTGTGAGTATAGCTTATGTCTCTATCATACTTCATTTCAACTACCAGTACATACTACACTATCTTTGGCTCTTGGTGTCTCTACTCTGTGTTCAAGTTATTGTCTAGTCCAGTGTTTTTCAACCAGTGTTCCGCGGCACACTAGTGTGCCGCGGAACGTTGCCTGGTGTGCCGTCCTCTTCTCCCCCTCCCGCCCGTGCCGCCGCTGTTATTAGCATAGCAGCGGCCGCTCTCCCCTCTCCGGCGCCTGTATATTCTAGCAGCGTATCTCCGGCTGCTCTGTCTGTGTGATGCGGAAGGAGGGAGGGCTCGGTTCCCATAGTAACGGCGATACATATCGCCGTTACAGGAAGCCGCTGCCCGGATGCTTCCTTCCGCATCACACAGACAGAGCAGCCGGAGATACGCTGCTAGAATATACACGCGCTGGAGAGGGGAGAGCGGCAGCTGTTAAGGTAATAACAGCGTTGGCCGTGGGGACGGGCGGGAGGCACTATACTGGCTATCCTGGGGCACTATTCTGGGGCACTATACTAGCTATACTGGGGCACTATTCTGGCTATACTGGGGCACTATACTAGCTATACTGGGGCACTATACTGGGGTACTATTCTGGCTATACTGGGGCACTATACTAGCTATACTTGGGCACTATACTGGGGCACTATACTGGCTATACTGGGGGGCTATACTGGGGCACTATACTAGCTATACTGGGGGGCTATACTGGGGCACTATGCTGGCTATACTGGGGCACTATTCTGGCTATACTGGGGCACTATACTGGGGCACTATACTGGGGGGCTATACTGGGGCACTATACTAGCTATACTGGGGGGCTATACTGGGGCACTATGCTGGCTATACTGGGGCACTATTCTGGCTATACTGGGGCACTATACTAGCTATACTGGGGCACTATGCTGGCTATACTGGGGCACTATGCTGGCTATACTGGGGCACTATGCTGGCTATACTGGGGCACTATACTGGCTATACTGGGGCACTATACTGGGGGGCTATACTGGGGCACTATACTAGCTATACTGGGGGGCTATACTGGGGCACTATTCTGGCTATACTGGGGCACTATACTAGCTATACTGGGGCACTATGCTGGCTATACTGGGGCACTATGCTGGCTATACTGGGGCACTATGCTGGCTATACTGGGGCACTATACTGGCTATACTGGGGCACTATACTGGCTATACTGAGGCAACTAAACTCCCTACACTGGGGCAACTATGCTAGCTATGCAGCCGCAACTCCGCCCGTCGCCCCAGGCAGTGTTCCCCGGGCCGGAAAAGGTTGGGAACCACTGGTCTAGTCTATAAGCCGAGACCCCCACTTTTGGGACATTTTTTTTTTTTTGTCCAAAAAAGCTTAGCTTATACTCTTGTACATACGGAAAAGGCAATACATAAATACCGTATTTTTCGGACCATAAGACGCTACTGACCATAAGATGCACCTAGGTTTAGAGGACAAAAACCAGGGTAAAAAAAATATATCAAGAATTAAAGCCAAGAGGCCCTGCATGTGCTTTATGAAAAACTTTATTTGGTACAAAAAGGAAGGTGGGACAGCTGCTTGGTTTACCCTATAAAAACATTTAAAATCACAAGGAACAGGAGGGAGCGCTCCTTCTCAAAGTATTCCACTATTGGGTTATTGCATCACACGATCGCCCAGCGCCAGCCTATGCTAATCGTTTTTGCCACCCGATTAGTCTGGCCGTGTGTGGACCCACCACCGACGAACACCTCAGAGGCCTCAAAAAAGCAGCTGCAATCACCGCGGGTTTTTATACAACATGTAATGTTCAGTTGGGCTCATGTGCATATAGCTTCAACATACACCTGTAATCACTTTGAGAAAGCCCCGGTGAGAGGGGCGAAACCCGTCAGCAGGAGGGGAGGAACAGGAGTGAGCGCTCATGTGACCCCTGGACGCACGCTAAGCAAGATCCTCACGAGTCTCGCGGTGGGAGATGACGGCCAAAGACGCTACCCAGCAGGCAAACAGATAGTGGAAGCTCACTGGTTACTCAGCTGGAGCACCGCTGAAGACTGCAAACGAGACGGCTGTTCACCACGCCGAGACGGGCAGCAGCACCGGCACCGCTGAGAACATAGGAAGCCGGGAGCCATGAGTAAATGCAGTTATCCTCTGTGCGGGGAAAGCAATTGGCAAAAATCCTGGCTACTATCTGTGACGTATACAGGCTGGGTTCACACTTAGTGCAAATACCACGATACTCAATGCAAGGTTCTGCATTTGGTTCCATTTATGACAGCAGCACTGTGTCAGAAGCGGGGGGCCTACATAATAACAGTCCAGTATATGGAAGAGTGATTACAGGTGTATGTTGAAGCTATATGCACATGAGCCCAACTGAACATTACATGTTGTATAAAAACCTGCGGTGATTGCAGCTGCTTTTTTGAGGCCTCTGAGGTGTTCGTCGGTGGTGGGTCCACACACGGCCAGACTAATCGGGTGGTAAACACGATTAGCATAGGCTGACGCTGGGCGATCGTGTGATGCAATAACCCAATGGTGGCTAGTGGAATACTTTGAGAAGGAGCGCTCCCTCCTATTCCTTGTGATTTTAAATGTTTTTATAGGGTAAACCAAGCAGCTGTCCCACCTTCCTTTTTGTACCAAATAAAGTTTTTCATAAAGCACATGCAGGGCCACTTGGCTTTAATTCTTGATTGCTACTGTTTTTCCAGGCAGGCCCTCCTCTTTGAGTTGTGCTGAACTGACTGGTGAATCTGCTCACATCTTATATCAATATGGAAAAAAATATATACTGAACCTGGTGCATCCATGGTGAAGGGGCATCTTGTGGATTATGCCCTCTTTGTACCTGATGCCCCCTTTTACCTCTTGTGTCTTCCTGCGCCATTCTCTTTCCTCCTTGTGTCCTCCTCTATTCCCCTTTGTGTTCCCCTTGTGTCCTCCTCTATGCCCCTTTGTGTTCCCCTTGTGTCCTCCTCTATGTCCCTTTGTGTTCCCCTTGTGTCCTCCTCTATGTCCCTTTGTGTTCCCCTTGTGTCCTCCTCTATGCCCCTTTGTGTTCCCCTTGTGTCCTCCTCTATGTCCCTTTGTGTTCCCCTTGTGTCCTTCTCTATGCCCCTTTGTGTTCCCCTTGTGTCCCCCTCTATGCCCCTTTGTGTCCTCCTCTATGCCCTTTTGTGTCCCCCTTGTGTCCTCCTCTATGCCCCTTTGTGTCCACCTTGTGCCGTCCTCTATGCCCCTTTGTGTCCCCCTTGTGCCCTCCTCTATGCCCCTTTGTGTTCCCCTTGTGCCGTCCTCTATGCCCCTTTGTGTCCACCTTGTGTTCTTCTCTATGCCCTTTGTGTCCCCCTGTGTGATCCGTTTGCCCCCCTGTGTCCTCCTCTGCATGGGCACAGTACAGGGATCCCCCGACATTGGTTGGAGGTTCATATTGGCGGGCGTTCACAAGTCAGGAACTCTCTGCATTTGAACTTTAAGACGCAGTGACTTTTTTCCCCACTTTTGGGGGAGAAAAAGTGAGTCTTATAGTCCAATAAATACAGTACATATGTTTCATTTGTACAGAAATGTTAATCACTGTAAAAATACCTGTAAAGACTTTGCAGCTGAGCTGTTTCCAACATTGGGGTAGTCTTCTTGTAGGTCCCTGGGTAACCACAGCATTATAACTGACTTTATTCTAAAACAAAGCAAAAAAAGTAAAAAAAAATAAAATATTTTTATGCTCCAAGGGCGAATTCTAAACATTCAGTCAACAGAGGTGATCAAATGTCCCCAGCCCCAATACAATATATCCTGCAGTGTATATGTTTCTGGGACCCAGTGTCTGGAATGCTTAGGATGATGCTTACATACACCCAATTTTGATTGGCTGTAATTCGTCACTTTCCATGTAGTATTAGTGCCAACAGATTTGAGCCTAGTAACACACTTTCAATGACTATTGGCCAGTCACTGACCACTGAGCATGAGGGTCAACAGATATTGAATACTATGAGCAGATTGGCTAGGTAAACCCTCCTACTGCAAAGAGGTGGTGAAATTGGTCAATCATGATTGAAAATTGTTTCATGATTGAAAGTGTTTAGAATACCATGAACAAATTGTGCAGGTAAGCCCTTATACTACATAGAAGTGGTAAAGTTGGCCTGTCATTGGTCAATCCAAATTGGGTGTGTGTAAATACTCTATGCGCCCAGTAATGGTACAAGCTCCCGAACGATCATCCAATCGATTGTATCAGACAGCGTTGATGGTACCAGTCGATCACGAATGATTGTTGTACTGAACATTTTGTCCATCCATTTTTCGTAATGATCCCAGTGATTGCATTGGATTGCATGACATTTCTTCTCCCCCATTTATGGGCTTGAATGATCATCTCTGACTGATTGGAGATTGGCTGTTTGATCGTTCTGGAGATTGTACCGTTGATAGGCACTGTTATAGCTATGTGATAAGTTATATAATAGATAAGGGCATCTTTCACTGGCAAAGCAGAAAAAAACAGGTTAACTGATGACAAAAAGCAATGCGAGCCCCAACCTTGCACACAGTGTACCAGCTTCTGAGCACTTCAGACCACATACCTGCCCAGGAAACAGCTATTGCTGAGAACATGCTGAGGGTAAACCAAGCCTGAGGTGCACCCTAGTGTGGTAATATGGCTCAGCTCCTGCCACTCACGCGATCTCTGCTGTTGCAATGAAAGGCACAGAGATCTGGGGACCTGAGCAAACATATTGACTAATATGCAAATTCTGGTTTGACATGAATACGTTTATAGGGGGATGAAACCAGAAATGACCTGGAGCTAATCAGATTTGTAAAATACTCGTCAGTTAGGGCTGGAACCCACAGGGGCAATTTTTTGAGCGTTTAGGGAGCGTTTGAAAACGCTAGCGTTTTGTAAAAAACGCTCAGCTAATGTAAATGGCTGGGGCAACTTCCACTGGAGCGATTGAGATTAGAAAAATCACAAACGCAGGACATGCAGCATTTTGGGAGCGTTAGCGCTTCAATGTTAAGTATATAATCACTGGCGTAATCGCTCATCAAAACCTGCACTGAGCGATTTTGCAAGCGTTTTGAAGTTACTGCACACTGTAACAAAATTAAAATTAATTGAAAGGACCAATCAGACTTTAAAACGCTAATCGCTACACAACCGCTGGCAAATTGATACACTTTTTAAAAGCGCTCCCTAAAACGCTCATGAAATCGCTTGCAAACTGCTCATACAAAATGCTAGCGCTTGCGATTAGCGATAGCGTTTTGTAGTGGGTTCCAGATTAAAGAGGAACTTAAACCAAGGATTAAACTTAATTCCAATCAGTAAGGGCTTGTCCGGTGTGAACAAGGGTGTTTTCGCATTTTTTAAGCGCTGTCGATTTTGAAAATCACCCTAAAAGGGCTTATGCAATTACTTCCTATGAGAGAGTTCACATCTGAGCGGTTCGGTTCCAATCCGCTAACCAAAGCGCTGCCTGGACCATTTTTGAGGCGATTTGCCTATAATAGCAGGTATAGGGAAATCTCTAAACACTTGAAAAAGAGCGCTTTGTATAGCTTTTTCCCCAGCGCTTTTAAGAATAAATACATTTATTATTTTCCGGGTGAAAGCGTTCACTTCCTGACTTGCGTCAGGAAGTGAAAAAACAAATCGCTCTGCAAAAAGCGCTTAGAAAAGCTCTTTACACAAAATCGCAACATGCAAGTAAGTGCCGGGAGGGAGGGAAAAAAAATCACTGGCGTCAGCGATTTTGATTTTAGATGTGAACAAAGCCTGACTGATACCCCGTTTGTGATAATAAATCTTTACCTTTTCTCTAATAGATCATCAGGGAAGTCTGTGTGGCTGATATTGTGGTGAAACCCCTCCCACTGTGTGATGTGATGACCACGGTCCTGACAGTGTGCTGTCTGTGAACCGCGTTGCATTGTGGGAAATACTGGCTTTTTCCAACTGCCAAGCGAGCAATATCTCCCTCTGTGCATAGAACTCTTTGTAACGAACATTCCATACAGATCACCTGCCAGCACTAAAGATGTCACCACCAGGGATACATTTCAGAATGTAAATCAGGGAGAGGAAAGATTTTACAATGGGAAAACACTGACTAAATAATCTGTAAATGAATATTTAAAAAAAAATAAAAAAAACTATTTTATTCATTATGTTACTTTCACTACAGCTCCTCTTTAGCTGGCAAACAAGTAAACGGACTGCGAGTTCCTGAAGCTAATGAGTCTTCTGAAAAGCCTTCCAACTCTTTTGGTTCCGGCCCGTCAAAACCCAGTTTCTGTTAAGCTAGAACTTAGTAGTAGTACTAGTAAGGATGGAGTGTAAAAATATATAAACTTCTAATAGTTAAAATAAGAATGAGAGGTAATTTCTTACCTCTCCTGATGACAAAGACACCAGTAGTACTGCAAAAGTATTTATACAAAACACAAAATAGACAACGCCTTTCACGGGTACTAGCCTGCTTCCTCAGGTCAATGCACAGAGCCTTGTTGCAAGGTGAATAGATATGGGCATCTCTGATAATAAATTAGTAGAATTTATTGTTCATCAATACTGGTGGGGTTCGAATCCAGGAGAATTGATTATGGAACTGAATTCTCCCACACACCATACTTCAGCACCCGAAGCAGTGAGCCGGGACAGCTCCATGAAGCTGGCCCCCCTACAATTAGCACAAATAAAAATTTCATCATGTTTGGGAAGTGCTACGTTTTGTCCCCATTTGTGCTGCAAAAATTAAAGTGAACCTCCAGACTAAAAATCTACTCAGCAGCACTGAAAAGGCTTGGTGTTTCTTTAACAGTGTCACAGCATCAGAACTTTGTTTTTCTTACCCAAGCCTCATTTTTAGCTGCACAGAAGAAAACTGCCCGGGCATTTTTCCCCTGATGCTGTGCAAAGCATGATGGGATTTATGATGTTGTTCTTGTTCTGCTGTTTTGGTAAAAAAAAACCACAATTTTTTAATTTAAGATTTGAAGCCTAGCGCGCGCAGCTGGTAGGGGTGACCAAGACACAGGACAGTTGGAATTGTGTCTCATGCTCCCTGTCACCTCCTTTCAACCAAAAAAATGGCTGCCCCCATGGAAAAGATGGCTACCCCCATGAAATCACAAACATTTGCCTGTTCTTTTAAAACAGGGTGGGTAAGAGATTATATTGCCTATATTATATTAAAATAGATTATATTAAAGATTATATTAAAATAGTTATTTTAATTAACATAACTAATGCAACTTAATGACAGTATATTTGTTTAGGCTGAAGTTCCCCTTAATACCATCACCCAGCCCCCATGTAACAACCTACAGCATACCTTCCAACTTTTTGAGATGAGAATGAGGGACACTTAAGCATGCCCATGCCACACCCCTGATCACACCCCCATCACACCCCTAGTCACGCATATCATAAAGATTTAATGAGAAAAATATGTTGTTTTATCATTCAAACCACACTGGTCCTTTCTATCCTGGTTCATTTTCCTTCATATTGACACTTTAAAATAGTAATATATCAATTTAAGGGATGGGAAATAAAGTTTAGAGTCAATCAAATACATTTTTTAGTAGAGAAATAAATATATTTACATAGAAAGAGGGACAAAGTCCTGAAAGAGGGACAAATGAGGAGGAAAGAGGGACAGAGGGACAAGGCTCCCAAAGAGGGACTGTCCCTCCGAAAGAGGGACAGTTGGGAGCTATGCCTACAGACATGAAACTGGTATGGGTGGGCAGGGCCGGCCCTAGACTTTTTGCCGCCTGAGGCAAACTTAGAAAAAATCGCTGCCCTCCCTCCTCAAGCCGAGGGTGGGGGGCCGCCAAGCTCGAGGGGTAGCGGGCAGGAAGGGGGTATTGGGCCTAGCGGCAGGGAGGGGGGTCGGACCCCCCCTCCCTCACCTGGGTCCCCCATCTGCGCTCACCCTCCAGCTTTAAAAAGTTAAGTCGCAGCCGCTACTAGTAAGAGGCAACAGGTGGGGATGACTCACCTCTTCCGCGTTCCAGCGTGCTTTCCACTGTCATCACTTCCTGCAACGCCGCCCACTGCATTGTAAGTGGACGACGTTGCAGGAAGTGACGTCAGTGGAACGCACGCTGGAACGCGGAAGAGGTGAGTGATCCCAGACCGTTGCCTCTTACTAGTAGCGGCTGCGAGCCCCCTCCCTGCCGCTAGGCCCAATACCCCCTTCCTGCCTGCTACCCCTCCAGCTGGGCGGCCGGCTCCCCGCACCCTCCGACGGGCGGATGCCGCCCCTGGAAATTTGCCGCCTGAGGCAAAAGTTTCACCCCGCCTCATGAGCGGGCCGGCCCTGGTTGCACTATAGTGTAGGGTCCCTCCCAGGCCGCTCGGCGGCCGCCCCCCCCCTGCACCCACAGACAAGCGGGTGCCGCCCCCCAGAAGTGCCGCCTGAGGCAAATGTTTCAGCCCGCCTCATGAGCGGGCCGGCCCTGTGGGTGGGTAGTGCTGAGCATGTGCTCATTTGTGCTGCAAAAATTATCTTTCTTCATCTTTTATAGTTTTTGAGATTCACGTTTTTATAAAGGTTTTTTTCAAAGGTGAGTGCTTTGAAAAATAAATACATTGTATTTATTCAGTTCCAGGTCAAAAGAGTTCACTTCCTGAGTGTCGTCATGAAGGAAGAAAAAAAAATCGCCAGACAAAAGCGCTTAGAAAAGCTCTTACAGTGTAAATCGCTCTGAAAGCGCGGGGAAAATCTCTTTGAAAAGCTCTCACAAAAGCGCTTAGCGCTTGCCATTGTGCTAGCGATTTATAATGTGAACAAGGCATGACAGTATCCAGATCTAAGTATGATCTGTTCACCACCACTCCTTGCCTTCTGATTCATAGCCTGCTCTCTATTCCTCTATCTACATAAACACATTTTCTCTAGTTCCTGCATTCTCAGCCTCTGCACCAGGCCATTGTGGAGAAGAGTCTAGAGGCTTTAAAGGTAGCTACCGGTATTCATCTAGCGATTTTGGCAGCTGATCGACCCAGAGAGAGAGACAGATCTCTCTCTGATCGAATCTGAACTGACAGTAGTCTGTTGGGCATCTAAACCGCAGGCCAATTGCCGATCAAATTCAGCATGAATTTTTTTTGGGAATTGGGCTTGTGACACTGCCACACCTCCCCTGGCCACTGCCCCCCTAATGTTTTATGTCCCCCCCCCCCTCCCGATCTCTACAGGAAAACCTGCATTAGTCTGCTGCAGATTCCAAGTCATGTACAGTATCTTTAAAGGAGTTGGGCACTATAAAACATCAGGGGGAGAGCAGGCAAGCATTTCCACGTTCGTTGTTCACAATTATATCACGCCGTCACCGCCATGTACCGCATTGAGCATGTCGGCCTAAGATTTTCCAGCATGCCTGATCGATACATTTCCACCCGAAGGCGGCACCTCTTGGCGGCACCGATTTTCATCAGATTCGATAATTATCAAATCTGACGGTTGATGACAAATTTACAGATGTATAGCCACATTAAATATACCACAGCTACAGCACTCCCAAGAGTCACATTCACCACTTTCTAAGAGCTGAACATGTTGATAAGAGTTAAGGGGCCCATACACTGGTCAATTTCAGCCATTTATTGAATGGATCAATCGGAAATCGATTCTATTGAATCAGCCGATTGATCGATTTGCGGCTGATTTCAATTTCGATTTGATCTGACTGGACGGAAAATCTAGGTCGATAGTTACATTGGATCTAATGGTCCAATAATGCATTTATTCGATTTCCAATAGATTTCATTCTGAAATCTATTGGAAATCTGTTCTTAGGCCTAGTGCACACCAGAGCGGTTCTGCTGCGGTTTGCGTAATGGGTAATGTATTTCAATGGGCTGGTGCACACCAGAGCGGGAGGCGTTTTGCAGAAACGCATACTCCCGGGCTGCTGCAGATTTTGGATTGCGGATGCGTTTCTGCCTCAATGTTAAGTATAGGAAAAACGCAAACCGCTCTGAAAAAGGGCACTTCAGAGCGGTTTGCCAGGCGTTTTTTTGTTACAGTAGCTGTTCAGTAACAGCTTTACTGTAACAATACATGAAATCTACTACACCAAAAATGCTTCACAAACCCGCAAAATCCTAGCTGAAACGCTACAGAAAAATAAGAAAAAGCGTTTCAAAATCTGCTAGCATTTTGCGGATCTGCTAGCGGTTTTTGGTGTGCACCAGGCCTACATCAGATAGATTCCAGTCAGATTTGACTTGACAGGCATCTGACAGAAAGCTATCCGATGGTCGAATCTGCTGCAAATCTATCAGTGTATGGCCACCTTTAGGCAAAACCCATGCTGATACAATGTGCAATGAGATTATTCTGTATCTTTATGTGTACTAGATAATATTTACCCCTAATTATTCATTCAGCTTTATTATGTAGCCAATCTAAAGGGAAGCCCCACTTCAAAGTTAAAGCCGGGTACACACTTTCAATTATTATTGTCCAATCACTGACCAATTTTACCACCTCCATGTAGTATGAGAGTCTGCAGATAGTGAATACTATGAGCAGATTGTGTAGGTAATCTCTCATACTAGTGTGCAAGAGGCCTCAAATCGCATCAAAAACGCAAATCGGAATTGCATGTAGTGTGCAAGAGGCCTCAGGCTGGGTGCACACATCACATAACGTGAAAGACTGTGTTTTATGTCATGTTTTATGTTAATGTGAGCAGTTTTTGTGCGTTTTTACTGTGTTTGTGTATTTGCGATGCGTTTTTAAAGCATTTTGCGTGCGTTTTAATGCGTTTGTGGTTCGCGTATACAAACGGTTTCAATGCATTTTTATATTTCCATTTATGCAAATCACTAGGAAGACAACAGAAAGCGGAAATACAGCAAAAAAAAAAATTGGAGGGGGAAAAACACATATAAAAATGCATGGAAAAAGCATGAAAAACGCATACCATTGACCTCAGATCAGATTAATCCTGGGGAACATGGCTACTTAACTTATGTACGTAGGGCGACTTGGCTAAAGCTACGTACACACATGCGACAACGATCGTTCGTTGTCAACGACGATCGCAACTTTTAATTGATGAAAGAACGACTAAGTAAAGTTAGTTTTAAAAGGTGTGTAACGATCAGATCGTTAGAACGAACGTTACATCGCGTAAAAGTAACTATTGCGCCCGCGCATAAAAATGAAAAGTTCCATGGAGAAATAGTGAAATGCGCATGTCAAGCCTAGTACGAACGATCGTTTCCAACGATGTACTACTTTTGCAAACGATCGTCGTTGGGAAAAATCCGACAAGCTAGATCATTCGTTTTGAACGATCTAGCTCGTCCGTCGTTAGACTTAATGGTCGTTCGCTGCTTTTTTTCAAACGATCGTCGTTTCTAAGGATCGGGGAACGATCGTTTCAAATGACTATAGTCGCATGTGTGTACGCACCTTTAGTGTTAGAAAAGAGGACAAAAAGTAATTTCAGCAAAATCCAGAGCCAAAAAACACAGGCAACCATAACACATGTACACGAGAAAAGATGCTGTTTTTAGAGTGTGTGTGTGTGTGTGTGTGTGTGTGGGGGGGGGGGGAGAGATTGCCATAAGCTCTATAGATACATTTAACTTAACAGAATGCGTCACAGGAGCCCTAGTGGTCAGACCGCGAAATGCCTTCCAAACGGTGCCAGCGCACGGATCGTGCGAACTCTGGTCGCAGTCAATGTGTAGGAACCGTTGGGAATTGGCCGCAGACAAACCAGACGGGAGCCGGTGAGGTACGGTAATTACAACTTTACACACTATTTCAGGGTATCTGCCACCACCTCTGTTTTCTGAGACAGGGGAACTCACTAACTGGCTATTTCTCGACCTGCAAATAAAACGGTTAAAACACGCTGTATTCTGTCTAGCTAGCAACAATACAATAGTAGCGTCTCTTCAGAGATCTGAGTTAAGTTCCTGTGTATGCTGAATAATAGGGCAGCTGGAACAACAACTGCTGATAGCGTCGGTTTATTGAAAGCAATATAAATAATTAATATATACAGAAAATTATTAAAATCAACAATTATTGAGACATGAGATAACACAGTATGAAAATAAAGGGGAGAAAAAATACTTAGTTTCATGGAAAATGTCCTTTTGTGGGAAAATCATCAAGTCCTTGATTTCAAGTTCCGCAGAGTTCTTTGTTTCAGCTAAGTTCAATCAAAATGGCCACCACTTGTTCCTTACGGTGGCCGTGTGTTCATGAAGGTGGAAAAATGGAGGAATAATTAGCCCGGGCAGCTCATGTACTTTTAATGAAGCTGCTTTCAGAGGCGGGCTTCCAGAGTCGGCCCCCGGGCTGGACTATGGTAATCACATCTGGGCAGGGGCTTTCACAAGCCCCATAACCCTGACATTTCCCTAGACCGACCTACGCGGCCGGCACACAAATAATAATTACATATTCTCGATCCCCAGAACCTACCGATTAATATGATACCTTGGATGCGGGTGTTAGGGCATATGGTTACCGAGGGGTCCATAACTCCTTAACCGAACAAGGTATGATTATGATTTGTATACCGAGACGTTGGTCCAATTTCAACGAATCCGAATACACTCCTCCCACCTCTGGGTGATACTCGGTTTTTCTTTAATAAGCAGAAACCATACATCACATGCATCACCATTTTAAACCATGGAGACGGTTTGGCTGGGTAGTCTGATCTCCTGCTGTGAGCTCATCTTGTCTTTTCCCAAAAGGCAGAGTGAGCTCTTTGCTGGCTCCTGGGGGAAGCTTCCTTCTAGCTGAACAAACTTTTGGTGTTTTACACCTCTGGCTAATTGACATCTAGGTGTCACCTGGTTCCCAGAACAGAAAAGGGAATTCATGCCTCCATGTTATTCTGCCTTCCACAGGGAATATGTCCAAGCTAATTAACACCTCCCCCCAGGCTTTTACAGGGATCCTCTCAGCTAAGACAAATCCTCCAGCTGTTCCTAGTCAGAGGGAGACTACACATCTTGGTTTAATGATTTGTGTCGCAAACCGACCACAGTTGCGTTTTGGCCGACTGGGCGTTGCCCGGCATCACACCTCCCCCTCCTGACGCTGTGTAGGGGGGTGTCACCAAGACATCCTCCGTAGCAGCCATTGGCGCTGTTGGGTCTAGTTCCCCCTGACACCGGGACAGCCCATCGGCGTTTTGGTGTCGGCTGCCTGCTTTGTGTTGGATCGTAAAGTCGTACTGTTGCAATGACAGGCTCCACCGTAGGAGCTTGCCATTGGTCCCAGCAGTACGGTTTAGCCAACTGAGGGGGTTATGGTCGGTAATGATTGTGAAGGAGCGGCCGTACAGATACGATTGTAGTTTCTGTAGGGCCCACACGATCGCTAGGCACTCCTTTTCAGTTGTGGAGTAGGCTACCTCTCGGGGCAGGAGCTTCAGGCTCAGGTAGAGGATAGGGTGTTCATCTCCCTTTCCATCCACCTGGCTGAGGACTGCGCCGAGACCATAGTCAGAGGCATCGGTTTGCACAACAAACCGACGACTGAAATCTGGGGCTTGAAGCACAGGGGCGCTTGCGAGTGCCTGCTTCAAGGCTTGGAAGGCGTTCTCGCAAGTGGGGGTCCAGCTAACAACCTTGGTGTGTTTCTTGCTAGTGGCATCGGTCAGGGGCTTCGCTAGGGTACTATAGGCTGGAACAAATTTCCTATAGTAGCCGGCGGTCCCCAGGAACGCCTGGACCTGCTTTTTCGTGATAGGCCGAGGCCATGCCAGGATGGCGTCCACCTTTCCCATGTCAGGTTTCAGGGTGTTACCCCCCACCCGGTGACCTAAGTACTGCACCTCGGTCATGCCAATCTGACACTTACTCGGCTTAACTGTCAGATTGGCTGCAGCCAGCCTCTCTAGTACCTGGGACAGGTGTTTGAGGTGTTCCTCCCAGGTGGGGCTGAAAACGGCAATGTCATCCAAGTACGCTACAGCGAACCCTTGCAGTCCCTCCAGCAGGTTGTTTACGGCCCGCTGGAACGTGGCAGGAGCGTTCTTCATCCCAAAGGGCATCATCGTGAACTCGAAGAGGCCAAAAGGGGTGATGAAGGCCGACTTTTGCCTCGCGTCAGGTGCAAGTGGTATCTGCCAGTACCCCCGGCTCAGATCCATGATTGATAGGTACCTGGCGGACACCAGCGTATCCAACAACTCATCGATGCGAGGCATGGGGTAGGCATCTGTAGTGGTGATGGCGTTCAACTTCCTGTAGTCCACGCAGAACCGAGTTGTCTGGTCCTTCTTGGGGACCAGGACAACAGGGGCTGCCCAGGCACTACAGGACTTTTGAACCACCCCTAGCTCTAACATCTCTCTCACCTCTTTCTGCATGTCCGCTTGCACCTCTGGGGAGACGCGGTAAGCGGATTGCTTGATGGGGGATGGGTGCCCGTATCTACCCTATGCACGGCCAGACTGGTTCGCCCCGGGACACCGGAGAAGGTCAGCAGGTCTAACAGGGGGTCTGCCTCTCCCTGCTCTAACCGGCTGCACACTGGCAGCACATACTTGGTCCTGTCATGGTGGGCCTTCAGCATGTTGACATGAAAGCTTTTCTGTTTCCTGCCTCCCATGTTCACCAGACATGTCAGAGGGTTTAACCGTTGCACTCAGGGCCGGCCCTAGACTTTTTGCCGCCTGAGGCAAATTTTAAAATAAATTATTGCTGGAGGAGCTCGAACGGGGAGAACCCAGTAGATTCCTGCAGCACCTCCCTGTATGCAAACAACAGATGAGGCAGGTATCGTTTCCAGTCCCCACCTTGCGACTCAACAAACGTGGTCAGCATTTGCTTTAGCGACCCGTTGAATCTTTCACACAGTCCATTGGTCTGCGGGTGGTAGGGACTGGAGACAATGTGCGTCATCTGTATCTTTTTGCACAGGGCCTCCATGAGTCCGGACATAAACTGGGTTCCCTGATCAGAGAGCATCTCCGCAGGGAACCCGACTCAGGAGAAAATGTTAAGTAGCTCGTCGGCTACCTTGTCCGCCCTCAGGGAGGGAAGTGCCATGGCCTCAGGATAGCGGGTGGCGTAATCCACCACCGTCAGGATGTACCTTTTGCCACTGCTGCTGGGAGTGGGCAACGGTCCAATTATGTCGACTGCCACTCTGTGAAAGGGCTCACCTATGATTGGCAGTGGACACAAGGGAGCTTTGCGGGGATTCCCAGCCCTTTTTACCTTTTGGCAAATGGCACATGAGCGGCAGTAGTTCGTCACATCTATCCGCATTCGAGGCCAGTAGAAATGTCCCTGGATATGATCAAGTGCCCTATGGATCCCCAAGTGCCCGGCCAGGGGAATGTCATGTGCGGACTTCAGCACATGCCCCCGGAAGGCACTAGGTACCACAAGCAACTTGGTACCCATCCTCATTTCACCTTCGGTGGGGTGTACAGGCTCACTGTACAACTTCCCACCTTCCCAGTATACCTTGAACGTAGCCTCGTCTGTGAGGAGCTCAGAAGCCTGTCTTCTGAGGGCCTCGAGGCTAGGGTCAGTCTGGAGTGCTTGCACAAATGCAGCACGCTGACTCTCAGCCAGCTGGCCCATGGCATATGAGGTTAGTGGCTGAAGGGTACCATCCCTGTGGTCAGAGGAGGGGGAGGAGGCCGGAACCTCCCCCACCTGTTCTGAGCTCAGGTTCTGAGCAGTACGGCTGCGTGTTACTGCTAGCACAGGTATACCTTCAGAATGGCACATATTGGCATTACCTACATCATTGTTACAAGCAGTAATAACAGTAACAGGAACATTTTCATCACAGACAGTTTGTACATCAAACACAGGTACCCTTGAACTGGGCACGTTCAACCCACCTCCCCCCTGTGCTTGCCCCTGGGTGCAAAGTACCTGGGTGTGGGCAGAGAGTCCGTCTCTGTCCTGGCATTCCACAGGGCTTGGCGCAGGTTCATAGTACGACACCAGCGTGCCCAAGTCGGTCCCCAGCAAAACAGGGACCGGCAGTTGGTCCAGGATCCCAACAACCTTCTCTTGAACTCCCACCCCCCAGTCGATGGACACCCGAGCTTGGGGAATGTGAGAAAGAGTGCCCCCCACTCCCGTGAGGGTGAGGTACTTGTCAGGGATGATGGCCTCTGCGACAAGGTGTGCACGCACCAGAGTGACATCTGCTCCGGTGTCACAGAAACCAGTGACAAGCTGGTCATTCACAGTAACCAGCTGGTGATTGCTTGTGATGGGGGAGTTCCCTGCCCCCTTGGCAAACATCATGTTGGATGCGGCTCCTGGCTGGGGTACACTGGCGAGTGGTGTCTGCCGCGGGCGAGGTGCAGGTGGTCCAGGTGTTGGGGTGGTCTGCCTCCGCTCCGGACAGGTGAACTTCATGTGTCCCGTCTTGTGGCAGTAGTGACAGGTGACCTCTCCATGGGCTGCAGGCCTGGGTGCAGCAGCTGCGCTGGGTGGCCTCTGTGGCTGACGGCTCATAGGGGCAGGAGAGTCTGCCAGGGTATTGGGCTGACCTCCTCTCCAGCTGGATGGGACAGTTCTGCGTGTATCAGACACCCGGGTAGTTGTAAAGGTCTCAGCGAGGTCTGCAGCGACAGTTGCTGACGCAGGCTTGCGCTCCAGCACAAACTGTCGTACATCAGCAGGGCAAATGTTCAGAAATTGTTCTAGGACTATCAAATCCTCTAGGACACCATAAGACCCTTTGGTGAGGCCTAGAGTCCACTGGCGGAGTGTGGTGAGCAAGCTGCTGACCACATCTCGGTACGAATTAGAAGACTTTTTCTGCCAGGCCCTGAACTTTTTGCGATAGGCTTCTGGCGTCAGCTGGTATTTAGTAATGATAGCGTCTTTTATAGCAGCATAATCATTATCCTTTTCCGCAGGTAACTCTGCGAAAGCATCAAGCGCTTTGTAGCGCAGGAAAGGTGTCAGATGTCTGGCCCACTGGTCTTGGGACAGACGATACTGACGGCACGCTTTTTCAAAAGATCACAAAAACAAGTCAGTCTGTGTCTTTTTCAATATTAGCAAATTTAAATTTTGCACTTACGGGTGAGGCAGCTCCTTCAGCAGGGAGGCTGGGCGGAGAACTCCGGCTGGCCTGTTGCACTTTTGCCATGTTTAGCTCATGCTGTCGTTGGCGCTCCCGTTCCTCTTGTGCCTCTGCAGATTGGCGCTCCTCTCGTATGTACTGCAGGTACTTGTCCAGGTCAGTCTCCATCAGCTGTCGTAACGCCTGCTGCATTAGCGGATCAGTTCAAACGTACAGTCCAGTACTGGCCAGTTCCGGGCGAGTACTTTCAGAAACTCTGAGATTGGGGACCACACTGACAGTCTCCGGCGTAGCCGTTAATGCAGGGTCCTCAGGATGCACAACCTCTGTATGGTCAGGATTCTCAGTCTCTGGATCCCCTCGATTTGAGTCAGATGGGCTGGTATCCACTTCCGCGGACACTCCCGGGTCCCGCAGTTGCTGGGTATCCCATTGAAACAAGTCTGTTACCAGGTCCTGGTGTTTCTTGCGGCCGACATCAATGCCTCTCTCTTGGCAAAGATTTTGCAGGTCCGCCATGCACATTTTCTTGTAGTTCCCGGACATTTCCACGCCAAATAAAATAGAACTTTTGGGGAGGGTACTGGCTACACAGTCTCTCTGTATATATAAAAAATATATTGCCTTCCAGCTACACCAACGAATTAGTTCGTTTCTTGATAGCGCTAGCGCTATCTTAGATACTTTCAGCACAACACAGGTCCCAACCGCTGCCAAACACTGTCACAGGAGCCCTAGTGGTCAGACCGCGAAATGCCTTCCAAACGGTGCCAGCGCACGGATCGTGCGAAATCTGGTCGCAGTCAATGCGTAGGAACCGTTGGGAATTGGCCGCAGACAAACTAGAAGGGAGCCGGTGAGGTACGGTAATTACAACTTTACACACTATTTCAGGGTATCTGCCACCACCTCTGTTTTCTGAGACAGGGGAACTCACTAACTGGCTATTTCACGACCTGCAAATAAAACGGATAAAACACGCTGTATTCTGTCTAGCTATTATTATTTTTTATTATTATTTAGTATTTATATAGCGCCAACATATTACGCAGCGCTGTACAGAGTATATATATATTGTCTTCTCACTAACTGTCCCTCAAAGGAGCTCACAATCTAATCCCTACCATTGTCATATGTCTATATTATGTAGTGTAAGTACTGTAGTCTAGGGCCAATTTTAGGGGGAGCCAATTAACTTATCCGTATGTTTTTGGAATGTGGGAGGAAACCGGAGTGCCCGGAGGAAACCCACGCAGACACGGAGAGAACATACAAACTCTTTGCAGATAGTGCCCTGGCTGGGATTCGAACCAGGGACCCAGCGCTGCAAGACGAGAGTGCTAACCACTACACCACCGTGCTGCCCAGCTCGGTGGGCAGCACGGGCTAGCAACAATACAATAGTAGCGTCTCTTCAGAGATCTGAGTTAAGTTCCTGTGTATGCTGAATAATAGGGCAGCTGGAACAACAACTGACGATAGCGTCGGTTTATTGAAAGCAATATAAATAAATTAACATATACAGAAAATTATTAAAATCAACAATTATTGAGACATGAGATAACACAGTATGAAAAATAAAGGGGAGAAAAAATACTTAGTTTCATGGAAAATGTCCTTTTGTGGGAAAATCATCAAGTCCTTGATTTCAAGTTCCGCAGAGTTCTTTGTTTCAGCTAAGTTCAATCAAAATGGCCACCACTTGTTCCTCACGGTGGCCGTGTGTTCATGAAGGTGGAAAAATGGAGGAATAATTAGCCCGGGCAGCTCATGTACTTTTAATGGAGCTGCTTTCAGAGGCGGGCTTCCAGAGTCGGCCCCCGGGCCGGACTATGGTAATCACATCTGGGCAGGGGCTTTCACAAGCCCCATAACCCTGACATTTCCCTAGACCGACCTACGTAGCCGGCACACAAATAATTACATATTCTCGATCCCCAGAACCTACCGATTAATATGATACCTTGGATGCGGGTGTTAGGGCGTATGGTTACCGAGGGGTCCATAACTCCTTAACTGAACGAGGTATGATTATGATTTGTATACCGAGACGTTGGTCCAATTTCAACGAATCCGAATACACTCCTCCCACCTCTGAGTGATACTCGGTTTTTCTTTAATAAGCAGAAACCATACATCACATGCATCACCATTTTAAACCATGGAGACGGTTTGGCTGGGTAGTCTGATCTCCTGCTGTGAGCTCATCCTGTCTTTTCCCAAAAGGCAGAGTGAGCTCTTTGCTGGCTCCTGGGGGAAGCTTCCTTCTAGCTGAACAAACTTTTGGTGTTTTACACCTCTGGCTAATTAACATCTAGGTGTCATCTGGTTCCCAGAACAGAAAAGGGAATTCATGCCTCCATGTTATTCTGCCTTCCACAGGGAATATGTCCAAGCTAATTAACACCTCCCCCCAGGCTTTTACAGGGATTCTCTCAGCTAAGACAAATTCCCCAGCTGTTCCTAGTCAGAGGGAGACTACACATCTTGGTTTAACGATTTGTGTCGCAAACCGACCACAGTTGCGTTTTGGCCGACTGGGCGTCGCCCGGCATCACAGAATGTAACAAGTGAGGAAGGTTACACACTCTTTGGCTGTCCTCCAGCTCCTGCACAGTCAGAGTGTGTCACATTCCACATTCTGTTTAGTTAAATGTATCTATCTAAGCTTCGGATGCGTCTGCAGTTCTCTCCACCGAATATTAAAACTCTGTGTGTAACCCTTCCAATGCTGGTCTAGTAAAAAAAAATGCTGGTTGCATATAATATGCTGTAAATAATGTTTTAGAGCAAAGTTGAAATGCAGGGTTATATTCCACTTTAAGTGCCAACATATTACGTAGCGCTGGACATTAGTTAAGGTTACAGACAATATTTAGGGGTGACATACAGCAATAAGACAATACAGGAATATATGCAAACCAGATCACACAGCACCAGGGGCTTTTATAGGATCCTAAGAGATCCGGGGCACTCCAGTTGAAAAATGGCTTGGTGTTTCTGTAACCTCCCTGGCGGTACGCAGATGCAGTGGCTGCGTCCGCGGGAAGGATTTTTTTAATAAATTATTTTTTTTATGTTAGCTAGCACTAGGTTAGCTAACTGTGGCCTCCAAGTCCCCCGGCACCGGTCTGAGCCCCTCGCTCGCCGCCAACACTCACCCGTCCGCAATCCCGCGAGAGCCGCAGCTTCCCAATTAGCATCACTCGTCGCTATGGCGACGATCGGACATGACGTCATGCGCAGTTCCGATTCTCCCCATAGCGAAGCCGAGTGCTGATTGGGAGGCTGCGCCCTCATGGAATCCCTGGGGGGTATGTATACCGGAGGTGATCGCGGGCAATGGGAGGGGACCGGCGGGACTTGGGCACCATAGTTAGCTAGCGAAGTGCTAACTTAACAAAAGGTAACACATTTTATTTAAAAAAATCCTCCCGGGGCGATGCGATCCCCTGCGGCGGCAAGCCCGACACTGTGTCGGGCATACCGCCAGGGAGGGGTTAACAGATTCACAGCATCAGAACTTTGTTTTTCATACCCAAGCCTAATTTTTAGTTGCTTAAAAGCTAAGCTCCGCCCCATCAAAAAAAAACTGCCCAGGCATGTTTCCCCTGATACTGTGCAAAGCATGATGGGGTTTCTGATGTTGTTCTTGTTGCCTAGCAGCTTGGAGGGATGATCAGGACACAGGACAGCTCGATTAGCCGCCGGATCGCCTCTTCCGCGTCCCCGCGCGTGCCCGCCACGTCCCCGCTTGCCGCGCGTGCGCCGGATTCGATTCCCCGCTCGTCCCCGCCGCCACCGCTTATCTTCCGCTCGATTCCCTGCCATTGTCCCCTCGCGGGGAACGAGCAGGGAATCGGCGGTGGGGAGATCCGTCCTGTCGGATTTTATCAATCGAGCCGCATCAGCGGCTCGATTAATAAGCAACATTGCCGCCTCATCTACGCGTGTAGATGAGCAGCGGTCTAAGTAGGGCTGCCCAGCAAAATGTTGGATGAAGCCTCCCTATCCATTAATATAAAAAATAAAAATACAGCATATCACATAAATAGGCAGTGTCATTTAAACATAACTAGGCAGAGTTCCCTGGCTTCTGTGCTTGCTGGTCTGGATTTCTTCTGGGCGGCCTGGCCTGCTGCCAGGTTAACTGGCAGTTCCCCCATAGCACTCCCTGACTGTCTAGTAGGACTAACCCCCCAGGGTTACCATGGGCCTTCCATTGAGGCACCACAACACCAAGCATGCCATAGAAGAGCCACTGCTCCCTGCATGCCACTTTAAAGGCATCACAGCACCCAGCATGCCACCACAGCACCCAGTATGTCCACATAAAGGCACCACAGCATCCAGCATACCCCCGATTGATACACCACAGCTGCCAGCATGCCCGCCATTGAGGCACCACAGCTGACTCTGCCTCGGGGACATCCGGGGTACCGCATAATAGATCCAGAGCACGTGACACTGGTCTAGCAAAGCCCCTGCACAGCACAGTATGAGTACAAGGTAATGCTTAGTCACTGGATGGGAGCATGGAGATTAGTCCAGTTCATTTAAGAGTTGATTCTACGGCAGGGGAGTACTTGGACCTTTTGGCCTGGGGGGAAACACAAACCAGAGGCCCATTATCATGGCAGCCCCAGCCCAAATGACGTCCCACACGCACCCCACGTCGTATATGCCAGCAGTCACGTGAAGCGCCAATGCGGAAATACAGGCAACGGGTGCACATAATACATTTTGAGGGACAAAATGTATTTTACGGGGTTTACGTCGGGTCTAACATTTGTGGTTATCGCATGCCGTGATTATCGCACCTGACAACCACATTGGCCTGAGATTTCCCAACATCTCAGATTGATACATTCAACCAATTTCCACCCAAAATTTTTATCTGATTTGATAATATCAAAATGGATAGTCGATCGGCTGTCAAGTCAACAGATGTATGGCCACTTTAATTCCCCAAAGCTCATTGCTCCCCCCCCCACTTATGTCCTCCCCTTCGCCACCATCTCTACTAATCACTCAAATATGCCCCTCTTCCACCTTTGATATCCCCTCCCCCTTTACCAGACACATCCTTACTGACCTCCCTGCTGGCACCATTATCCCTGCCTCGTTAATGCTAATTTCCAAAGTTTTGGTATCCCTCCTTCCATCACTGTTTTCACCCCCCCCCCCCCCCCCCCAAAGCCATGCCTTGCTTACCTGCTTTTTATTGGTGGTCAGTGGCAGTGAATCACTGCCTGCCCACGAACCACTTCACTATAGTATGAAACCCTATAAGCCACATCCATACTCAGTACTGACAGGTGGAACAGCCATTATGATTCGATCATAGTGAAAGAATCTGTCCGTAACAATTGATGCATGTATGGCCAGCTTTAGATTATGGTTTCTAATAACATGATTGGAGAGAAAAGGCAAAGCAGGTGGTTTTGGTGCACAGCGCTCAGCACCGGTTTCCCAAACTAGGAGCCCCATAGCAGCAATAATATGCTGCGCGGGGCACGTAAGGGAAATTCGGGGCTCCGGTGATCGCCGTACCCCAAATTACACCTCCCTCAGAGTTGCAACGACTCGGAGGGGGAATAGTATTTAACACCGCCAGGGAGTTTAGTGGCAGCAGGAAGAGCCATCATTCGGCGCTCCTGGCGCCCAACTTACCTGCAGCATACAAATACTAAGGGCTCAGCGTTTTTCAAATCGACAGTGATTTGAAAAGCGCTTGCCTAATGTTACCCTGTGACGGTGTTCTCACAGCAGCGTTGTGATTTTTTAAAGTTGAAAACACACTGAATGTAGCATTTTTTGGAGCGATTCATTCAAAAATCGCTCTGAAAATCGCTTCACAAAATTGCACTCGCAAATTGCTAGCGATTGCTATTGTGATTTTGGTGTGCACTAGCTCAGAGAGAGGAGTAGTGGAGAGAGACTGAGAATAGCCTGAGCTGTATTGCAGTCTCACATCACACAGAGGCTACTTGCCTATAATAACATGACTCTTGTCCCTGAAAGCAGCCCTCCTGGAGTCTAGGGACTGTCAAAAACTTTTCAACTTGTTTAATGCCTTATCCACACAGGCAGTCATTATAACAATGGGAAGAGAGAAGACAGATGTTTGCCCACGGACCCTCCAGGCAAGCTCTGCATCATGCTGTGTATATTTACCAGCTTGCCTGTCCTCTAATTGCACTTTTATCTTCTAGCCTAGTGTTTCACATTGACTTACAACCACAAACCTGAATACACCAGACACTGGACCTGCCCTAAATCACTGAATGAAAGGCAGCCTGGGGAGAGATTGCCTACCTTCCCCCCTGGCCGCCAGTCCGCCCCTGTTTACAGCTCTGTGATTCTCTCTCCTCTTGCAGTGCTGACTTTCCTGGAGAGGAGGGGGGCTGCTGGAATTTTCTCTCTTCTGAACGCTGTTTCTCGGCTCTACACAGAACTGTAAGCAGCCTGAAGGGAAAAGAGCAAGCAGGAGAGATCAGGCACTAGCCAGCTCTTTATTTATGTAGTCTTTCTCAGCTCACCCTTAGCCTAGACCCAGGAGCCATCCCCGCTGCGGGTGACACATGGAGCAGCCCACCTCTCCAGCACCGCCCACATGACGTCACTGTCTCTCTGTCTGGTTTAGTAGGCCCACAATCATGGGGAAGACTGCTGACTTGTCGGTTGCCCAGAAGACAGTAATTGACACCCTCCACAAAGAGGGTAAGTCCCAAAAGGTCATTGCTAAAGAAATTGGCTGTTCACAGAGTGCTGTATCCAAGCATCTTAATGCAAAGTTGAATGGAAGGAAAAAATGTGGCAGAAAAAGGTGCACAAGCAAAATGGATGACCGTGGCCTCGAGAAGATTGTTGAGCACAACCCTTTCAACCATTTGGAGCAGATTCATAAGGAGTGGACTGCGGCCGGAGTCAGTGCTTCCAAAGCCACCACACATAGGCGCATCCAGGACATGGGCTACTACTGTCGCTTTCCTAGTGTCAAGCAACTCCTGAACCAGAGTCAAAGTCAGGAGCCTCTTACCTGCATTAAGCAGGAGACAGACTCAGACTGGACTGATCCTCAGTGGTCCAAAGTCCTCCTTTCAGATGAAAGTAAATAAATGTATCATTTCATTTGGAAATCAACGTCCTAAAGTCTGGAAGAAGGGTGAAGATGCTTGCGGTCCAGTGTGAAGTCTCCACAGTCAGTGATGATTTGAGGAGCCATGTCATCTGCTGGTGTTGGCCCACTGTGTTCTATCAAGTCCAACGTTAGCTGTCTATCAAGAAATCATAGATTATGTCATGATTCCCTCTGCTGAGCTGACAAGCTTTATGGAGATGCTGATTTCATTGTCCAGCAGGACTTGTTGGCACCTGCCCACACTGCCAAAAATTACCACTACTTAGTTTATTGACCATGGTATCACTGTGCTTGGCAATGGAGAGATAATGGAGAGCAAACTTTTCTGCCCTAAATCCCATAAAGAGTCTATGGGGTATTGTCAAGAGGAAGATGAGAGACACCTGACCCAAAAATGCAGATGAGCTGAAGGCTTCTGTCAAAGCATCCTGGTCCTCCATTCCACCTCAGCAGTGCCATAGGCTGATCACCTCCACACAAAAGGAGCCCCAACAAAGTACTGAGTGTGTACATGGACATACTTTTCAGTAGGTCAACTTTTTTGTATTAAATTCATTTTTACGGTCCAGCTAATGGGTAGTAGATGTCTTCTCCAACTATTAATTTTAATGTAGTAGATAAGAATTCTGCTGAATTCCAAGAATTCCAATTTTTATTGTGGCAATTGTGGACAAATAGCAATACAGCTCACGTGTATCGTGTGAGCAAACTTATGGCTCTTTATTCATAGCTATGAGCCATGAGCTATGACTAAGTAGCCATAAGTCTGCTCCGATATGCGTGAGCTGTATGGCTGTTTGTCCACAATTGCCTTAATAAACATTGGACTTTTATCCTGAGATCGGTGCAGCGAAATTCTTATAGACTACATTTTCCTGGCTGCTTGGTGTTCTGCTCCCGATCACAGTAGGTGCAGTGGTTGCAGCGACCTGTTTCCTGGATTGTATTAATTTTAATAAGCTACTTCCAATACCCCCCAACCAATTTCAACCATTTAATGTCCAAGATAAGCCAGCCCCAAACATTACACTATCTATGGATCAGCCTCACTCTTCATACTCCCTCCCTCCCTCCTCTGGTAATACAGATACAAGTATTGTTTATTCAATTCTCATGTTAATGTGTATTTCTTGTATGTTTACAAATGGACTTATTAATGTACCATTTGCACTGATTACACAAGTTATGTATATGACATATGTTAATGTACTGCTTACTGTATTTCTCTTTTTAAAATTCAATAAAAAACGATTGAAAATTAAAACAAGTAAAAAAAAAAAAAAAACCAATCAGCAATATTCTGATTTTCTCAGATACTGAATTTTAGGTTTTCATATCTATATACAGTGGGTTGCAAAAGAATTCGCCCCCCCTTGAAGTTTTCCACATTTTGTCACATTACTGCCACAAACATGCATCAATTTTATTGGAATTCCACGTGAAAGACCAATACAAAGTGGTGAACACGTGAGAAGTGGATTGAAAATCATACATCATTCCAAACATTTTTTACAAATAAATAACCGCAAAGTGGGGTGTACGTAATTATTCAGCCCCCTGAGTCAATACTTTGTGGAACCACCTTTTGCTGCAATTACAGCTGCCAGTCTTTTAGGGTATGTCTCTACCAGCTTTGCACATCTAGAGACTGAAATCCTTGCCCATTCTTCTTCGCAAAACAGCCCCAGCTCAGTCAGATTAGATGGACAGCGTTTGTGAACAGCAGTTTTCAGATCTTGCCACAGATTCTCGATTGGATTTAGATCTGGACTTTGACTGGGCCATTCTAACACATAGATATGTTTTGTTTTAAACCATTCCATTGTTGCCCTGGCTTTATGTTTAGGGTCATTGTCCTGCTGGAAGGTGAACCTCTGCCCCAGTCTCAAGTCTTTTGCAGTCTCCAAGAGGTTTTCTTCCAAGTTTGCCCTGTATTTGGCTCCATCCATCTTCCCATCAACTCTGACCAGCTTCCCTGTTCCTGCTGAAGAGATGCACCCCCCGAGCATGATGCTGCTACCACCATATTTGACAGTGGGGATGGTGTGTTCAGAGTGATGTGCAGTGTTAGTTTTCTGCCACACATAGCGTTTTGCATTTTGGCCATAAAGTTCAATTTTGGTCTCATCTGACCAGAGCACCTTCTTCCACATGGTTGCTGTGTCCCCCACATGGCTTGTGGCAAACTGCAAACGGGACTTCTTATGCCTTCTGTTAACAATGCCTTTCTTCTTGCCACTCTTCCATAAAGGCCAGCTTTGTACAGTGCATGTCTAATAGTTGTCCTATGGACAGAGTCTCCCACCTGAGTTGTAGATCTCTGCAGCTCGTCCAGAGTCACCATGGGCCTCTTGACTGCATTTCTGATCAGCGCTCTCCTTGTTCGGCCTGTGAGTTTAGGTGGACGGCCTTGTCTTGGTAGGTGTACAGTTGTGCCATACTCCTATTTCTGAATGATCGCTTGAACAGTGCTCCGTGGGATGTTCAAGGCTTTGGAAATCTTTTTGTAGCCTAAGCCTGCTTTAAATTTCTCAATAACTTGATCCCTAACCTGTCTTGTGTTAATAAACTGCTTCCATTCACACATTTTTGATGCCAGGAACCTGAAAGCGTGCGTGCGTGCGTGTTTTTTTGAATGAAACTTGGTATACAGATCCCTTACTACCTGGGATGAAATGTTCTAGGGGTCTCGCGTCCCCCCTGCACACCTGGGTGGAGCTACAAACAGCAAATCAGATTTCACCCATTCAAGTCAATGGAAAAAATGTAAAAGGCTGCCATTCTGACAGTAATCAAGCCAGAGTCCCCACACTTGGCACAGGTGGTTACTTGGTGGCCGAGGTTACAAATCCAGGAAAAGTGGGTGGAGCATAAAACAGTCAATCAAATTTCAGCCGTTCATTTTAAATGGGAAAATGTAAACGGCAGCCATTCTTAGACTGTTAATCGCAGGCTTCTCAAACTTGACACAGTTGGTCACTGGGTGAATGCGATTAAGATTCAAAAAAAATGGGTGGAGCCTACAACAGCCAATCAAAATTCACCTATTGATTTTCAAGGGGAATATTCAAACTGCTGCCATACTTACACTGTTAATGGCAGAGGCTTCAAACTTGCTACAGTCATCATTCGGTGACTGGGGTCCAAATTCACTAAAGGGGCAGGGCCACATACAGCCAATCAGATTTCCTTGGTGGATTATCTGCTTCCATTCACACATTTTTGATGCCAGGAACCTGAAAGCTCACAAACGTGGTCATTGAGTGACTGTGTGTCAAGGTTACAAAAAGTGGGCGGAGCCAAAACCACTTTTACTGGGAAAGTATAAACTGCAGCCATTCTTACATCGTTAATGGCAGGGTTCTCAAACTTTGCACAGTTGGTCATTGGGTGACTGAGATGAAGATTTTGGAAGGTGGGTTGAGCCTACAACAGCCAATAAAAATTCACCTTTTGATTTTCAAAGGGAATATTTAAGCTGCTACCATTCTCTTATACTGTTAAAAGCAGATGCCTCAAACCTGGTACAGTTGGTTACTGGGTCACTATGGCCCAAATTCAGAAAGGGGGTGGAGCTACAAACAGCCAATAAGATTTGTTTATTTTTAAATGGGAATATACAAAGTATTGATACCAAGGACCCCAAAGCTGATAAACTTGATAATTGAGTGACTATGTCAAGGTTAGAAAAAGTGGGCGATGCCAACAACATTTTTAACATGGCAGGGTTCCCAAACTTTACACAATTTTTGACATCTAGAAGAAAAAACTTTATTTAAACATTGTTGCCATATTGCTTTGCTATACTCCGGGCCAGGGGAGCACTGGGACCTTTTGGCCTAGGGGGGAAACGCAAACCAGAGGCCCATTATCATGGCAGCCCCAGCCCAAATGACATCACACACGCACCCCACGTCGTATATGACAGTAGTCACGTGGAGCGCCCATGCGGAAATACAGGCAACGGGTGCACATAATACATTTCGAGGGACAAAATGTATTTTACGGGGTGTACGTCGTGTCTAACATTTGTGGTTATCGCATGCCGTCATTATTGCACCTGACAACCACATTGGCCTGAGATCTCCCAACATCTCAGATTGATACATTCAACCAATTTCCACCCAAAATTTTTATCTGATTTGATAATATCAAAATGAATGGTTGATCGGCTGTCAGACACTGGACCGGCCCTAAATAACTGAATGAAAGGTGGCCTGGGGGGAGATTGCCCCCCTTCCCCCCTGGCCAGTCCGCCCCTCTATGGTGATGCATACCACCAGCATTACCGCGACCACCAGGATGCTTTCTGTGTTTGCCAATACGGCCATGGCTGTGACTGACTTGGCCACAGAGCTTCCTTGTCTTTCTTAGCTTGGAAGGCATGGCAGTGGCATGCAAGGAAAGAGAGAGATCCCGCAGTTCATTTAAGAGTTCATTCAGATCCATAGGATGGGTGTACAGTAATGGAGGTGCGTGATCAGGTATAAGACACAACGAGGTGGACCCTGCCGAAGGCTTACAATCTAAAGGGAGAAGTAGGGACATGAAAGGTAAAGGACCAGAGTTCAGCTGCGGGTTTAGAGCACCAGTGAGGGGGGTAGGCCAAAGTGAAAAGATGCATTTTGAGGGCCTTCTTGAAGATTGAGAAGGAGGGGGAACCCTAATGGGGGGAGGTAGGGAGTTCCAAAGTGTTGGAGCAGCTCTTGAGAAATCCTGGAGGTTTGCATGGGACCGGTTGCTGTGGGGGCAGTCAGCGTTGTACTGTATTCAGCAGTACCACATTTATATCGTGCTTTTCTCCTGGTAGACTCAAAGCGTCAGAGTTGCAGCCACTAGGGCGCGCTCTATAGGCAATAGCAGTGTTAGGGAGTCTTTCCTAAGGAGTCCTTACTGAATAGGTGCAGCAGGCTTACTGAATTGGAAGAGCCGAGATTTGAACCCTGGTCTCCTGTGTCAGAGGCAGAGCCC